>NC_041391.1:434340803-434601462 GCF_002162155.2 Triticum dicoccoides | reverse complement strand
GTTTGAGAAAGGAGAAAATGCATGAAATCGGTCCGAAAAATAGAAGGAAAAAAAGCAAAGACACTCACGACATTTACAAATAGATGTTTAAACAAAAGGCCCAGGGCCGGAGTTCATTACACCCTAAAAAACCCCAGTGGGTGGGTGGACCTGCTACTTAACAAATTCTGCATGAAGTGTCTCAGGCATCTCTAGCGCTGTGTCGCGACGTAGACGGCTCTCCTTTGGCGGCCTCCAGGTCCGGCGAGACACCGGTGTCCTCCTTGGCATCTGTGTCGCCATAGACGCCCGTCTCCTCCGAGCTCTCCTCCGGATCATGGAGAAGCAAGCCATAGTCGTCGCCATCCACGGCCCTGCCGTCTTCCGTCCGCTCCGAATGGAACTCGTCATGGAAGACGAACTCGGCGATATAGCTGGCCCGGGAGGCTATCCGGCCGGCCTGCTCCTGCAGCAACTGCTTCGAGCTGGCCCGCTGGCCCATCAGTGCGTCCAACTGAAGATCCGGATGCCAAGACAGCGCAAACCGGAGCGCCATCTAAGCACCGGCACAAGCGGCGGAGACTCGCCACTCGCCAAGACGGTCCGGACCCGTCTCCAGCCAGTGCGCTGATGACCCACAAGTATACGGGATCTATCGTAGTCCTTTTGATAAGTAAGAGTGTCGAACCCAACAAGGAGCAGAAGGAAATGATAAGCGGTTTTCAGTAAGGTTTTCTCTGCAAGCACTGAAATAGTAAGTGATAGATAGTTTTGTGATAAGATAAATAGTAACGAGCAAAAAGTAAATAAAGTAAATAAAGTGCAGCAAGGTGGCCCAATCCTTTAAGTAGCAAAGGATAAGCCTGGACAAATTCTAATAATGAAGAAGGAGCTCCCGAGGACACATTGGAAATTATCGTCAAGCTAGTTTTCATCACGTTCATAAGATTCGCGTTCGGTACTTTGATAATTTGATATGTGGGTGGACCGGCACTTGGGTACTGCCCTAACATGGACAAACATCCCACTTATGATTAACCCCTATTGCAAGCATCCGCAACTACAAAAAGGAGTATTAAGGTAAACCTAACCACAGCATTAAACATATGGGTCCATATCAACCCCTAACGAAGCAACGCATAAACTAGGGTTTAAGCTTATGTCACTCTAGCAACCCATCATCTACTTATTACTTCCCCATGCCTTCCTCTAGGCCCAAATAATGGTGAAGTGTCGTGTATTCGACGTTCACATAACACCACTAGAGGAAAAGACAATATACATCTCATCAAAATATCGAACGAATACCAAATTCACATGACTACTAATAGCAAGACTTTACCCATGTCCTTAGGAACAAACGTAACTACTCACAAAGCATATTCATGTTCATAAGCAGAGGGGTAATAATATGCATAAAGGATCTGAACATATGATCTTCCACCAAGTAAACCAAATAGCATCAACTACAAGGGGTAATCAACACTACTAGCAACCCACAGGTACCAATTTGTGGTTTTCATACAAGATTGGATACAAGAGATGAACTAGGGTTTTGAGAGGAGATGGTGCTGGTGAAGATGTTGATGGAGATTGACCCCCTCCGGATGAGAGGATCGTTGGTGATGACGTTGGTGATGATTTCCCCCTCCCGGAGGGAAGTGTCTCTGGCAGAACAGCTCCGCCAGAGCCCTAGATTGATTCCGCCAAGGTTCCGCCTCGTGGCGGCGGAGTTTCGTCCCGTATGCTTGCCCATGATTTTTTCTAGGACAAAACCCGCCATATAGCAGAAGATGGACGCCGGAAGCCCACCAGGGGGCCTAGGAGATAGGGGGTCGCGCCCTACAGGGAGGGGCGCGCCCCCTGTCTCCTGGACAGCGTGTGGGCCCCCTGGCCTATTTCTTTTGCTCATAAATTCTTATAAAATCCAAAAAGTTGTTTCGTGGAGTTTCAGGATTTTTCGAGTTGTGCAGAATAGGTTTCCAACGTTTACTCCTTTTCCGGCCAGAATTCCAGCTGCCGGCATTCCCTCTCTTCATAGTAAACCTTGTAAAATAAGAGAAAATAGCCATAAGTATTGAGATATAATGCGTAATAACAGCCCATAATGCAATAAATACTGATATAAAAGCATGATGCAAAATGGACGTATCAACTCCCCCAAGCTTAGACCTTGCTTGTCCTCAAGCGGAAGCCGAAATCGAAAAATATGTCCACATGTTTAGAGATAGAGGTGTCGATAAAAATAAAATACGGACATGAGGGCATCATGATCATTCTAATAACAGCAACATATATAGATTTTGTCATATGATTTCCTATGTTCAAGTAATAAACAATTCACAATGTCAAGTATGGTTCATAAACTTCATTGGGAACTAACAAACTATAATCTCAGTCATTGAAGCAACTGGAATTTATCGTAACATCAGAAAGAGTCAATAATAGAGCTTTTCAGCAAGCTCACATACTCAACTATCTCGTAGTCTCCTATAATTGTTAACACTCACGCAATACTTGTGGTTATAGAGTTTCAGCCGGACACTGAGAAAGATAGGGGCTTATTGTGTTGCCTCCCAATGTATTCACCTTTAGGTGATGTCAACAATAATAGCCTATGCCAACTTACATCCAATTGGATATATGTATCATGATCTTTCTAACACGAGGAGCTTGCCAAAGGATAAAATGAAAAAGGGAAAGGTGAGGATCACCTTGACTCAAGCATAGAGTAAAAACATAAAGTAAAAGATAGGCCCTTCGCAGAGGGAAGCAGAAGTTGTCATGCGCGTTTAGGGCTGATGCACAAAATCTTAGTGCAAAAGAACGTCACTTTATATTGCCCCTTGTATGTGGACCTTTATTATGCAGTCTGTCGCTTTTATTACTTCCACAACAAGTTCGTACAAAGCTTATTTTCTCCGCACTAATAAGTCATACATATTTAGAGAGCATTTTTTATTGCTTGCACCGATGACAACTTACTTGAAGGATCTTACTCAATCCATAGGTAGGTATGGTGGACTCTCATGGCAAAACTGGGTTTAAGGATATTTGTAAGCACAAGTACTTCTCTACTTGGTGCAAGGAATTTGGCTAGCATGAGGGGGAAAGGCAAGCTCAACATGTTTGGAAGATCAATGGCAATATACTTTAACTGAGATGTCAGAAAACATAAACCATTACGTTGTCTTCCTTGTCCAACATCAACTCTTTTAGCATGTCATACTTAATGAGTGCTTCACAATCATAAAAGATGTCCAAGATAATGTATTTATATGTGAACCCCTCTTTCCTTATCACTTCCTATTAATTGCAATGATGGCCAAGGCTACATTCATCAACTCTCAACAATTTTTATGCCTCATACTTTCTATGTGTGAAGTTATCACTATCCATAAGATCAATATGAACTCTTTTGTTCTTTCTGCTTTCTCAAGATCATAGCAATCATAGCAAAGCCCTTGACTCAACACTAATCTTTATTATAGATAGCACACGGACTCGATTACATAAAGAGATCACAAAGCAAAACTCAAAACTACTTGATATTAAAACTTCAATCTACTAGATCAAGATACTACTAAAAGGATCGAACTAAATAAAGCGGTAAAGATAGGAGTGTGATGGTGATACGATACCGGGGCACCTCCCCCAAGCTTGGCAGTTGCCAAGGGGAGTGCCCATACCCATGTGATTATTTCCTCGGAGGTGATGGAGGTGGTGAGGATGACGTTGGATAATCGCACATCAAGCGTAAAAGCTCCTCCAGCTTGCGGATAATGCCCTTGAGCCCAGCAATCTGATCCTTCAGCAAAATATTCTCCTGTGTGAGATACTTATTCTGTATGCGGGCTAACTCAATCATCTTGAAAGCTTCAATCTCTGTTGGAGTGAAAAGGTTAGGTAAAGGTTGAGGGATGTCTGCTTCTTTCACCACCGGAGCTTGAACCTCCATGGCCTTCTTGATCCCTTCATCCTTGTCGATCTCTTCTGGTTCCTCTCTTCTCAACTCTATCTTCAATAGCCAAGCATCTTTGTCTTCATTGTTGGAGGAGGGAGAAGTCATGGTGCTCTAAATCTGCAATGAAAATAGAGAATATTTGCGTGATACGGTGGTCAAAACCTTTGAGAGTATATATAATGAATTTTTACCGACCAAAATACATAACATACAAGAAAACGGAGTCCGAGAGGCACACGAGGTGCCCACGAGACAGGGGGGCGCCCTACAGGGGGGCGCGGCCTCCTCTCTCGTGGGAGCCTCGTGTCCCTTTCGGACTACTTCTTTCTTCCTAAAATTCTTAAATAATCCAAAACGGATAAAAAATGCCATTAGAGTTGTTTTGGAGTCGGTTTACTTGCCGAACCACGTACCTATGCCTTTTCGGAGTCTGGAACGTTCTGGAAAGTGTCCCTTATGTATTCCTCATGGGTTATGGTTTCAACAATATTAGTTTCAACATTGATAGGATTACCTGAAATATAATGTTTAATTCTTTGACCATTTACCACCCTCGGATTTGTGCCTTCGAAGTTGTTGATTTTTATAGCACCAGAACGATAGACCTCCTCGATAACGTAGGGACCTTCCCATTTTGAGAGAAGTCTTCCTGCAAAAAATCTTAAACAAGAGTTGAATAATAACACACAATCTCCTACGTTAAACTCACGCTTTTGTATTCTCTTATCATGCCAGCGTTTGACTTTTTCTTTGAAAAGCTTGGCATTTTCATATGCTTGGGTTCTCCATTCATCAAGTGAGCTAATATCAAATAACCTTTTCTCACCGGCAAGTTTGAAGTCATAATTGAGCTCTTTAATAGCCCAATATGCTTTATGTTCAAGTTCAAGAGGTAAATTACATGCTTTTCCATAAACCATCTTATAAGGAGACATACCCATAGGATTTTTGTATGTAGTTCTATAGGCCCATAATGCATCATCAAGTTTTTTGGACCAATTCTTTCTAGATCTATTCACAGTCTTTTGCAAAATTAATTTGAGCTCTCTATTTCTCAACTCTAACTAACCACTAGACTGAGGATGATAAGGAGATGATATTCTATGATTAACATCATACTTAGCGAGCATCTTATGGAAAGCACCATGAATAAAGTGTGAACCACCATCATTCATAAGATATCTAGGGACTCCAAACCTCGGAAAAATAACTTCTTTAAGCATTTTAATAGAAGTGTTATGATCAGCACTACTAGTTGGAATAGCTTCTACCCACTTAGTAACGTAATCAACAACAACTAAAATATGTGTATAACCATTGGAGGCAGGAAAAGGTCCCATGTAATCAAAACCCCAAACATGAAACGGTTCAATTACAAGAGAGTAATTCATAGGCATTTCTTGACGTCTACTAATGTTACCTATTCTTTGACATTCATCACAAGATAAGACAAACTTACGAGCATCTTTGAAAAAGAGTAGGCCAATAAAATCCAGATTGTAGTACCTTGTGTGCAGTACTATCTCCAGCGTGATGTCCTCCATAAGATTCAGAGTGACACTTGCGTAGGATTTGTTCCTGTTCATGCTCAGGCACACAACGTCTAATAATACCATCTACTCCTTCTTTATAAAGGTGTTGATCATCCCAGAAGTAATGTCTTAAATCATAAAAGAACTTTTACTTTTGCTGGTATGTGAAACTAGGCGGTATATATTTAGCAACAATGTAATTAGCATAATCAGTATACCAAGGAGCAGTACGAGAAGCATTGACAACCGCTAATTGTTCATCAGGAAAACTATCATTAATAGGCAGTGGGTCATCAAGAACATTCTCTAACCTAGACAAGTTGTCTGCAACGGGGTTCTCAGCTCCCTTTCTATCAATAATATGCAAGTCAAATTCTTGAGAAAGAGAACCCATCTAATGAGTCTAGGCTTAGCATCTTTCTTTTCCATAAGATATTTAATAGCAGCATGATCAGTGTGAATTGTAACTTTTGAATCAACAATATAAGGTCTAAACTTATCACATGCAAACACAACTGCTAAGAACTCTTTTTCAGTAGTAGCATAATTTCTCTGGGTAGTATCAAGAGTCTTACTAGCATACTGGATAACGTTCAATTTCTTATCGACTCTTTGCCCTAAAACAACACCTACAGCATAATCGCTAGCATCACACATAATTTCAAAAGGTAAATTCCAATCAGGTGGCTGAACAATAGGTGCAGTGATCAAAGCTTTCTTAAGTGTTTCAAATGCTTCTACACAATCATCATCAAAAAAAGGACTATATTTTTGCAATAAATTAGTCAAAGGCCTAGAGATTTTAGAAAAGTCCTTAATGAACCTCTTGTAAAAGCCGGCATGACCAAGGAAACTTCTTATACCTTTTATGTCCTTGGGACATGGCATCTTTTCAATAGTATCAACTTTGGCTTTATCAACTTCAATACCTCTCTCGGAGATCTTGTGCCCCAAGACAATGCCTTCATTAACCATAAAGTGACACTTTTCCCAATTCAGGACAAGACTAGTGTCTTCGCATCTCTGCAAAACTCGATCAAGGTTGCTCAAACAATCATCAAAAGAGGATCCATAGACGGAGAATTCATCCATGAATACCTCACAAATCTTTTCACAAAAATCAGAAAATATAGCCATCATGCATCTTTGAAAGGTAGTAGGTGCATTACATAAACCAAAAGGCATACGTCTATAAGCAAAAGTACCAAAAGGGCAAGTAAAAGTAGTTTTAGATTGATCCTGCACAGATACAGGTATTTGAGAGAAGCCAGAATAACCATCTAGAAAGCAAAAATGTGTGTGTTTGGATAGCCTTTCTAGCATTTGATCAATGAAAGGTAAAGGGTAATGATCTTTCTTAGTGGCTTTATTTAACTTACAGAAATCAATTACCATCCTATAACCTGTAATAATTCTTTGCGGGATCAATTCATCTTTATCATTAGGAACAACGGTAATACCTCCCTTTTTAGGGACACAATGGACTGGGCTTACCCATTCACTATCAGCAACGGGATAAATAATGCCTCAAGGAGCTTTAGTATCTCCTTTCTTACCACTTCCTTCATCTTGGGATTTAATCGTCTCTGAGGATCCCTAACTGGTTTGGCATCTTTCTCCACTGAAATTTTGTGTTGACATAATGTGGGACTAATGCCCTTAAGATCATCCAGAGTATATCCAATAGCAGCTCTGTGCTTCTTCAGAGTTTTCAATAATCTTTCTTCTTCTTTCTCTGAAAGGTTAGCACTAATAATAACATGATATATTTCGTTTTCATCAAGATAAGCATACTTAAGATTACTAGGTAAGGGTTTGAGTTCAAACATGGGATCACCCTTGGGTGGAGGGGGATCCCCAAAAATTTCAACGGGAAGGTTGTGTTTCAGCATAGGTTCTTGTTTAAGGAACACTTCATCTATTTCTTCCCTTTCCTTCATAAACATACCGTTTTCATGGTCTAGCAAATATTGTTCTAACGGATCGGTCGGAGGAACAACAATAGAAGCAAGAACAATAATTTCATCTTTACTAGGTAATTCCTCTTCACGGTGTTGTCTACGAAATTTAGAAAAGTTGAACTCATGAGACATGTCACCAATAGTAACAACATCCTTTTCGCAATCTATCCTAGCATTAACGGTGTTCAAGAAGGGTCTACCAAATATAATGGGACAAAAGCTATGTTGTGGGGAACCAAGAACAATAAAATCAGCAGGATATTTAGTTTTCCCACACAAGACTTCAACATCTCTAACAATTCCCATTGGTGAAATAGTATCTCTATTTGCAAGTTTAATTGTGACATCAATATCTTCTAACTCAGTAGGTGCAATATCGTGCTTAATTTCTTTGTATAACTCAATAGGTATCGCACTAGCACTAGCACCCATATCACATAAGCCATGATAACAATGATCTCCTATTTTAACAGAAATAACAGGCATGCCTACCACAGGTCTATGTTTATATTTAGTACAAGGTTTGGCAATTCTAGCAGTTTCATCACAGAAATAAATAACATGCCCATCAATATTATCAGACAAGAGATCTTTAACAATAGCACCATTAGGTTCAACTTTGATTTGCTCAGGAGGTGTATGAGTTCTAATATTGCTCTTACAAACAACAGTCGAAGCTTTAGCATGATCTTTTATCCTAACAGGAAAAGGAGGTTTTTCAACATAAGCAGTAGGAATAATAGGATAACTATATGTAATAGTCTTCTCTTCGACTGTAATAGGTGCAACTACTTTCACTTCAACAGGAGGATTATATTTAAACCACTTTTCTTTAGGGAGATCAACGTGAGTAGCAAAAGTTTCACAAAAAGTAGCTACTATCTCAGAGTCAAGTCCATACTTAGAGCTAAATCCATGGAAAGCATCGGTATCCATGAAAGATTTAACACAATCGAACTTAGGTGGCATACCTGACTCCTTACCATCGTCGGAACCCCAATCTTCATAGTTGCGTTTAATTCTTTCCAATAAGTCCCATTTGAAATCAATAGTCTTCAGCATGTAGGAACCAGCACAGGAAGTATCGAGCAGGTTGCGATTATCAAGAGAAAGCCGAGCATAAAAATTCTGAATAATCATTTCCCGAGAGAGCTCATGATTGGGGCATGAATACAACATTGACTTAAGCCTCCCCCAAGCTTGAGCGATGCTTTCTCCTTCGCGAGGCCAGAAATTATATATGTAATTATGATCATGATGAACAAGATGCATAGGATAGAACTTCTGGTGAAATTCCAACTTCAATCGCTTATAATTCCAAGATCTCGTATCATCACATAGCCTATACCATGTCATTGCATCTCCCTTCAAAGATAAAGGGAAGACCTTCCTTTTAACAACATCATCGGTAATACCTGCAAGCTTAAATAATCCACAAACTCCATCCACAAAGATAAGGTGTAAATCAGGATGCAATGTTCCGTCTCCTGCAAAATGATTAGTTAGCAGTTTTTCTATCATACCCGAAGGAATCTCAAAGTGAATATTTTCATAAAGTTCAGTAGGTTGAGGAGCATCTATCTGCTCTTCTGGTTGGGGTGAAGATACGCCAAACAAGCCCCTCAAAGGATTAGTTTCCATAGTGACAAGTAACAGAAAATTTCAGCACACTAAATAAATGTTTCCTTACCAAGTTCCACTCACCAAGAGCGCTACACACCCTGGCAACGGCGCCAAAAAAGAGTCTTGGTGACCCACAAGTATAGGGGATCTACCGTAGTTCTTTCGATAAGTAAGAGTGTCAAACCCAACGAGGAGCAGAAGGAAATGATAAGCGGTTTTCAATAAGGTTTTCTCTGCAAGCACTGAAATAGTAAGTGATAGATAGTTTTGTGATAAGATAAATAGTAACGAGCAAAAAGTAAATAAAGTAAATAAAGTACAGCAAGGTGGCCCAATCCTTTATGTAGCAAATTATAAGCCTGGACAAATTCTAATAATGAAGAAGGAGCTCCCGAGGACACATTGGGAATTATCGTCAAGCTAGTTTTCATCACGTTCGTAAGATTCGCGTTCGGTACTTTGATAATTTGATATGTGGGTGGACCGGCACTTGGGTACTGCCCTAACATGGACAAGCATCCCACTTATGATTAACCCCTATTGCAAGCATCCGCAACTACAAAAAGGAGTATTAAGGTAAACCTAACCACAGCATTAAACATATGGGTCCATATCAACCACTAACGAAGCAACACATAAACTAGGGTTTAAGCTTCTGTCACTCTAGCAACCCATCATCTATTTATTACTTCCCCATGCCTTCCTCTAGGCCCAAATAATGGTGAAGTGTCATGTAGTCGACGTTCACATAACACCACTAGAGGAAAAGACAACATACATCTCATCAAAATATCGAACGAATACCAAATTCACATGACTACTAATAGCAAGACTTTACCCATGTCCTCAGGAACAAACGTAACTACTCACAAAGCAAATTCATGTTCATAATCAGAGGGGTAATAATATGCATAAAGGATCTGAACATATGATCTTCCACCAAGTAAACCAAATAGCATAAACTACAAAGAGTAATCAACACTACTAGCAACCCACAGGTACCAATTTGTGGTTTTCATACAAGATTGGATACAAGAGATGAACTAGGGTTTTGAGAGGAGATGGTGCTGGTGAAGATGCTGATGGAGATTGACCCCCTCCCGATGAGAGGATCGTTGGTGATGACATTGGTGATGATTTCCCCCTCCCGGAGGGAAGTGTCCCCGGCAGAACAGCTCCGCCAGAGCCCTAGATTGATTCCGCCAAGGTTCCGCCTCGTGGCGGCGGAGTTTCGTCCCGTAAGCTTGCCCATGATTTTTTCCAAGATAAAACCCTTCATATAGTAGAAGATGGACGCCGGAAGCCCACCAGGGGGCCCAGGAGATAGGGGGCCGCGCCCTACAGGGAGGGGCGCACCCCTCTGTCTCCTGGACAGCGTGTGGGCCCCCTGGCCTATTTCTTTTGCTCATAAATTCTTATAAAATCCAAAAAGTTGTTTCGTGAAGTTTCAGGATTTTTGGAGTTGTGTAGAATAGGTTTCCAACATTTGCTCCTTTTCCGGCCAGAATTCCAGCTGCCAGCATTCCCCCTCTTCATAGTAAACCTTGTAAAATAAGAGAGAATAGCCATAAGTATTGAGATATAATGCGTAATGACAGCCCATAATGCAATAATTATTGATATAAAAGCATGATGCAAAATGGACGTATCATGCGCCAGGCACGTGAAGCTGCTCGGCACGACGGCGCCCGGCCAAAGGGCCGTCGTCATCGCAGTGCCGGCCCGGGACAGCCGCTCCATCTGCGTCCCCAGGACCCGCAGGCAGGCCTTAGCAGCGGCGATGATCTCCGGGAAGGTCCAGGCTGTCCGCGGATCCGTCCCAGACCTAACAACGCCAGTCGGGTCACGCTGATAGCGGACGGCTTCCTCCGCCAGCCACTACGTCTCCGGGAAGGCCCCTACCGCAAAGGAAGAAGCAAGTTAGAAGAACAACAAAGAAGAAAAGTCGGGTCCCGGCCCGGCAAGCTACAAGAAGCAACACTTAGTGGAAAAGGACCCTTCCCGGTGCTGCGCCTCAAACAATGTACCACGCCGCTCTCGCTCCATGGCGCGGTCGCGCTCCTCGAGTACCTTCTCCAGAGTGGCCGCCTTGGCAAGGGCCACCTTCAGCTCGGCGTCCTTGTCTCCGGCCGCCTTCTCGGCTGCCTCGCGGCGGCGGGCTTCGTCCTCACGGGCCCCCTCGGCCGTGGTAACCTGCCCCCGCAGGCGTTCCACCTTGGCCTACAGCCAGCCCTTGTCGTCGACCAGTTGGTCGTGCTACTGGTCCGCCTCCACCAGGGCCCGCTACTCCTCTGCGACCTTAGCGGCTTCCGCCTTGAGAAGCTCCACCTCGGCCTCGAGGCGGCTCTTGTGACCCGCCAGCTGCTCATGCAGCCGGTTGGCCTCGTCAAGAGACTGCCGGGCCGTGGCCGCCTCCACCCTCGCCCACACCGCCTCGACGCCAAGCCGGCCAGTGTCGGCAACAAGCCAGTCGTAATGATGACCGGCCCGAGGGATTTCCCCAAGATTCGACGGACTCCTTGGTTCCCGCCACTGCCGGGATGCCGTGATCCGGTTTCCGAGAAAACCGGCACACAGTGGGTGTTGCCGAACCCGGTGCTCGCAGAATCCGCCTTGCTCAAGGGGGAAACTGCGAAGGCCCACTCATCCAAGGATGGCGGACCTTCATAGCTCCAAGGACTACTGTCGGGGGGATGAACCCCAGGCAGGCAACGGAACTCGGATCCTATTCAAAAATGATGGGGCCCGCATCACCTCTCAAAACCGGCACGTGCCTGGCCGGGTCACTCGACCCGGCAAGGCCCGCAGCTCGGTGAGTCCCTCCAACCCGGCAAGGTACGTCAACCCGGACTCAGCAACTGGCGCAAGGCAGCCGAACCCAGCATAACCAAGGCTTCCCCGACAAGCCGACCCCACCCATGGCGTGCACTGCAATCCAGCCACAGGTCAAGCTCACATCCCATCCAGGCCATACGATGGGAAGAGACGTCAATCACCGATGACCAAGACAATGGTGTTTTCACCCATGCCTATGGTCAGCCGGGGCATGGCAACAGTGCCCCTTACCGACCCGCTGACCAGGGCTGGCGTGGAAACAGTGCTTCCGCCCTCACCGCTGACGACAGCAAGCAGCAGCATGACGGAGAGCACTGTACAAGACTCGACTCGGCCACGCCCTGACGATCGACAAGACGGCGCAGAGTTCCCCTAGGCACGCGGGGCCTGCACCTAGGGGAACTCGACGAACCATAAGCCCTCAAGCAGGACCCAGCCCGGCATCCCGGACACCGACAATATGGACCCACCGACTCGGCATATTACCATTGTAACCCTGGGTGGGTTGGTCTATAAAACGCCCCAGGAACCCACGCCTACAGAGCTAGAAGTCATGTAATGTAAGGCAACAGAAGATACACAAAGCTGCTTGTGAGAAGCAGAGCGAACAAGCAAGCATAGGACTAGCCACCAAGCCACAACACCGGAGAGAAGGAGCAGCCTAAGCCTTGGCCAGCTTCCTTCCTCCTCATACAGCTCCAGGAGCGACATTGTACTATTGATCATACAACTACACTCGACAGGACTAGGGGTATTATCTCTCCGGAGAGCCCCGAACCGGGGTATGTCCGGCGTCCCGCGCCCGCTCATGCCAACCTCGCCTCTGGAGCCCACCAGTGCCCTCGAGCCTCCTCCTCTCTTTAGCCATCCCTTGGCATCTGCCGTGCGCCCACCACGACAACGGGAGACCTATTTCCACTATACAATATTGGAGCACTCATGTTCCTACTAGTAGTAGTAGTAGTACAAATGTGGTACACTTGATGGTCAAAATACTATTCATCCGGTCCTCATAGTGAAGTGACAACACCCTGCGCCTGACACTAGTCCAGGCGAGGCGGCGTGTTCGGGTTACCAAAGTCAGCCTCACCCTGTGCACTCTGTAGTCTGTCACCGCCGTTGTACAGCACATTGGCACCTCGCCTCGTCTCCCTCTCCGCTCCCATAGCACCACTCCATCTCCATCTCCTTCTCCATCTCCGTCTCCACCTCACTGTGCCCCCGTGTACCATCGCCTCACTCGCCTTCCCCAGTACCACTATTCCCTCGCTAGCCACTCCAACACCGACAGCCTTCTCCCCCGTAAATCAAGCCCCCCAAAACCCCCACCTTCCAAACTCCACCATGGCCGAACACGAACCGTGCAGCATCCATATGTGCCGCGATTGGAGCAATCTCCCCAGTGACATCCTCGACCTCTGTTGTTCGTGTATGGATATGTTGAGCGCCATGCGGCTGGCTGCATGCTCGAGGGACATGCACACGGCCATCGTCGAAGCAAGGCCTAAGCTTTTCAAGACACCCTGCTTGCTGCTATCTGGTCTTGCGAGATTGGATCGCCATGATACCGAGGCGTACATGATGCCCCTCGACTTCAATACGATCTCCATTAGGCGAAACTTCTTTGCAGGTATGTAGTGGGTCGCTGTACATCATTTCCCTCGACATCGATCCCATCACCATCGCCCGAAACTTCTTGGCAGGTATGTACTGGGTCGGCATGAACTCCCACCGGATGGCTGCCTTCAGAGAAGACGGTAAAAGGTTGGTGCTCGTGAGATTATCCTTCCTCCGTTGGATTATATAGAGTATTACCATCACGGTCCAAGTCATCTAGATTACCACGTCAGTTGAACGGGCCTTGTTTTGCAGAAGATTGTAATCTGCAAGTGCCCACATGACATGCGAATTATGCAGACTTCAAGCTAATTGCCTTGTTCGACCACGGACTCGCTTATCTTTATGCTAGTGCCTTCTTTAGCTGGAGACAACTCAGCTCGCAGTGGATCATCGTCAAAGCTGATACACACTTATGTGATGCTATTGAACACAATGGCATCATCTACGCGATCGACAAAGCAGATGGCACCACGTATTGCTGGGACGGCGCGTGTAAGTTGTTTCCTTCTCATGTTAATGATGACGCCATGAAACTGTTTGAACTTTTTGTGATGATTGGCATATCCTGTTTGAGCAGAATTTGAGTAGAACTATGTCAATATATTAGAGACACCGTAAATCAACTATGTTTGGAATGAGCTAATTCATGCGATTGTGACCATGTCATTACAGACAATTTGTACCCTGAATAATCAAACGGTTAGGAATATATGGATATTATCCTTATTTTACAATAATATATATACTACTACTAAATATGAGTGTGTATCAATGGCCATCTTAGTTTCCTCATTTTCATGATGTAGAAACATGCACCACACTGTTGGTTTCATCTAACCATACATTAGGGAAGTAAATGTGCATATGGAGAACTCTATATTTGGAAGTAGTGAAATCCTGCAATGCTTACCATGTGTACATACCTATATTCGCCCTTCAGCAATCAATGGCTAGAATAATATCCTCACAAAAATTTTGCCCACAGAACACGAGTATATAACAATGCAGGGTTTGTTAGTTACCTTGAAGAATTTGTTTGTGAGGACAGAACATGATTACATAACATGCATGACATGGTAGTTTCCTGTGAAGAATCGATTGCGAGATAACAAGAGTATAACCATGCATGGCACTTCTATATTTTCGAACCCAGTATACATTTCCCTGTATTTTCCTCTCAGTTCCAACAGGGACATATCAATGCTGTTTCTTGCATTATCCTACTCATACTCTGAACAATGTTGATCTTACATTAACAATGCATGTCCTTTTTTATATGATGCAGTGTCCCTACAGTTACTGCCCTTTGTAATCACACCACCTTTGCCAAAAACAGGGAAGCACAACTGGTTCCTCGCTCAATCAGACGACGGCAAAAGACTGGTGATCATTCGGACACATGAGCCGGAAAAGTTATATTGCAAAAACCCCACTGTATACAAGCACCGTGTAATACGTGAGTATCCGGATAGTGGCTGTTACGTCTATGAGCAGGATACCAGCTTGTTGGGGCCTTTAGGATTTTTTAGTTGGAGGCGGGTAAACAGCCTTGGTTCACACTCTCTGTTTCTCAGACTCAATTATCCGATTAACCAGGAGATCACCGTTGGCAAGGACCTTGATGGTAGAGAGGCTCTGTTTGCTATGGAAAACTCTGTCTACACGACGAGCCCTAGGAGTTCGGGAGCAAACTCCCCTGATTGTCAACGATACAACCTGCAGCCAAAAGAAGGTGAGAATGACAAGGGCATCATGATTAACTTTGATCCATGGATGTCTCAATTACGACAGGCAGTGATGTGGTTCAAGCCTTCATGTTGATAGGTAATTGGGTTGTTGCATCGAAAGGGTGGAGTACTGGTGTCTCAGGATCACTGGTCACTGAAGTGGGGCTGCAAATTATGATAGTGTTGGATCATCTCTTCGAATGACTTTGTTGTCTTTGCTGCTGGTTCTGGATGGATAGTTCTTTCTTTTGTTATGCATATTCCTTGTCATTTGGTCATCCTCGTCTATGTAACTCTTACTATGTAATAGTTTCTTCTGTTTAGAATGTCATTCTCGTCTGGATCACGAGAGTCCGAGCGCTGCAGATGGGTGCGTTTTGGTGGTGTAGCAAGACTTCTTATGAACTATCATGTCTTGCTGTTTATGTCAGTAGTAGTCACTAGTCAGTGTTTGAATGTTGTATATATCGTTGTTTCGAACTGTTTATTGTCTCGAACTACTGGTGGGCTAAATGAGGGCATCACCATTCTCCAATGTTCAGAGTATATCTCCTTTTTTCAAGTTATATAATTTGAGCTCAGTGTCTTTTTGATGATGTACACTTGTTTGGGCCAGTGAGGTGTCGTTGAATATGGGCCGAGTAGTAACGCAATGCCAAACAGGTCAATTATGACTCTCAGGCCGGGATCTCAAAAGATCCTGAAAAAAAGGTCAGGCTCTCCAAAAAAGAAAGAATAAGGACTCTTAGGCCGACATGTGGGCGCCACCGGTGTTTTCATGCGCTTGCGCGCCGAGAGCATATTGGCGCGTGCTCGAAATTAATGCTACCTTTTCATCCCCAGTCTCTCGCCCCTCCCCCACCTCTGGAATCTCGATTCCTACTCACATTCCCACAAATCCCCCTCATGTACTCCCTGTACTCAAGCGCACTATCATGTCACCGGTCAACGCGGATCTCAGAGCCGGAGATCCCGAGGTCCGTCCTACCTTCGGTCGCTGCGTGCTGTCGCTCAACAGACGCATGGCGGCGCTTGACGACCAGTTTGCTGGCAAAGTGCTGATGGTAACCATCAACAGCGACCGGCCTCACGTCTCTTCGGACGACCTTGTCAAAGCTCTTGGCATTGCGCATGGCATCCAAATAAGTGACTTGCTCGTCGAAGTCTATCCGCCACCGGCTGATTTCTTCTCAGGTTACAGACAACTTTCGACTGCAGTCGTGTGTTCGAATCTTCTCGGCGTTTGTTCTGCGATGGCGCGCTGGTGAGCTTTGATCGGTGGCACCCAGGATGGGGCTCGATGCCCTCTGAGCTTGAGTTTTTAACAAAGCTTACCTTCCACCGCATGCCTCGACGTGCTTGGAACAGTGAGTCCATGAACGAGCTTATCAACGACCTTGGAGGTGAGCTCGTAAGTATGTTTGTTCCTCCAGACAGCTGGGCTCTGACGGTTATGGCATGGATGAAGAAGCCCTCCACAATACTGAAGGTGATTGGTGTTGAGATACCGGTGCAGGAACCGAGGTTGTACTATTCGTTGCCATCAAGGCCGTCGCGGACCACGTTAGGGATGTACCTGTATCGAGTGTTCGTGCATGTCGAAGAAGTGGTCAATCCATCAATCGAAGTCCTGCCGCCGCCGCTGCTGCCAGGGTCCGTCGACGACGTCCATTACAGGAGTCAATGTCAGACTTTCCCCGTGTTGCTCGGAACGATGGATGGCACAAGGCCTACTCCATCGCGCGGCAGAGGCCACTGCTTCTTTGGGAGAAGAGGCAGGGCTGGCTGCCTGGGTGTGCTCTAATTTGAGGTAACAACTGAATCTTGTCAAATACTAGTTAAATCCGAGCTATGAGTGTGAAGCACTGATATGCCAGTACATTTGATTGTGACTTGTTCTAATTTTGTACCTGAACTTTTTTTAGAAAGGGTTGTACGTCAACTTAATGTGCTAGCAGAACTTATTGTGTTGTCTCTCTGTTTTCTTTGCACAGCATTCAAGATATTTCCCCGTCATTGATAAAGATGATGAACCGTTATGTACGACTTCATTGGTTTCAACATAGCCCTACCCGTAGTGATCCACTGCTTCCATCCTGATTGTGTCGCATGCGTGAAATTTTTGTATGCAAGTTCAGTGTGCTATGATGTTCTATATGATTGTGTCAACTATATAAGTTTTTATTAAGCATCAGCAATGCATATGGCTGAAAGATGTATTTACGAGCATCGACCGATGGGTCTCTCTCTCACTCACTCACACACACACACACAGAGACACACACGCGCGCGGCGCGAGCGCGCACGCACTCACAAGTTATTTATTTGCTCGTGACAACTTTTAATTAGGTTCCACTGTAATCTAACTTTTTTCTTAAGTTATTAACTAAGCTCAGTGACTTCAAAAAGTTGTACAGAAGCCTTGTTTGGGCCTTTCCGGCATCGTTGAATATGGGCTGAGTAGCCATGTTAGGTTCTACTGTACTACACAGGCCTTTTTTTCAACATCAGCAATGCAACTGGGCCGACAGTTGTACACAATATCCGGGTCAACTTGTTATTCTCCGCCCCGCTGGGCTGCAAACTTTCCTAGGAGGTATGCATTAGGCTTAACAAGAAAATGGACTTTAAGAAATGATAAATGGGATGTAATTATAATAACTGGGCAGTAACTATGCACCAAAAGCGTAATTAGTTTTAAAATATATTATATTTGGAATTTGAAAATTTTAATTTCATTACTTGTTGCGTGCGCAATATTTTGTTGGATTTTAACGTAATACAACTTTATTTTGAAATTATATTTAACCTGACTAGAAATTTCGGATAAATTTTTTCGGATCCCATCAAAATGTGGGAATTTTTTTTTAATTCTGTTTTGAGCGGTTGTTTGAAATTATTAATAATTGTCCTAGCTAGAAGTTGGGCTGTACTTTTAACAAACTGTAAATGGGTTGTAGTAAGTTTCATTAGAATTAAAAAATGGGTTGTACATTCTTACAAATCGCAAATGGGCTATATGTTGTCTGCCAAATCCGTGCTATGGGCCTACTAAGTTGACGCATACCAAGGGCTTTGTCAACTTAGTCAATATAAACGATTCTAGCTGCAGTGATCGTATGATGTCCATCCAACGGCCGTAGTGCTTCTTCAACCTCTGGTCTTCTTGCTCCAACCGCCCAAAGCAGCGCCGGTCGTGCCGCATGCTCCTGCCTCCCATGGCCGGCTGTGATGCCGTGGAGGCCCCACTGCCCCGTACTACTCCCGCCGTTGGCCAGGCCATCCCTCTACTCACCCACACCCCCTGTTATTCTGCGGCGAGGGCAGCCTCACACCGCAGCCGAACCAGTGAACCCTCGTACTCCTCTCCACGTGGGCTTCCACTGTTGCATCTTCCCCGGCTCCGTGTCATCCCCTTCCTAGGCCTCGCCGTCGTCCACCACCCTGGTGCTCTCGGTGCAGCGTGGTCAACATGGTCAACGACCGACTTCCATCGGAAGAGTACTGTACATGGAGAGGCTGACAGCTGGGTCCAGGCGGCCGCAAGGAAGTGCCTCCTTATTACGCGCAAAATAATTATTCCTCCACCTGACAGCAGGGACCCACTGGACGGGCCACCTTATTTCGTGAAAAAATGTTTCCCCCTGACTACTGGGACCCACCGGACGGGCCACCGTATTTCGCAAAAAAACGTTCCCCCCGCTGTCAGCTCAGACACACCGGAAGTGCCTCCTTATTACGCACAAAAAAATGAATACTCCCCCTGCTAGCTGGGACCCACCATGGTGGGAGGCTGACTTGTGGGCCTACTAAGTTGACTGGGACGGGGGCCTTTGTCAACTTTAGTCAATATGAACGATTCTAGCTCCAGTGACCGTACGATGTCCATCCAACGGCCGTAGTGATTCTTCAACCTCTGGTCTTCTTGCTCCAGCCGCCCAAAGCAGCGCCGGTCATGCCGCATGCTCCTGCCTCCCATGGCCGGCTGTGCTGCCGCGGAGGCCTCACCACCCCCTACTATTCCCACCGCTGGCCAGGCCCTGCGGCGGCGGCAGCCTCACACCGCAGCCGAACCACTGAACCCTCGTACTCCTCTCCGCGCGGGCTTCCACTGCCGCGTCTTCCCAGCTCCGAGTCGTCCCCTTCCTAGGCCTCGTCATCGTCCACTGCCGTGGTGCTCTCGGCGCGGCGTGGTCAACGTGGTCAAGGAACGACTTCCATCGGACGTGGACTATACGTGGAGAGGCTGACAGCTGGGTCCACGGCCGCAGCAAGGAAGTGCCTCCTTATTATGCGGAAACTAATGATTCCTCCACCTGACAGCAGGGACCCACTGGACGGGCCATCGTATTTCACAAAAAAACGTTTCCCCCCTGACTGCTGGGACCCACCAGCTACACCTTCGCACGCAAGGAAGTGCATCCGGGCAAAAAAAATCAAAACGATTCGCCCCCTTGACTTCTGAGACCCACCAGCTACATCTTCGCACGCAAGGAAGTGCGTCCGGGTAAAAAAACGATTCGCCCCCTAACTGTTGGGACCCACCAGCTACATCTTCGCAGGCAAGGAAGTGCCTGACAGTCGGGACCCACCTGGTCGAAGCGTACGTAGCGTTGTCATTCTGGTCGTGAACGTGTACATACATACTGGTCGTTGTAGAGGCGTGCACGTGTCGTAGTAGAGGCGCGCACGTAGCATGTACACGTACGTACAGCGGCCAAGGTGCAAGAAAGAAAATACGGCCACGTACGTACATATGGGCAGGGTCTCAAACGCCTACTCGCGCATACGTACGGCCAGGGCTTGTGTACATGGCTGGGTCAGAATGGAGAAACAACGTCGTCGTCATATTCATGGGGAGCCAACCGGCTGGGTCGGAACGAAATGCGTCGTCGTATTCATCGAGAGGGCTTGGATGGAACAGGCGATGGAAACGAGGCCTGGCGTACCGCAGAACGGAGGAAACGGCCTTGTGTTCGACCGGCCACATTCAAAACGGGATCCTGTTCATCGGGAGGGGTGTGGCGCACCGCAAAACGGAGGAAACGGACCTCCTACAGTCGAAACGGGGGTCCTGTTGATTGGGAGGGGTGTGGCGTATCGCAAAACGGAGGAAACGGACCTCCTACGGTCGAAACGGGGGTCCTATTGATCGGGAGGGGTGTGGCATACCGCAAAACGGATGAAACGGACTTGTGTTGGAGCGCTACGGTCGAAACGGGGGTCTTGCTCATCGGGAGGGGTGTGGCGTACCGCAAAACGAGACTCCACGGGATATTGTTCATCTCCACCGTCGATCTCCTCCATCCTCCACGGGCTACCGTCGACCTCCTCCAGCCTCCACGGGCTCCTGTTCATCCAGCCTCCACCGTGCGCTACTCCACCGGCTACTGTTCAACCACCCCTCCACGGGCACCCCTCCATCGTCTACTGTTCATCCAGCCCTCCACACCACGGGGTCCTGTTCATCCAGAGGCAACGCCACAGGGTCCTGCATCCACCCCCACCGCTCACTGTTCATCCAAACTCCCCCGCAATGATCATTGTTCATCCAATTGATCGTCTTCAGTTAGCAGTAGTAGCGAAGGAATCACTCGATCGGGTTCAGTTAACAGCCATCGATCGATCGCTCGGGTTCAGTAACGCGTAGCCTGCAGTGCAATCGCTCGGGTTCAGTTAGAGCCCAACGCCTCTCTCGGGTTCAGTTAGAGCCAACGCCTCGCACACACGTGCGTACGTGTACGAGAGAAACGCGCATCGCTCAGCCCCCGACCTCCCACCGTAACCGGGAACTCCCTGAAATTTTCCTCGCCCTAGCTTCTACCACGGTTTTTTCCGTCATACACGGCCCAAAGAATGTCATGCAGCTACGTCTCCGGCCCGCCCAGGACGAAAAAAGCCCATTTTCTGTCATGGTTTTTTGTCATAGAAGTAGGAGCCCACCACATCTATGATGATACCGGGTTTTGTCACAATTATCGTCATAGAAGTGTCATATGTATGACAGAAAAAATTCCGTTCGGTCCAAAATGTCACGGATGTGTCTTTTTTGTAGTGTTGGCATTAGGCCAACTTAGGCCAAAAACCTAAGCTTGGGGGAGTACGTATTTCTCACCGACTTTACATTCATGTTCACACACTATTCTAGTTGTCGGTGCTCATACTCTTTCATTGTATTATCCATGCTAGTTTAATTTCTTTTCTAGCTTTCTTCTTGTGTGTTTGTTAAACCTTAAGAAAAACCAAAAAAAATAGTTAGTTTAATTTCTATGCTTGTAGTAGTAACTAAATGAAAAACCCCAAAAGATTTCTCGTTCTTCTTTTTGCTTGTTGGGAGCTTTCCCGTGTAAATAGTTTTATTTCTTTTCTTTCCTTTGGGGGTCAAGAGCAGAAGACCATATTGAAAATGTTTAGTGGCTCTCATATGCATGATTGTTTATTTAACTTAGAGCCCATATTACTTTGTCTTCTCCCTTGAGTTGAATGCTTGCAGATTCTAGCTTAGTCCAATGCACGTGCACTATTATTATTATACACACCGTTCGGTTGTGCAAGTGAAAGGCAATAATGACGATATATGATGGACTAATTGAGATGAGAGAAGCTGGTATGAACTCGACCTCTTTTGTTTTTGTAAACATGATGAGTTCATCGTTCCCAATTCAGCCTATTATGAAGTAAACATATTTGCAATGACATTTAGAGATTATAGTTGCTTATGGCATGCTTAATTAGCTATGAGTTTATAATGGTTTACCTTGCGTGCCAACATGCTATTAAAATGATTATGATGTGGTATGATGGGATGGTATCCTCCTTTGAATGAATTGAGTGACTCGACTTGGCACATGTTCATGCATGTAGTTGAAAACAAATCAACGTAGCCTTCACGATATTTATGTTCATGGTGGATTATATCCTACTCATGCTTGCACTTGGTGTAAATTAATTTTAATGCATGTTCATGACTGTGGTCGCTCTCTCAGTTGGTCGCTTCCCAGTCTTTTGATAGCCTTCACCTGTACTAAGCGGGAATACTTTTGTGCATCCAAACTCCATAAACCCCAAAGTTATTCCATATGTGTCCACCATACCTTCCTATATGCGGTATCTACCTGTTGTTCCAAGTAAATTTGTATGTGCCAAACTCCAAACCTTCAAATGAAATTCTGTTTTGTATGCTCGAGCAACTCATGTTTCAACTAGGGTTGTTTGTATAGTCCATGCTAGGTGGGTTATTCTCAAGGGGCGTGGACTCCGCTCCTCATTCACGAGAAAATGGCTGGTAACCGGGATGCCCAGTCCCAAGATCGAAAAGATCAAAGCAAATCAAAATAATTAAACAAAACTCCCCCAGGGATGTTGCTAGTTGGAGGCACTTGTTGTTTCGAGCAAGCCATGGATTGATGCTTGTTGGTGGTGGGGGAGTATAAACTTTTACCATTCTGTTTGGGAACCACCTATAATGTATGTAGCATGGAAGATATCGCCATCTCATAGTTGTTGCGTTGACAGTGATAGTATACCGCTCAAAATGTTATTCATCTCTACTTTAAAATCAAGCTCTGGCACCTCTACAAATCACTGCTTCCCTCTGTGAAGGGCCTATCTATTTACTTTTATGTTGAGTCATAACCCTCTTATTGAAAAGCACCCGCTGGAGAGCACACTATCATTTGCATGCATTACTATTAGTTTATATTGGGTATGACTTGACTGGATCTCTTTTACCATTAATTATAATGTTTAGTCAGCCCTTGATCTTTAAAGGTACTCTACATTTATGTTTTGCGGTCTCAGAAAGGGTTAGCGAGATACCATCTTGTTATATCATATTATGATTGTTTTGAGAAAGTGTTGTCATCCGAGTTTTATTATTATTGCTCGCTAGCTTATTATGCCATTGATATGAGTAAATGTGAGACCTAAGTGTTATTGTGAATATGGTTAGTTCATTATCTTTGCTGAAAACTTGAATGCTGGCTTTACATATTTACAACAACAAGAGCAAACAGAGTTTGTAAAAGTTTTTCTTTATCACTTTCAGTTTATCAACTGAATTGCTTGAGGACAAGCAAAGGTTTAAGCTTGGGGGAGTTGATACGTCTCCAACGTATCTACTTTTCCAAACACTTTTGCCCTTGTTTTGGACTCTAAATTGCATGATTTGAATGAAACTAACCCGGACTGACGCTGTTTTCAGCAGAACTGCCATGGTGTTGTTTATTGTGCAGAAAACAAAAGTTCTCGAAATGACCTGAAAATCCATGGAGATAACTTTGGAAAATATAAAAAATACTGGCAAAAGAATCAAGGCCAGGGGCCATACCCTGTCTACGAGGGTGGGGGCGCGCCCCCTTCCCCTGGGCGCGCCGCTTGTCTCGTGGGCCCCCTGATGCTCCACCAACCTCAACTCCAACTCTATATATTCTGTTTCGCGGAGAAAAAAATCAAAGAGAAAGTTTCATCATGTTTTACGATACGGAACCGCCGCCAAGCCCTAATCTCTCTCGGGAGGGCTGATTTGGAGTCCGTTCGGGGCTCCGGAGAGGGGGATTCGTCGCTGCCGTCATCATCAACCATCCTCCATCACCAATTTCATGATGCTCACCGCCGCGCGTGAGTAAGTCCATCGTAGGCTTGCTGGACGGTGATGGGTTGGATGATATTTACCATGTAATCAAGTTAGTTTTGTTAGGGTTTGATCCCTAGTATCCACTATGTTCTGAGATTGATGTTGCTATGACTTTGCTATGCTTAATGCTTGTCACTAGGGCCCGAGTGCCATGATTTCAGATTTGAACCTATTATGTTTTCATGAATATACGTGAGTTCTTGATCCTATCTTGCAAGTCTATAGTCACCTATCATGTGTTATGATCAGACAACCCCGAAGTGACAATAATCGGGATACTTCTCGGTGATGACCGTAGTTTGAGGAGCTCATGTATTCACTATGTGCTAATGCTTTGTTCCGGTACTCTATTAAAAGGAGGCCTTAATATCCCTTAGTTTCCACTAGGACCCCGCTGCCACGGGAGGGTAGGACAAAAGATGTCATGCAAGTTCTTTTCCATAAGCACGTATGACTATATTCGGAATACATGCCTACATTACATTGATGAACTGGAGCTAGTTCTATGTCACCCTATGTTATAGCTATTACATGAGGAATCGCATCCGACATAATTATCCATCAATGATCCAATGCCTACGAGCTTTTCACATATTGTGCTTCGCTTATTTACTTTTCCGTTGCTACTGTTACAACTACTACAGAACTGCTATCTTTACTTTTTGCCACTGTTACCATTACTATCATACTACTTTGCTACTAAATACTTTGCTGCAGATACTAAGTTATCCAGGTGTAGTTGAATTGACAACTCAACTGCTAATACTTGAGAATATTCTTTGGCTCCCCTTGTGTCGAACCAATAATTTTGGGTTGAATACTCTACCCTCGAAAGCTGTTGCGATCCCCTATACTTGTGGGTTATCAAGGCCAACCTAGCATCTGATACTATGTTGGATAATGAGCAACTAGTATCCACTGAGAGCCAAAACCCAATACATATACATGTGTGGTAAAGTGCAGAAAACCCCTTATGTAATGGGGATATACAGAAAGGGGACTATACACATCTAACACCTAGGACTTCATCTATATACATGATACGTCCATTTTACATCATGCTTTTATATCAATATTTATTGCATTATGGGCTGTTATTACACATTATATCTCAATACTTACGGCTATTCTCTCTTATTTTACAAGGTTTACCATGAAGAGGGGGAATGCCGGCAGCTGGAATTCTGGCTGGAAAAGGAGCAAACATTGGAAACCTATTCTGCACAACTCCAAAAGTCATGAAACTCCACGAAACCACTTTTGGGATTTAATAAGAATTTATGAGCGAAAGAAATAGGCCAGGGGGCCCACACCCTGTCCAGGAGACAGGAGGGCACGCTCCCCCTGTAGGGCACGACCTCCTATCTCTTGGCCCCCCTGGTGGGCCTCCGGCATCCATCTTCTGCTATATCATCACTTTTACCCTGGGAAAAATCGTGGGCAAGCTGACGGGATGAAACTCCGCCGCCACGAGGCGGAACCTTGGCGGAATCAATCTAGGGCTCTGGTGGAGCTGTTCTGCCGGGGACACTTCCCTCCGGGAGGGGTAAATCATCACCAGCGTCATCACCAACGATCCTGTCATCAAGAGGGGGTCAATCTCCATCAACATCTTCACCAGCACCATCTCCTCTCAAAACCCTAGTTCATCTCTTGTATCCAATCTTGTATCAAAACCACAAATTGGTACATGTGGGTTGCTAGTAGTGTTGATTACTCCTTGTAGTTGATGCTAATTGGTTTACTTGGTGGAAGATCATTTGTTCAGATCCTTTATGCATATTATTACCCTTCTGATTATGAACATGAATATGCTTTGTGAGTAGTTACGTTTGTTCCTGAGGACATGGGTGAAGTCTTGCTATTAGTAGTCATGTGAATTTGGTATTTGTTCGATATTTTGATGAGATGTATGTTGTCTTCCCTCTAGTGGTGTTATGTGAACATCGACTACATGACACTTCACCATTATTTGGGCCTAGAGGAAGGCATGGGGAAGTAATAAGTCGATGATGGGTTGCTAGAGTGACAGAAGCTTAAACCCTAGTTTATGCCTTGCTTCGTTAGGGGTTGATATGGACCCATATGTTTAATGTTGTGGTTAGGTTTACCTTAATACTCCTTTTTGTAGTTGTGGATGCTTGCAATAGTGGTTAATCATAAGTGGGATGCTTGTCCATGTTAGGGCAGTACCCAAGTGCCGGTCCACCCAGATATCAAATTATCAAAGTACCGAACGCGAATCTTATGAACGTGATGAAAACTAGCTTGACGATAATTCCCAATGTGTCCTCGGGAGCTCCTTCTTCATTATTAGAATTTGTCCAGGCTTATCCTTTGCTACATAAAGGATTGGTCCACCTTGCTGCACTTTATTTACTTTATTTACTTTTTGCTCGTTACTATTTATCTTATCACAAAATTATCTATCACCTACTATTTCAGTGCTTGCAGAGAAAACCTTACTGAAAACCGCTTATCATTTCCTTCTGTTCCTCATTGGGTTCGACACTCTTACTTATCGAAGGACTACGATAGATCCCCTATACTTGTGGGTCATCAAGACTCTTTTCTGGCACCGTTGCCGGGGAGTGTAGCGCTCTTGGTGAGTGGAACTTGGTAAGGAAACATTTATATAGTGTGCTGAAATTTTCTGTTACTTCTCACTATGGAAACTAATCCTTTGAGGGGCTTGTTTGGGGTATCTTCACCCCAACCAGAAGAGCAAAGAGATGCTCCTCAACCTACTGAACTTTATGAAAATATTCACTTTGAGATTTCTTCGGGTATGATAGAAAAACTGCTAGCTAATCCTTTTGCAGGAGACGGAACACTGCATCCCGACTTACACCTTATCTTTGTGGGTGAAGTTTGTGGATTATTTAAGCTTGCAGGTATTCCCGATGATGTTGTCAAAAGGAAGGTCTTCGCTTTATCTTTGAAGGGAGATGCAATGACATGGTATAGGCTATGTGATGATACGAGATCTTGGAATTGTAAGCGATTGAAATTGGAATTTCACCAGAAGTTCTATCATATGCATCTTGTTCATCGTGATCGTAATTACATATATAATTTCTGGCCTCGCGAAGGAGAAAGCATCGTTCAAGCTTGGGGGAGGCTTAAGTCAATGTTGTATTCAGAATTTTTATGCTCGACTTTCTCTTGATAATTGCAACCTGCTCGATACTTCCTGTGCTAGTTCCTATATGCTGAAGACTATTGATTTCAAATGGGACTTATTGGAAATAATTAAACGCAACTCTGAAATTGGGGTTCCGACGATGGTAAGGAGTCAGGTATGACACCTAAGTTCGATTGTGTTAAATCTTTTATGGATACCGATGCTTTCCGTGGATTTAGCTCTAAGTATGGACTTGACTCTGAGATAGTAGCTACTTTTTGTGAAACTTTTGCTACTCACGTTGATCTCCCTAAAGAGAAGTGGTTTAAATATAATCCTCCTGTTGAAGTGAAAGTAGTTGCACCTATTATAGTCGAAGAAAATACTATTACATATAGTGATCCTATTATTCCTACCGCTTATGTTGAAAAACCTCCTTTTCCTGTTAGGATAAAAGATCATATTAAAGCTTTGACTGTTGTTCGTAAGAGTAATACTAGGACTTATACACCACCTGAGCAAATTAATGTTGAATCTAGTATTGCTATGATTAAAGATCTCTTGGATGAGGACTTAGATGGGCATGTTATCTCTTTCTTGGGTGAAACTGCTAATATTGCTAGACCCGATACTAAAACACGTAGACCTGTGGTAGGCACGCCTGTTATTTCTGTTAAAATAGGAGATCATTGTTATCATGGCTTATGTGATATGGGTGCTAGTGCTGGTGCGATACCCTATGATCTTTATAAAGAAATTATGCACGATATTGCACCTGTTGAATTAGAAGACATTGATGTTACTATTAAGCTTGCTAATAGGGACACCATTAAACCTATTGGGATTGTTAGAGATGTTGAAGTCTTGTGTGGGAAGATTAAATACCCTGCTAATTTTCTTGTTCTTGCTTCCCCACAAGATGATTTTTGTCCCATTATTTTTGGTAGACCCTTCTTGAATACTGCCAGTGCTAAGATTAATTGTAAAAGGAAGGTCGTCACTGTTGGCATAGATGGTATGTCTCATGAGTTCAATTTTGCTAAGTTTAGTAGACAACCTCGTGAAAGAGAACCCCCGAGTAAGGATGAAATTATTGGTCTTGCTTCCATTCCTGTTCCTCCAACTGATCTGTTAGAACAATATTTGCTAGACCATGAAAACGATATGTTTATGAAGGAAAGGGAAGAAATAGATGAAGTGTTCCTTAAACAAGAACCTATGCTGAAACATAACCTTCCCATTGAAATTCTTGGGGATCCCCCTCCACGCAAGGGTGATCCCGTGTTTGAACTCAAACCCTTACCTGATAATCTTAAGTATGCTTATCTTGATGAAAAAGAAATATATCCTGTTATTATTAGTGCTAACCTTTCAGAGAAAGAAGAAGAAAGATTATTGAAAACTCTGAAGAAGCACAGAGATGCTATTGGATATACTCTGGATGATCTTAAGGGCATTAGTCCCACATTATGTCAACACAAAATTTCAGTGGAGAAAGATGCCAAACCAGTTAGAGATCCTCAAAGACAATTAAATCCCAAGATGAAGGAAGTGGTAAGAAAGGAGATACTAAAGCTCCTTGAGGCAGGTATTATTTATCCCGTTACTGATAGTGAATGGGTAAGCCCTATCCATTGTGTCCCTAAAAAGGGAGGTATTATCGTTGTTCCTAATGATAAAGATGAATTGACCCCGCAAAGAATTATTATAGGTTATAGGATGGTAATTGATTTCCATAAGTTAAATAAAGCTACTAAGAAAGATCATTACCCTTTACCTTTTATTGATCAAATGCTAGAAAGGCTATCCAAACACACTCATTTCTGCTTTCTAGATGGTTATTTTGGTTTCTCACTGTATCAGCGAAGGATCAATCTAAGACTACTTTTACTTGCCCTTTTGGTACTTTTGCTTATAGACGTATGCCTTTTGGTTTATGTAATGCACCTGCTACCTTTCAAAGATGCATGATGGCTATATTTTCTGATTTTTATGAAAGATTTGTGAGGTATTCATGGATGACTTCTCTATCTATGGATCCTCTTTTGATGATTGTTTGAGCAACCTTGATCGAGTTTTGCAGAGGTGCGAAGACACTAGTCTCGTCCTGAATTGGGAAAAGTGTCACTTTATGGTTAATGAAGGCATTGTCTTGGGGCACAAGATCTCCGAGAGAGGTATTGAAGTTGATAAAACCAAAGTTGATGTTATTGAAAAGATGTCATGTCCCAAGGACATAAAAGGTATAAGAAGTTTTCTTGGTCACGCTGGTTCTTATAGGAGGTTCATTAAGGACTTTTCCAAAATCTCTAGGCCTCTGACTAATTTATTGCAAAAAGATATTCCTTTTGTCTTTGATGATGATTGTGTAGAAGCATTTGAAACACTTAAGAAAGCTTTGGTCACTGCACCTATTGTTCAGCCACCTGATTGGAATTTACCTTTTGAAATTATGTGCGATGCTAGTGATTATGTTGTAGGTGCTGTTTTAGGGCAAAGAGTTGATAAGAAATTGAATGTTATCCAGTATGCTAGTAAGACTCTTGATACTGCCCAAAGAAATTATGCTACTACTGAAAAAGAGTTCTTAGCAGTTGTGTTTGCATGTGATAAGTTTAGACCTTACATTGTTGATTCCACAGTTACTATTCACACTGATCATGCTGCTATTAAATATTTTATGGAAAAGAAAGATGCTAAGCCTAGACTCATTAGATGGGTTCTCTTGCTCCAAGAATTTGATTTGCATATTATTGATGGAAAGGGAGCTGAGAACCCCGTTGCAAACAACTTGTCTAGGTTAGAGAATGTTCTTGATGACCCACTGCCTATTAATGATAGCTTTCCTGATGAACAATTAGCGGTTGTCAATGCTTCTCGAACTGCTCATTGGTATGCTGACTATGCTAATTACATTCTTGCTAAATATATACCGCCTAGTTTCACATACCAGCAAAAGAAAAAGTTCTTTTATGATTTAAGACATTACTTCTGGGATGATCCACACCTTTATAAAGAAGGAGTAGATGGTATTATTAGACGTTGTGTGCCTGAGCATGAACAGGAACAGATCCTACGCAAGTGTCACTCTGAATCCTATGGAGGACACCACGCTGGAGATAGAACTGCACACAAGGTACTGCAATATGGTTTTTATTGGCCTACTCTCTTCAAAGATGCTCGTAAGTTTGTCATATCTTGTGATGAATGTCAAAGAATAGGTAACATTAGTAGACGTCAGGAAATGCCCATGAATTATTCTCTTGTTATTGAACCATTTGATGTTTGGGGCTTTGATTGTATGGGACCTTTTCCTGCCTCCAATGGTTATACACATATTTTAGTTGTTGTTGATTACATTACTAAGTGGGTAGAAGCTATTCCAACTAGTAGTGCTGATCATAACACTTCTATTAAAATGCTTAAAGAAGTTATTTTTCCGAGGTTTGGAGTCCCTAGATATCTTATGACTGATGGTGGTTCACATTTTATTCATGGTGCTTTCGTAAGATGCTCGCTAAGTATGATGTCAATCATAGAATCGCATCTCCTTATCATCCGCAGTCTAGTGGTCGGGTAGAGTTGAGCAATAGAGAGCTCAAATTAATTTTGCAAAAGACTGTGAATAGATCTAGAAAGAATTGGTCCAAAAAACTTGATGATGCATTATGGGCCTATAGAACTGCATATAAAAATCCTATGGGTATGCCTCCTTATAAGATGGTTTATGGAAAAGCATGTCATTTACCTCTTGAACTTGAACATAAGGCATATTGGGCTATTAAGGAGCTCAATTATGACTTCAAACTTGCCGGTGAGAAAAGGTTATTTGATATTAGCTCACTTGATGAATGGAGAACCCAAGCCTATGAGAATGCCAAGCTTTTCAAAGAAAAAGTCAAACGCTGGCATGATAAGAGGATACAAAAGTGTGAGTTTAATGTAGGAGATTATGTGTTATTATTCAACTCTCGTTTAAGATTTTTTGCAGGAAAACTTCTCTCAAAATGGGAAGGTCCCTACGTTATCGAGAAGGTCTATCATTCTGGTGCTATAAAAATCAACAACTTCGAAGGCACAAATCCGAGGGTGGTAAATGGTCAAAGAATTAAACATTATATTTTAGGTAATCCTATCAATGTTGAAACTAATATTATTGAAACCATAACCCTTGAGGAATATATAAGAGACACTTTCCAGAACATTCCAGACTCCGAAAAGGCATAGGTACGTGGTACGGTAAGTAAACTGACTCCAAAACAACTCTAATGGCAATTTTTATCAGTTTTGGATTATTTAAGAATTTTAGGAAGAAAGAAGTAGTCCGAAAGGGACACGAGGCTCCCACGAGAGAGGAGGGCGCGCCCCCCTGTAGGGCGCGCCCCCCTGTCTCGTGAGCACCTCGTGTGCCTCCCGGACTCCGTTTTCTTGTATGTTACGTATTTTGGTCGGTAAAAATTCATTATATTTACTCCCAAAGGTTTTGACCACTATATCATGCAAATATCCTCTATTTTCGTTTCGAGCTGTCCTTGTTGCAGAATAAAGCAAGATATCTTCTCAAGAGTCAGTTGGGGAGAGTCGGGTGTCTCACCCAACGCCAGGTCCCGAAGCAAATAGTGATGCCTATCACTTTGGACCATCAACGGAGGATGAGATGGAGGCTGATTTGAAAAGAATAGATTCCATGGAGGAAGATCAAGAAGTTACCTCTCGTCTCCGAGCAGAATTCACTATGGGGGAACTCCCTAGCCTTGTTGTCCCTACTTCGGTCACTCCTTCCAACTCTAGATTTTTTCTTATGAAAATATGAAAAAGAGTTTCACTTGTTCTCCAGAAGCTATGCAGCATCCTTGGGTAAAAGAGCTTTGTCCGTCACGGGCAAGCTCCGTAAAGAAAATATGGACCTCAAACAACAAATCAATAAGCTCGAGGAGGAGAACCGTATTCTGAAGGGCATCATCGCCAAGAAGATCATAACACCAACCGTGAAGAAGGAGAAATAATCATATGGGTATGGGCACCCCCCTTGGCAACTGCCAAGCTTGGGGGAGGTGCCCCGGTATCGTATCACCATCACACTCCTATTTTTACCGCTTTATTTAGTTCGATCCTTTCAGTAGTATCTTGATCTAGTAGATTGAAGTTTTGATATCAAGTAGTTTTGAGTTTTGCATTGTGATCTCTTTATGTAATCGAGTCCGTATGCTATCTATAATAAAGATTAGTGTTGAGTCAAGGGCTTTGCTATGATTGCTATGATCTTGAGAAAGTAGAAAGAATAAAAGAGTTCATATTGATCTTATGGATAGTGATAACTTCACACATAGAAAGTATGAGGCATAAAAAATGTTGAGAGTTGATGAACGTAGCCTTGGTCATCGTTGCAATTAATAGGAAGTGATAAGGAAAGAGGGGTTCACATATAAATATATTATCTTGGACATATTTTATGATTGTGAAGCACTCATTAAGTATGACATGCTAAAAGAGTTGATGTTGGACAAGGAAGACAACGTAATGGTTTATGTTTTCCGACATCTTAGTTAAAGTATATTGTCATTGACCTTCCAAACATGTTGAGCTTGCCTTTCCCCCTCATGCTAGCCAAAATTCTTGCACCAAGTAGAGATACTACTTGTGCTTCCAGATATCCTCAAACCCAGTTTTGCCATGAGAGTCCACTATACCTACCTATGGATTGAGTAAGATCCTTCAAGTAAGTTGTCATCGGTGCAAGCAATAAAAATTGCTCTCTAAATATGCATGACTTATTAGTGTAGAGAAAATAAGCTTTGTACGAACTTGTTGTGGAAGTAATAAAAGCGACGGACTGCATAATAAAGGTCCACATACAAGGGGCAATATAAAGTGACATTCTTTTGCACTAAGACTTTATGCATCAACCCTAAATGCGCATGACTACCTCTGCTTCCCTCTACGAAGGGCCTATCTTTTACTTTATGTTTTACTTTATACTTGAGTCAAGGTGATGCTCACCTTTCCCTTTTTCATTTTATCCTTTGGCAAGCTCCTCGTGTTTTAAAGATCATGATACATATACCCAATTGGATGTAAGTGGCATAGGCTATTATTGTTGACATCACCTAAAGGTGAATACGTTGGGAGGCAATACAATAAGCCCCTATCTTTCTCTGTGTCCGGCTGAAACTCTATAATGACAAGTATTGCGTGAGTGTTAGCAATTATGGGAGACTACGAGATAGTTGAGTATGTGAGCTTGTTGAAAAACTCTATTATTGACTCTTTCTGATGTTACGATAAATTGCAATTGCTTCATTGACTGAGATTATAGTTTGTCAGTTCCCAATGAAGTTTTTGAACCATACTTGACATTGTGGATTGCTTATTACTTGAGCATAGGAAATCATATGACAAAATCTATATTTGTGTTGTTATTAGAATGATCATGATGCCCTCATATCCGTATTTTATTTTTATCGAAACCTCTATCTCTAAACATGTGGACATATTTTTCGATTTCGGCTTCCGCTTGAGGACAAGCGAGGTCTAAGCTTGGGGGAGTTGATACGTCCATTTTGCATCATGCTTTTATATCAATATTTATTGCATTATGGGCTGTTATTACACATTATATCTCAATACTTATGGCTATTCTCTCTTATTTTACAAGGTTTACCATGAAGAGGGGGAATGCCGGCAGCTGGAATTCTGGCTGGAAAAGGAGCAAACGTTGGAAACCTATTCTGCACAACTCCAAAAGTCCTGAAACTCCACGAAACCACCTTTTGGATTTAATAAGAATTTATGAGCGAAAGAAATAGGCCAGGGGGCCCACACCCTGTCCAGGAGACAGGAGGGCACGCTCCCCCTGTAGGGCACGACCTCCTATCTCCTGGCCCCCCTGGTGGGCCTCCGGCGTCCATCTTCTGCTATATCATCACTTTTACCCTGGGAAAAATCATGGGCAAGCTGACGGGATGAAACTCCACCGCCACGAGGCGGAACCTTGGCGGAATCAATCTAGGGCTCTGGTGGAGCTGTTCTGCCGGGGACACTTCCCTCCGGGAGGGGTAAATCATCACCAGCGTCATCACCAACGATCCTCTCATCGAGAGGGGGTCAATCTCCATCAACATCTTCACCAGCACCATGTCCTCTCAAAACCCTAGTTCATCTCTTGTATCCAATCTTGTATCAAAACCACAAATTGCTACCTGTGGGTTGCTAGTAGTGTTGATTACTCCTTGTAGTTGATGCTAATTGGTTTACTTGGTGGAAGATCATTTGTTCAGATCCTTTATGCATATTATTACCCCTCTGATTATGAACATGAATACACTTTGTGAGTAGTTACGTTTGTTCCTGAGGACATGGGTGAAGTCTTGCTGTTAGTAGTCATGTGAATTTGGTATTCGTTCGATATTTTGATGAGATGTATGTTGTCTTTCCTCTAGTGGTGTTATGTGAACGTCGACTACATGACACTTCATCATTATTTGGGCCTAGAGGAAGGCATGGGGAAGTAATAAGTAGATGATGGGTTGCTAGAGTGACAGAAGTTTAAACCCTAGTTTATGCGTTGCTTCGTTAGGGGTTGATATGGACCCATATGTTTAATGTTGTGGTTAGGTTTACCTTAATACTCCTTTTTGTAGTTGCAGATGCTTGCAATAGGGGTTAATCATAAGTGGGATGCTTGTCCATGTTAGGGCAGTACCCAAGTGCCGGTCCACCCACATATCAAATTATCAAAGTACCGAACGCGAATCTTATGAATGTGATGAAAACTAGCTTGACGATAATTCCCAATGTGTCCTCTGGAGCTCCTTCTTCATTATTAGAATTTGTCCAGGCTTATCCTTTGCTACATAAAGAATTGGACCACCTTGCTGCACTTTATTTACTTTATTTACTTTTTGCTCGTTACTATTTATCTTATCACAAAACTATCTATCACCTACAATTTCAGTGCTTGCAGAGAAAACCTTACTAAAAACCGCTTACCATTTCCTTCTGCTCCTCGTTGGGTTCGACACTCTTACTTATCTAAAGGACTACGATAGATCCCCTATACTTGTGGGTCATCAATACAACAAGAGTTTGTAAATTACTAGTTGCTCCTGTGATATTGTTGTACGTGAACTACTAATGCTTTAGATGCTCACAATCCACATTTCTGATATTAAATGGAGAAGGCCTTTACATTATCCAGTGCAAAATGGTTTGTATGTAAGAAGTGAAATTGACATGCCAAATATATGCTGAGAGTTATGTAATCTTATTAAAGTAAACTGCCATGCTTTCTGTTATGAGTGCACAATTTATCTATGGTGATGCACTGCAAGCTTGGAAAAGGTATGACTTGTATAGCTCTATGAAATGACTAGATATACACCAGATGCAATTTGCAAAAAATTCCTAAGGTTACATGTATTGGCTTTTAACGCCTACTTTTTGTCGTAATCACCTAGCAAGAAATATGATCTATTATACTATGTGTTATTTTCAGGCCAATTTGTAGCCGGATGGCAGTCCTGCAGCGGTGAAGTGATGTAAACTTTGACATGGCCCATACCTAAATTTCGAGAACCTCAAGTGGATAATGCAATAAACTGTGTAACGTTTAAAATGTGTGAAATCTCCACTGCTTTTCAAGTAGCAGTGTTGCTCTGCTGTAGATTGTATAGGATGGCATGTGCCATCTTCATTTATACATTTGTTTGGCCGAGCTTCTTCTTCAAACCATGCATAGCACCTGAAAAAATTGACAAGTTGTGCTCTTGTATCAGTTGTTGTAATTGGTGCATGATTGCTTATTAGTGACTTTGGCAAAAAAGATGCAAAAAATTCATATAATTTAGTCTTCAAACAGTTGGAAAGCTCAAACAGTTATAACTGTAATATTAAGTACATAAGAGAGAAATATATTTTTAAATAACTGTTGTGACTGATGTTGTTTTGCAACTGAACGAAAGATCTCTGAACACATTTCTTTATATGCTTCCACGCAAGAACATCAAGTGTTTCATATTGGAGCATCACAAGCATGCACATGAAATGCACAATAATTGCTCCTCTGAACTACAAATAAAGTCAGATACTAATTTGTCGCAAGTGTACATTCTTGCTTACATGATACTAAAAAAAACTAGAGCCTGAGCCAATCAGATATGATCTGGACTAGTATGAGAGGTGGAATTATCAATTTCATCAACTGCCATCTCATAGGTACACAGAGAGAGAGACCCCCTGGCTGGGTACAGGAGAGGGAGGGATAGAGATGACATGGACGAATTTTTTCTAATCCCAGCATCCATCACCATGGTCCGGTGACCAGTGGAATAGGAGATAAGACAGGGGAAAGAAGATATAGGGAAAGGGAGAGAAGACGGGGCAGGACAAAATTGAGCTGCACTTCAAGGTTTATTCTGCAAAATGTATCAATAGCTCCCCTTGCACAGCATCCTGTCCCTCTCTTTTTAATCCAAGGGCCCACGTTCCACTGGAGCACCTGATGCATGAGTCGGTCGGGTGCACAGGATTTTCGTAACCGAAAAGAAAAAATTGGTCCAGCGAACGCAGAGCGGATACCAACCAGGTGAGCCATCATCAAAGCCGCTTCTCTTCCCCTAAAACCTAGCCGGCAAATCCCAATCCAGCCCACGCGCCTCCCCCCAAACCCTCGTCCCCAAGCTCGCGAACCTCACCGCCGCCCGCACCGCCACCGGCCGCTCCGCGCGACCGTCCACCATGGCTCGTAACGAGGAGAAGGCGCAGTCCATGCTGAACCGCTTCATCACGATGAAGCAGGAGGAGAAGCGCAAGCCCCGCGAGCGCCGGCCGTACCTCGCCTCCGAGTGCCGGGACCTCGCCGACGCCGACCGCTGGCGTGGAGAGATCCTGCGCGAGATCGGCGTCAAGGTCGCCGAGATCCAGAACGAGGGCCTCGGGGAGCACCGCCTCCGAGACCTCAACGACGAGATCAACAAGCTCCTCCGCGAGCGCAGCCACTGGGAGCGCCGCATCCTCGAGCTCGGAGGCCGCGACTACTCTCGCAGCTCCAACGCCGCCCTCATGACCGACCTCGACGGCAACATCGTCGCCATCCCCAACCCCTCCGGCCGGGGCCCAGGCTACCGCTACTTTGGCGCTGCCAAGAAGCTCCCTGGCGTCCGTGAGCTATTTGACAAGCCACCTGAGGTCCGCAAGCGCCGCACCCGCTACGAGATCCACAAGCGCATCAATGCCGGGTACTACGGATACTATGACGACGAGGACGGTGTGCTTGAACCCCTTGAGGCTGCTGCCGAGAAGCGCATGCGGGATGAGGTTGTCACGGAGTGGCACCGTGTGGAGCGTGTGCGGCGGGAGGCCATGAAGAATGTGGTGAGTGGCGAGGTGGCTGCAGCAGGTGGGCGTGGTGGGGAAGCTGCTAGGGAGGTGCTGTTCGAGGAGGTGGAGGAGGAGGTTGAGGAGGAGAGGAGGCTGGAGGAAGAGAGAATGGAAAGAGAGAAGGTGGAAGAGGCTGGGAGGGAGTTTGTCGCACATGTGCCGCTCCCTGATGAGAAGGAGATTGAGCGGATGGTGCTAGAGAAGAAGAAGAAAGAGCTGCTGAGCAAGTACACAAGTGATACCCTGCAAGGCGAGCAGAAGGAGGCTAAGGAGATGCTCAATGTGCAACGCTAGGAGAGATGTACGCTCTTGTTTATCTTGGCTCTAGTAGATTACTTAACTGGTGTAGACTAGGCATGCATCCAAAATACCATACCATAAAGACTGCTCTACTGATTTTTTGTTGCCCTGTAATTTGTGTGTGCCCATTTACTCTTTAGTACCTTCATGCTGCGAATGATTTAATTTTATGAGGCAAAGCCTGTGTTCAGTCTTGCAATATGTGAATTATCGTTTGCATTGTACCATTGATTGTGTGCTTTGTTTGAATCTTGAAAGTTGTGCTCATAGTCATGGTATCAACAGCGAAATACTCTGCTCGAGCCTGAGTTAAATATGCATACGATCAGGTGTTTTGGCCTTAGGTTTGTTATACTGCTCATGCGATTCACTGCCTCTGATTAGTTTTGTTCACAAATCTTATTTGAACCTGATGCTCGAAATAAGCAATTTATATGCTGAAATACTGAGTTTAGGCAATAAATTGATACGTCAAATTCATATACGTTAACCATATGAGCGCTGAATGGTGCAGTATCTTATTTCATTACTTTGCCGTAGTTCATTTAGTTAACATCGCTGCAGCTATTTTGTATTTTCTGCTGATGAGTTGGCATGTAAGCATTTTGTGCTTCTTTGAAAACCTTTTAAATCTACAAGAGTATTGTTTGAGTTGATGATTCTTTCGAATGTCCTTTTGACCTACCAAGTTAGATACAGAGGGATAATGCCTTATTGGTGCTGACAACAAGGTGCCTTCTTTGGGGTTACAGTTCAACTGTATATCCGTAGTTCTGTACCAATGATGGGTTTTAGTTAGTTATTTGATAGAAAACATCTTGCAAGTAGGAAATCATGCTGGTCGGGTGAGTTAACTGACAAGCAGATACTTAGTTTCTTTTTCAGAAACTAATGTGTCTGCTTTGTTCATTTCCTCATCAAACATTTGGTAAAGCAAGTCAGATTTGGTTACACATTCAAAAAATATGCGATTTAGTTCAGATTTTTTGCGCTTATGTCTGATTAGTGATTCCGTTTCTAGAATATTCCTTGTCAACTGAAGCACCTCATTCGCTGTGGGGTGTGTTATGTGTAGGTTGGAACGTGGTCTTGTATATTTGGTTCATGTTTATTTAATGACGTGGTTTAATTTTATGAGGCAAAGCTGTGCTCTGTCTTGCAATATGTAAATTATCATTTGCATTGTATTGTATCATTGATTGTGTGCCCATTTACTCTTAGGACCTTCATGCTGCGAATGGTTTAATTTTATGAGGCAAAGCCTGTGTTCTGTCTTGCAATATGCGAATTATTTACACTGTATTGTACTATCATTGATTGTGTGTTTTGTTTGAATTTTGAAAGTTGTGCTCATAGGCATTGTATCAACAGCGAAATACTCTGCTGGAGCCTGAGTTAAATATGTATATGGTCGGGTGTTTTGGCCTTAGGCGTGTCTACTGCTCATGCAATTCACTGCCGCTGATTAGTTTTGTTCATAAATCTTGTTTGAACCTGATGCTCCAAATAAGCAATTTATATGCTGAAATGTTGAGTTTAGGCAATAAATTGATACATGGAATTCCCATACGTTGACCATATGACTGCTAAATGGTTAACGTATAAATTGATACATGGAATTCCCATACATTGACCATATTATTAGTTGCCGTAGTTCATTTAGTTAACGTCGCTGCAGCTATTTTGTATTTTCTGCAGATGATCTGTCATACACATCGAGTGAGCATTTTGTGCTTCTTTGAAAACCTTTTAAAATCTACAAGAGTATTGTTTGAAGTTGATGATTCTTTCGAATGTCGTTTCTACCTACCAAGTTAGATACAGAGGGATAGTGCCTTATTGGTGCTGACCACAAGATGCTTTCTTCGGGGTTACTGTTGAACTGTATATCTGTAATTCTGTACTAATGACGGATTTTAGTTATTTATTTGATATGGAAAACATTTTGCAAGCAGGAAATCATGGTCGGATGAGTTAACTGAGAAGCAGATACACTTAGTTTCTTTTTCAGCAACTAATGTGTCTGCTTCGTTCATTTCCTCATCAAACATTTGGTAAAGCAAGTCCGATTTGGGGATTCATGCAAAAAATACTACCTCTACCAAAATATAAGACATTTTTGTAGGCTAAACTAGTCTAAAAAACATCTTATATTTTAATACGGAAGGAGTATGTGATTCAGTTTAGAATTTTTTTTGCACTTATGGTGTCTGATTAGTGATTCCATTTCTAGAATATTCGTTGCCAACTGAAGCTCCTCATTTGCTGTGGCAGCACCTCATTTCATCATATCTTAACCTATTTCCCCCCTTCGTATTAGGTTGGTCATTGCTGAATCCTTCACGGTATTGAGACGAGTGAAGTGCGAGGAGCAACATGTGCAGTGCTGGACAAGCGTTGACGCAACCCTAGAAGATCTGATGCTAAAAACACTGAAGGGCTTCGCTGCAATCATGTTGATCGATGTGATGTTTATTACCCTAGAATGATTGATGCCAAATGGGTAAACCTGAGATAGTGGCGGTGAACCGTCACTGTGCACGGATGTGCTGTATTCACTGGCACTGTACAAGTACATCCATTGGCTATGCATATATCTAAAAAACTACTAGACCATAATGAAAGCAATTCTGAACACTCGAAGGATGTTAACCATCTATCTTACCACAGCAGAGATTTTAAGAAGGTCAATGCCCCTTTTATCTGGTTAACATGATCGGTACAAATTTGGCTGAGAATTGCTACCTAAACGAATAGGCAGATACGTAAGGGTGTGTTGGCTGGGGAACAATGTGGAGTGGAATGCCATGGTTGACTGCATCATACGGAGATCTACAATACATCCCTGGGAGAGCTGTCTACAACATTTAACTTCGAACTTTAACCTCACACACAACAAAGAAAGAGAGCGAGTACTCCCTCCGTTCATAAATATGAGATGTTTTGAATATTTCGATATGAACTACATACATACTGAAATGAGTGAACAAATACAATAGAACGTGTCTATATACATTTGATTTGGAAAAAAGTTACTCTTGCCGACCCATGTTAATTGACGTACACTTAGTACTCCCTCTGTCCCAAAATTCTTGTCCTAGATTTGTCTAGATATATGGGGACGGAGGGAATATAAAGTTGTACAAAGTGTGCGTCGGTTAACATAGATAGGAAGGAGTAGAGCATTTTATATTTGTGAATGGAGAGAGTAGAATATATGATGGAAGAAATAACGTTCATAAAAAATAAATCAGTAGCAGATAGAAACATAAACGGGCCAACAAGAACTTGTAGTATCGAACAACCGCATTTGACATTGCCAACTGAGGGAAGTCACCTAAACTAGCCACCTAAGCCACCAACTGTAAACAGTTATATATCAAAGCTGTTCCTCTCCAAATGCTGCGAGTCCATCAACCGCCGTGCAAGCACAAAAGAGCATGACGAAGTAGTTATATATATCAAAACTGTTCCTCTCAAATGCCGCACGTCCATCAACTGCCATGCAACTACAAAAGAGCATGGCGAAGTACAAATTTCCAACATAGTTCTTGTGTGCTGAAAACTATCCATCTACCAGGCTATTAAGTCAAAACTTGTGCTTTTCTGAGATTGTGATCATATCAAAATCCACCTGATTTCTTTTGTAGAATTTCCTCAAATCTGGTTTCTGAGACTGACAACATCTGGTTCAGAATCAACCTCACCCCACAACCAGTCATCCGAGCATACCGAGGTTTTATCCTCTGCTCTAAACTGTACCCAAAGTACTGCGGAAATTTCACGAGTTCATACCTTGGGTACCCCATCGTCAGAAAATATTCATATTTGGGAATCAAATTTTCTTGCAAGCTGAGAGTGTGAATAATCCCAAATCTATTTACCATAATGCCAATTTCCTCGATGCTGAACTCCCTCTCCAGGAAAAACTCTGTGATCGGCTTCAGCTTTGACTCTATGTTCAAACCAAAAGCCTGGGGACATTTCTGAATAAGAGATGCAGCATCTGCGCCGATCGACCGGAAGTAGTCAGCAGTTGGTCTGAGGTTGTCATTGACACTGTAGCTCATGAGATGAGGACATCGTGTGAGAATCTTGCCGATGTTTTCCTTAGAAACTCCTAGTTCAGTAAGGTAGCTCACAGTTATCTCCACCTTCTGCCTGCTATATGTGAGAAATGCAGGGAACCGGCATATCACCTTGCTCCACTGAGCTTTGTTGACACCGATATTCTCCATATAGGCCATCATAGGTTTCAGATTATCTGTCAAGCTGATTCCACATAGCTGAGGCCTCTTCCTGATGATTCCGGGTATGCCTGACCTCGGCACACCAAGCTCAAGCAGTAGCTCCACCAGGGGCTTTATCTTGCGATCCACATTGTAGTACGCAAATGCTGGGAACTTGCGCACGACATTCTTGATCTCCTCATGATCCATGCCGTAGTCCAGTAGGTAGAGCACTAACTCCGGGAGGGCTCCCCCTGAGGTTGGTGTGCTTACTCGAGCAATTGCCTTCTGCTTATTTGAGCTCGTTGGTGTAAGTATCATTGAGTAAGACAAGGACTCCCTTTCCGCGGAAAAAGGATCAGGGAAATTCTCCACCACTTCGACCAAACTATCCCCATGTTCTTTAGAAAGAGCTTCTAGATAGGGAAGGAGAGCATCTCTGATCTCAGGTGTACTCAGCTCCCTTCCTGAAAAATAAATATGTTGTGAAATGTTCAGAACCTATAAGGTACAAAGTTTATAGATAGCAACTTCAAGATACGAACCTTCAGCATATCGAGATCTGTAAGCACTTTGGAGCTTTGAACTCAGGTGCTCAATGAATCCATCTGATTTGTTGGCAATCCGTGCAGCTACCGCACTTCTCAAACCTTTCTGCCTTAAGAACAGCGATAGCACAGCTTTCGCTTCCTCTCTTTCTGCAGCAAGCAACCTTGAGAGAGCAGTTGTGGAGCTTTGGGCACTGGCTACCAGTAAATCATCAGCATCTGCAACATAGTTGATGTGGACCATAAATATAACTTGTGTATGCGACATACTCCCATGGAGGAGATCTTTTAAGAAGAGATAAACAGATAACCTCACATGATTGTGCATTGCAAATGGGATGTTGTCTGGAAATGAGAGTGTAAAGCCTGTATAAACAGAAGACCGCTATTAGTAATGCTGGAGCCAGTAACTAATGAAATACGGTATGGAAATCTTAAATAGATGTTTGGTGGATTATCCTTTCAACGTCTCTTAAATCAAAAAGAAGCAGTACAGTGCCCAGTTACCAATGATTGAGCTCCTTCCCAGGTAGTACACGAGTTTACATACAAATCCATGTTTTGAAAAAGTTTACATATATTATAGACGATGCCGCACAATTATCTTTTTCGCATTTACTGAGGCAATTCAAATTGGAGACCAATAAACTAACGGTAATGATAACTCCCGAACATTCGGGAGTTAAGCATGACAATCCGAACGGGTTTAGATGGCAAGTTTAGTTTGCGTGAGATTAAGGAAACATGGCAATTTTCTAACAAAAAAAAACGAAAAAGGACGAAGTTGCCATCCCCTATGAACTAAAGTTGCCATGTAAAAACGTTCGGGACGAAATGCTCAAAATCCGAATGTTCGGGAGTTATTGGATTCCTAAACTAAATCTATTACTAATATTCTTATACAAATCTCGACTAAGATTTGCACCGATCCTCTCAAATTGCAGGGCATCCATCATACCGTATAATCACGAGGAAACATCGGACAAGCTCCAATCCCTACTCAATTAATACTACGATACTAGTACAGAACCAATGCCATTAAGAGCGAGCGAGGAAGCGCGCCTACCTGCAGGAGGAGGGGGAGAGGACGAGCCTCCACGGCGGAAGCAGCCGGCCACGGTGTTCGGACGGGGTCAGGTGGAGGCTGAGGCGCGGGGCCGCCTGCAGGCTCGTCATCGCCGCCGGCCGGCCGGGGAGTGGAGCGCCCGCGGAGAGGGGTGGAGGGGGTGAAGGAAGAGTAGCAGGAGGTGAGGGGCTGAAGCTGTTTGGGACTTTGGAGCTGGGTTTTATCTTGTTCCACAAACAAACACCCGAAACTGAAATATCTCCAATTTCGTAGACCCCGTTAAAAAATGAGATAAATTTAGGATGCCGATAACGCCTACACGTGTGGGCGTTAAGGGATCTGGCCACACGTTTTGTGTGGTGTTTAAGAAGACCACTTCACACGTTTACATATAGGCAAAACAACTAGCATTCACACGCATCTTTTTTTTTCTCGCAGTCCCTCTTACACGCATACGTGTGGGCAAAATGGATAACGCCTACACGACCTCTCTCAGCCACCTACCTTACGGTCCCGCACGCCCCGCGTGACAGTCACCACGCGTCCCCGCAGTTGCCATGGTCCGGACCATCTTCAGTGTCCGTTTAACTGTAGTTGCCATGTCGTTGAATTACAGTTGCCATGTCGGACAACTACAATTGCCATGGTTGCTCAACTACAGTTGTCATGTATGGTCTGGTCTACTGCAATTGTCGTCATTTCAAAACTTTAGGAGTTGCCACCTACTAACACTAGGCAGTTGCCATGTATGGTCTGGTCTATTGCAGTTGCCATGATTTCAAAACTTTAGAAGTTGCCACCTACTAACACTAGGCAGTTGCCATGTAGCACTCCAAAAAAGGCATGGCAAAAAAACATGTTCGGGTAAAAGAAAGAGTTGTCATGTGCTCACAAGCACGCTAGGGCAGTTGGCATGTAAAAGAGAGAGTTGTCATCTGCTTACGTGCACGCTAGGGCAGTTGCCATGTACCATGCAAAAACACATGGCAACTCCGGTAAAAAAGAGTTGACATCTGCTTACAAGAAAAGCTAGGGCAGTTGCCATGTACCCTGCAAAAACACATGGCAACAGACAGGTTTGGGTGTGGGCAAGGAGACGGGCGTGTGGGCGAAGTGATAAACGCCCACACACTAGCCCCTCTGCGTGCGTGAAAACTGGTGTGTGGGCGAATTGCTAAACGCCCACACACCAGCCCCCCGTGTGGTGAAAAAGGACGTGTGGGCGACCGGATGAATGCCCACACACCATCCCAGTCCTACGTGGCACACAAAAACTGCTAGAACGCGCCAAGATTCGTGCAGAATTGATTGGACGAGAATCCATACATGTGGGCGAGTTGTCAGACGCCCACACATGTGGGCGTTAGTGTTTCCGTAAATTTAAGGGTGTTTCTAGGAAATAGCTCTCCAAAGCCCAATTGTACATTACGAAAGTGAAAATTTGAAATTACTTCGCCAACAACCACACTATTAATATATTTTTCAGAAACTTCTAGTCTAGTTGTTGTATGTCATGACAGTACAAATAATACCGGAGATAACACAAAATACAATCAGGTTCGTGGACCAGGTAGCGACAACTATAAATACTGGAGCGAGCCAACGGCGCGTCGCCGTCACCCTCCTCCCTCGTCGGAGCCGGGCAAAACTTGTTAGTAGAAAGTCGGGGAATCATCATGCTAAAGCCTCAATAGGTCAGCGCACCAGAACAACAACCGTCAGCGATCGAGAAAAGAGTAGGTTGAAATACTGAAACATGTAGACACACGACCGAAGATGAACAAAGACTGGATCCTAATAGATCCACCAAACCGAATCCGCGAGATTTGATGAAGACACGCCATCACACGTGTTAGGGCATATCTCTCTCTAAGTGGTTTTGGTGTTTGCTGACAATGCATTTGCGGACTAATCGTGTGCGTTGAGCATTTCAGATATTCATTCATTGACACGAGACGATTTTTTCCCCTCGGAGCTCAAAGTAAAGACGGTGTAGTTCTCTTTAGTTTCAGTTTTGGTGGACTTGAGTCATAGGAGATACCGTACTATCAAGAGGGGGTCCGTATCTGAAAGGCTAGGGTGGAATCAACACGTACACATCTCTTCTGCACCCACCGCTCCTTCCCTCATCCTTGGAGTATCCTTGTTATCGTGGAAGTGGCATAGGGGAGGTGCCAGCGGCAGTACCGTGGCCCAGAGCGGCAGTACCGCTGAAAGCCATAGGCGGTAGTACCGCCCAGGGCCACAGGCGGTAGTACCACTCTGGTGCCGCGTTAGTACCGCCTCGACTCGAGACCTGCGTCTCTCGTGTCGGGTTCAGCGGCAGTAGCAACGGTAGTAGGAGCGGTAGTACCGCTCGTAAGCGGTAGTACCACACCTACTACCGCTACTAGTGCCGCTCAAAGGCCCTCTCCTCCGTTCCTTCTTGCTTTTCCTTTGCAGGTGCTGTGCGCGGTCCCAGTGGTAGTACCGTTGGGCCAAGCGGTAGTACTGCTGCCGCTAGTGGTAGTACCGCTCCCTTGAGCAGTAGTACCGCTCGCTGCAGGCTGAAAGAGGGGATAACAGTTGGATTGTTCCCCCACTATAAAATGGGGTCTTCTTCCCCAAGAAGACTTACCTCTTCCTCCCCCAAACTCCATATTGATCCAAAGCTCATTTTCGCCCGATCTCTCTCCCTAGCCAATCAAACTTGTTGATTTTCTAGGGATTCGTTGAGAAGGCCCCGATCTACACTTCCACCAAGAGAATTTTGATTCCCCCCACTAATCCCTTGTGGATCTTATTACTCTTGGTTGTTTGAGCACTCTAGATGGTTGAGATCACCCCGGAGCCGCATTCCATTGTGGTGAAGCTCCGTGGTTCGTTGGGAGCCTCCAATTCGGTTGTGGAGAGAGCCCCAACCTTGTTTGTAAAGGTTCGGTTGCCGCATTCAAGGGCACCACTAGTGGAATCACGACATCTTGCATTGTGTGAGGGCGTGAGGAGAATACGGGCCCCCTAGTGGCTTCTTGGGGAGAATTGTTCCTCCACACGCTCCAACGGAGACGTAGTTTCCCTCAAAGGGAAGGAACTTCGGTAACACATCCTCGTCTCAACCCGCTCCACTTATGGTAATCACTTACCTTTACTTTGTGCAAGCTATTGTTGTGTTGTATCATTTGCTTGCACTTGTTGTTCTTAGCATCATATATGTTGCTCACCTAGTTTCACATCTAGACAACCTTTGTTGCTAACCCTAATTTGTTAAGAAAAGTTAAAATTTGGTAGTTGCCTATTCACCCCCCCTCTAGTCAACCATATCGATCCTTTAAATTGGTATCAGAGCCTTGTCTCTTTATTAAGGGTTTCACCACCCGAAGAGTATGGTTGACACCGAGGAGGAAGTGCCCGAGGCCATGGAGTTGACTTCAATCACACAAGATGACTTAAATGAAGCTATGGCTTCACTTAAGACATCTATGACGACCGAAGTCAAGTCTATGCTTAAAGAATTGCTTGAGGGGATGAAATCCACTCCCAACCCCTTGCTTGTGGTTAATCCCACGACATCGGAGTCGGAGGCCAATTCCGCCAAGGAAGCGGCTGAAGGTACTCATGTTCCTTCCCCTCATGACAAGAATGGGATGGGAACCTTTGGCTCGGTTCCCCCCCCGGTCTATGGAGGACCGGTCCCTACACCTCGCATTAATAATCACGGTCCTCCTCCCAAGCTTGTTAAAGGTGATTTTACTAATTGGGTCTTTCGCATCAAGTCTCATTTGAATCACAGCTCAAACTTTTGAAGAATCATTGAGCAAGGCTTCTACCCGCATGATCCAAACAACTTCACCCTAAGAGAAAAAGTGGAAAATCAATACAATCACTTTGCTTTGTTCATCCTTCAAGATGCGGCCCCACCCGAAGATCTATCCCACTTGCATCCCTTCACGCGTGCAAAGGTTTGTGGGGAACACATTGTATCTATGTACAAGGGGAGCTCAAGCATCCAACGGTCCAACTTTGAAGTGGTCCTTGATGAGGCTGATGAATTAGTGATGCTAGAAGATGAGGATCCGCGTGATCTCTATCGGAGGGTGACAACTCTTGCGGTTGCTCTCCAAGACCATGGGGGTAAGGATACGGATGACACTTGGATCAAGCGCAAGTTTCTCAAGGCCATCATGCCATTCAACAAGGCCATGTCTTCCGTGATTCGTCAAAGGCCGGACTTTCACACCTTAACCTCAAGTGAAGTGTTGGATGAGTTTATTGCCATGAACATCATGAACAAGACCACCGACAATGCTCTTGCTCGTGTCCGGTCAAAGAAAATCTCAACTGCCCTTGCTTTGAAGGCCAAGGTACTTCCGGAAGAGGAAGAGGAGGAAGAAGAGGAGTGTTGCCCCGAGGACACCAAATATGCTTACCATGAGCACATGGCTCTTGCATCAAGGCAATTTTGGAGCAACAAGAGGAACTCAAGGCCCAACTTCACCAAGAACAACTCAAGTGGGTCAAAGAACAAGAAACGAGTAAGGACTTGCTACAATTGAGGCAATGTGCGTCACTTTGTGGTGGAGTGCCCGTATGAGAAGATGGAAGACAATGGTGGCAAACTCATTCACAAAGACAAAGCCAAGTCGTTCCCTAGCAAGAACAACTTCACCAAAAAGACTCCTCCAAAGGGCTTGGTGGCACATGAAGAGTACCCCTCCGATGATGATGAGGAAGATACAAGTGGAGAGGGAATAGCAACGGCAACCATTGCCATTTCTACTTCTTCCCCCTCCAAGGTGTCTCTCTTCGGCGCCCCCAATGAAAACATCATTGCCAAGTGTCTCATGGCCAAAGGTATCAACAAGGTAACTCCTAACATCAAAACCACCATCATTACTACTCCTTCATTGTTAGATTGTGTTGATAGTGAGGTGGTAAAAGTTAATGAGAATGCGTTCACCAAGTTTGTGAGCAAGCTCAAGGGTGAATCAAAGAAGCACTTTGTTGCTCTCTTGGAACAACTTGGTGAGGCCAATGATATCATTGAGTCGCATGAGGATACTATCTCCAAGTTGGAGGGGCATAGTCATGACTATGCCGATGAGATTGCGGATCTTTCCATTGCTCTGGAGGGAGAGCAAGATCTTCGTTTGACTCTTGAGGAGTCACACATCATGGATCATGCTAAATTGCAAAAAGATCTTGATCATGCTATTGTTCTTACTCGTGTGCTTAATTCCGAGAAAGTTGCACTTGGGGTTGGCCATGATAGACTCAAGGAAGAATTTGATACACTTGACAAGGGTCACAAGGTCTTGAAGGGTGTTCATGCTTCTCCCAAAGAGTGTCATGATCAACTCCAAGTGAGGCTAACCAAGGAGATTTCCACGTGTACTCCCTTCATTCTAATTGAGAATGCCCATGCTACTAATTGTAAGTGCATCTAGTGACACCCCTACTTGGTTTTGGAGTATTGACGACGTACGTGGTTGAGGGACTAGTGTGTTTGTGAGAATTGCAGGATAACACAAGTAGTAGTCCCTCATTGATTCGGTTTACCTACCAGAGATGACCCCTAAAAATGTGTGAAGACACTGAAGACAATGGTGGTTCATGAAGACATTCACGATGAAGATTATGACATGTGAAGGTATTCACTTGAAGACTATGGAGTGTGAAGACATAGCTATTTTGTAGTTTCCTTTCTTCTTTATTGAGTCATAGGAACCACCATACTGTTAAGTGGGGTCCAAGTGAACAAAGTCAGAGTGACTGATGTGATGCTCAACCAAATCCTATGTCTTTGAGCGAAGACAATGAGAGCAAATCTTATCCAGAGCTGGATGAGTCAGCTTTGCTTGTAGCCCAAGCCAAGCTGCCGCGTGTGTTTGAAATCCGACCATTGGACACGTGTCGGTTCCTTAGTGACCCAGGGTCATTTCAGACATATCAGGTCGGGTTGCCACTTAGCTATAAATAGCCTACCCCCTACACCATAAATTGGTGGCTCCTCAGAGTTAGTGCACGGCTTTTCTCATTTGAGAGCAACCCACCTCTGAAGTATTTGAGAGAGAGAGAGATCCTTGCGAGGACTAAGCCCAAAACACCCAAAGCCAAAGAGTGTTAGGCATCACTGAAGTCTTTCTGTCCGCGTAATCTGAAGACTTGTTACACTTGAGGACTATGAATCCTCCAGCCGGTTAGGCGTCGCATTTTGAGCATCCAAGAGTCATTGTGGATTGCCGGTGAACGAAGTTTGTGAAGGTTTGTAAGTCTACCTTGAAGACTTACCAGAGTGATTGGGCGAGGACTGGGTGTCCTTAGCTCAAGGGGAATAAGGTGAAGAAACGGTCTTCTGAGTTCAATCTCAGCCTCCCTAAACAGACGTACAGTTGTCATAACAACTGGAACTGGTCTACCAAATCCTTGTCTTCACCAAGCAACTGGTTCTATCCCCTACTCTCATTACTCTTCAGTTTGTCTTCGTGAAGTCATTGCTTGCCTACCTGATTCATTTGACTTCACTGTGTGAAGACTCGTATCTGTTTGGCTTCGTACTGTCTTCCATCCTGATCATGTCTACCTAGTTGTAGTTAGTCTTCGTGCTTCCACTGTATTGTATGCTTGACTAATGCTTGCCTAGTGTAGTTTTCATTCCGTTGCTTACTATATAGGTTCAGTTTACTTGTTTGTCTTAAAATCCATCGTGTTTTGAAGACTTTCACAAAAATCGCCTATTCACCCCCCTCTAGTCGATAACTAGCACTTTCAATTGGTATCAGAGCAAGGTAGTCCCTTGTTCTGTGTGATTCGGTTTAACCACCTGGAGTTTTAGCTATGTTGACTGCAGGGATAATCAAGGTCTCCGCTGCGTGTCCTATTTCTGATGGTCATGATTATCCCAAATGGAAGGCCCTGATGAGGAAGCACCTCCTTGCAATGAACAGTGAACTGTGGACCGTCACAGAGATTGGTCTCACCGATCTATGCAAGATGGTGCATGCCGACAACATTTGCAAGTACACTCAGCTGGATATCATGGCTAAGGATATCATATGCTCCTGCCTGTCCAATGACGAGTTCATGCGCATCATGCATCTCTGCAATGCAAAGCTTATATGGGACCGAATTTCTGATGTTTATGAAGGTCATCAAACTCGTCAAGACCCCTGGTTCTGCGATTTCAAGGAGTCTCTTAAAACGATGACTTTTAAACCCGAGCCATCTACTCCAACCTACTGCTTCATGGCACGTGGTGCCAAGGTAACCTCACGAGATGCCTATTTCCAAACCTCTAGTGAAGATGACTCTGATTGTGAATCCAAAGCTAGATATAAGACACTTGCTAAAATTGCAACTGAGCAACAAACTGCTACGGAACATATTTAAAGCTATTAGACAAAAGCGATGACCTGTTGGACGCGGAAATGAATCAAACTCAGTCCTTAATTGAAGATATTAAAAGTCTTCGCGTTAAGTATGAAGAACTTGAAAGTCGTCATGAAACTCTCTCAGCCTCTCATGAGAAGCATTCCTACGATTATCTTCAAAGGAAGCAAGACCTTGAGAAACTGAGAGTGTCTCATGAAGATCTTCAAAAAGAGAACGATTCACTGCTCACCCAACAGATTAGTTCCACTCAGGTAGAATTTGTTCCACCATGTTTAACATGTCTTGTGTGTGATAATGTTGTCTCAGTTGCTGGATGTTCTACTACTTCTGATGTTGCAATATCTTCAACTGATGATGTGGTAACTAACCCCTCTTCTGAGGATGCCACTACTATTGCTGATGAGAATGCTAGGTTGAAGACATTGCTTGAGACTGGCATGTACAAGAACCTCAAAGGGCATCAGACTTTGTGCGATGTCCTCAAAAAACAGATTCTGAACCGAAACCCTAGGAAAGAGGGTGTTGGATTCGAGAGGGAAATGAACATTGATGGTTCATACTGGATGCTTGAGTAGTACCCCAAAACCACTTGGGTTGCTGCTAAGGATCCTTCTGTGGATCCATCCACTTTATCTGGCTTCACTTGTGCTAACCCAATTGTCATTGATGAATCCTTTGATGCCAATTATAAAATGCTTAAGAATCAGAATGGTGAAGTGTTTGCCAGGTACATTGGTACTAACTGCAGGAACGGGCTACCCCAGAAGAAGATCTGGGTGCCCAAAAGTTGTCTTGAGAAGCTTCTCGTGAATGTCGTAATGACACCACCTGGGAAGAAGACAAACCCCAAACCAAAGGCATCATATGGCCCAAAGGCTTCATACATACAGAGGACCACTCATGGTCACCCTAACGCCAATGTTTTACAGGAGAACCTTTATGAGACTCATGAATATGAGCGTGTTTCCTCTAACCGCCATGTTCACAAAACTAAGAACTTTTCTGCATATTTATATGAGTACTATTCTCCTCCTGCGAAGCTATTTGCTAGGGCTCCCAAGCCAAAGTTCTCAGATGCTGCACTTAGACTCATTGCTTCTAAGCCACCCCTGAAGATGTGGGTGGTTAAGAAGAATTAACTTCTCTGGCAGGGAAAGGTCTCCAGCCGGAAATCAAAGACTTCTGACGCCAATGCTGGAGACCTAAAACATCCTGTGGGATGCAAGATAAAATGCCTCAATGGTCTTACCATGTATTTCGTCCCAGAGTTCCTTAACAAGCATCCTATCATGCCTAACCAGAATATAAACTTTGATAATATGCTTGTTCACTACATGTTTCTGCTTCACAATACTCTTGGTGAAGCCTATCCCGCTAACTGCACTATAGGGTACAACTCCGAAAGCCACTGAATGGATCATGGACAACGGCTGCACCAACCACATGACTGGTGATCGAAGTCTTCTTATGGATTGAACCCTACGTCCATCTACTAAGAGCCACGACACATTCACTGACACAGGTAAAAGCAAGGTATTGGGTCTTGGTACAATTGTTATCTCAAAGGATCAGCACATGGACAAAGTGATGCTTGTTGAATCCCTTGGATACAACTTAATGTCTGTGTCAATGCTCTGTGATCTGAACATGATTGTGATATTTGGAAAATATCGTTTTCTTGTGCTAATGGAATCTGACAAATCTCTAGTCTTCGAAGGCTATCGAAGAGGTGATCTGTATATGGTAGATTTCTCAGCAGGACCACAACTTGCCGTATGTCTTCTAGCAAAGGCTTCAGAATGCTGGCTATGGCATCGACGACTAGGACATGCGGGCATGAGGAACCTGTACACTCTTGCGAAGAAGAAGCACATCATTGGCATCGAGGGCGTCAAGTTCAAGAAGGATCATCTATGTGGTGCTTGTGAAGCTGGTAAGATGACTAGAGCCAAGCATCCCTCGAAGACAATCATGACTACCTCACATCCCTTCGAGCTGCTTCACATGGACTTATTTGGCCCTACTCACGACTCTACCCTTACTACCACTGCACATATCTATGGCTTCGTTATTGTTGATGATTATTCGAGATACACCTGGGTACACATACTTCTCTATAAGACTGAAGTGCAGGATGTCTTCAGACGCTTCGCAAATCGGGCCATGACGAATTATGGCATCAAGATCAAGCACATCCGGAGTGACAATGGCACTAAGTTCAAGAACACTGGCCTCGACACTTATCTTGATACCTTGGGCATCACACATGAGTTCTCTACTCCTTACACACCTCAGTAGAATGGCATAGTGGATCGCAAGAACAGAATGCTCATTGAGATGGCACGGACGATGCTTGATGAATACAAGACTCCAAGAAAATTCCGGCCCCAAGCCATGATATTGCATGCCACATCATCAACAGAGTCTATCTTCATAAGTTCTTCAAGAAAACATCTTATGAACTTTTGACTGGTAAGAAGCCAAACGTCAGTTACTTCAAAGTCTTTGGTGCTAGGTGCTGGATCAAGGATCCACATCACAGTCTAAATTCGCACCGAAAGCACATGAAGGTTTTATGATTGGTTAGGGAAAGGACTCACACACCTATAGAGTCTTCAACCTCTTTCGCTACAAAGTGGTTGAAGCTGTAGATGTGAAGTTCGATGAAACTAACGGTTCGCAAAGGTAGAACCTGCCCGATGTGCTAGATGAAGCTACACAAGCTATCAGGTTGATGGGTACTGGAGAAATCATACCCATCGAGGAACAGGCTTAGGATGAGATCATCATTTCTGCACCTAACCAACATGAATACAATGCTTAGTCTGAAGCCAATGCTGAAGATGAAGACAATAGTCAGTCTGATCAAAATCTTCGTCCAGCTCATCCTTGGGTCGCAAATGAAGTCCAGATTGAGAAGATTATCAATAGCATCAATGCACCTGGTCCTCTCACTCGATCAAGAGCTATGCAACTGGCAAATTTCTGCGATCACTTTGCTTTTGTCTTTGTGTCTGAACCCAAGAAAGTCGAAGAAGCCTTCATGGAACCTGAATGGATTCAAGCCATGCAAGAAGAGCTTCAACAGTTTGAGCTGAATAATGTCTGGGAGCTTATCAAACGTCCTGATCCTCGCAAGCACAATATCATTGGCACGAAATGGATCTATCACAACAAGCAACACAACTTGGACAAGTTGTCAGAAACAAAGCTCGCCTCATCGCTCAAGGTTACACACAAGTGGAAGGAATCGACTTTGATGAAACCTTTGCTCCTGTGGCTAGGCTTGAAGCCATTTGCATACTGCTGACCTATGCTAACCATCACAACATTCTTCTGTATCAAATGGATGTGAAGAGTGCCTTTCTCAACGGCAAAATCTAAGAAGAAGTGTATGTCGCTCAACCGCCCGGTTTTGAAGATCCAAAGCATCCTGATATGGTGTACAAGCTCAACAAGGCACTATATGGCCTCAAACAAGCACCTCATGCCTGGTATGACACACTCAAAGAATTCCTGAAGAGCAAAGGCTTCAAACCTGGTTCTCTAGATCCCTCTCTCTTCACGAAGAACATATGATGGCGAACTGCTTGTGTGTCAAATATATGTGGATGATACCATCTTCGGCTGCACTAATAAGAGATACAGTGATGAATTTGGATACATGATGCAAGAGCAATATCAGATGTCCATGATGGGAGAGCTGAAGTTCTTCCTTGGTCTTCAAATCCATCAACAATGCAATGGCATCTTCGTATCACAACAAAAATACCTCAAAGATTGCCTGAAAAAGTTTGGAATGCAAGACTGCAAAGGGTACACAACGCCAATGCCAACCAAAAGTCATCTTGGCCCTGACGACAACGGTAAAGAGTTTGATCAAAAGGTATACCGCTCCATGATTGGTTCTTTACTATACTTATGTGCATCTAGGCCTAATATTATGCTTAGCATTTGCATGTGTGCCCGATTCCAAGCGGCACCAAAGGAATCGCATCACCTTGCTATGAAGCGAATTCTTCGAAATTTGGCTCACACCCCAACACTAGGATTATGGTATCCAAAGGGCCCATCATTTGATCTAGTTGGATACTGAGATGTTGATTATGCTGGTGACAAATTTGATTGCAAGTCTACATCAGGCACATGTTACTTTCTTGGACGATCTCTTGTCTGTTGGTCTTCAAAGAAGCAGAACTGTGTATCCCTCTCCACTGCTGAATTTGAATACATTGCTGCTGGATCTTGCTGTGCTCAGCTTCTCTGGATGAAGCAAACTCTCAAGGATTATGGCATCAACATGAAGAATGTGCCACTCTTCTACGACAATGAAAGCGCCATCAAGATTGCCAAGAATCCAGTTCAGCACTCGAAGACAAAGCACATTGAGATTCATCATCACTTTCTCAGAGATCATGTCATCAAGGAAGATATTGATATCATACACATCAAAACTGAAGAGCAACTGGCAGATATCTTCACAAAGCCCTTGGATGAGAAAAGGTTTTGCAAGCTGCGGTGTGAGCTAAATATCTTAGAATCCTCAAATGTCCAGTGAATGGACACACATCCTAACGCTTATGCATGTTGATGACTTAGATGTGCAACACGCAAAGTAACGTATTTCTTCAATCAATGAAGACTTGCCCTCTGAGTGTGAATACATTAATGTGGAATTTGACTTCAGAGTGCCATGATAATTGTGCGCCGTGTCTGGGTCTAATACTTCCTATATGGTGGGTAACGCCACCACCACACTTTCTTGAAGATTTTCATTTGGCATCATGATTGCATTATCTTCACATTTGGATTGTCTTCAACATTGATTTGTCTTCAAAAACTATATTTTCGCAATGTTGATTTATCTTCAATACTATATATGTGTTCTGTCCTCTACAACATTCACTTATAGCTATGTCTTCAAGTTGCTATTTTTCTGACCTAAGTGAATGTGATCGGACCCTAATCCCTTATGTGCTACTCCCTCAAATTCTTTTTGTCTAGTCATATGCATTCTGTTGACACCTGTCAAATATCTTCATTGTGTCCTTGTCAGCTGAAGATACAGAGACACACATTTAAGACTGCTTTTAATGCCTTATCTTTTACCTGAAAACCGGAGAAGCCGGAACGACCACCCGACAATCCAGGCGTGCGTAGGAACATGGTTCAACTCCTGATAAGTTGCATGCATGCCACGTGTCCTTCAGATGTGAACCGCCAGGGGCACCTGCGTAATTGCACTGCGCCGCCCTCCTTCTTATAAATACTCGCCCATGCGGTCATTATCCCCTCTTCCACCTCGCCATCTCGCTCAAACCCTAGCGCCACCGCTAGCTCGTGTCGATGCCGGAGACGAAGCGCTTAGCTGCCGCGACTTCTTCGACGCCGGCCTCACGCCGGTCGCGGACCTCGTCTTCTCCGCCACCGCCATAGGTGTCTTCCATCGCCAAGATAGGGCACGAGAGATTGGACTGCTCGACATCCATTCTGCCTCGTCTAGCAGTTCCTCTGTGGTAAATAAAACTCGCTTTTTACTACCTTTTAGATCCGTCAAATCTGTCAACTTCACCCAAAAAGTGGTTTCTGAACTTCCAAATCTGGATCTTTCCTTTTCTGCATCTCATATCTTGCAAAGTATGTTCACTTATGCTTCACAACTAGTTAGATTCCTCACTTGTACTTATTCATTCGTACAAATCTGGAACCAACTTCCTTCAAATAAGTGAATGTCTTCGCACTGTGAGGTCAATGTCTTCTAACTGATTTATCTTCAAAATCTTTTGAGAATGCATATGACCACTTCCCCTTCCCTCGCATCTTTAATGCTATCACACGTACATGTCCGTGGGAGAATCCCTTGGTTCTCATAGTCTACATTCATTTGCAGAATTCTTACAGCGTCATATTGAATCTCCTGAAGCCAGTTCTTGTTTGACAAGTCGACGGAAGCCTTTCACCGTTCTGAAGCCAATCCGTCTGAACCCAATGGCCACTGAAAAATCTGCAAGGAAAGGCGGCAGGCAACGCCATGGCAATACTGATCTGGACCTGCCCCCAGATCTGTATGAGCTCTAAAAATCTGATCCCGAAGAGAGCTATACACAACGCAAGTACAGAATCCAATGGATACGAAGATATTGGGCTAAGCAGTGGTACAAGTACAACTTCGTGACACCTTAATATGCTGAGAAGAATGCCATCCAGCGCCCATGGGGCGATATTCTTTACAAGAACTTAGCACCAAAGACAAAAGCTGAAGCTATTGCTCAGAAGTTCTATCCATGCATGGTCCGAGGACCTCAGCCAGAAAATGCCGACCCATCATCTCTTCTATGGTGTTGTGAGGATGATCTCTTCAAGCGCAACTTCCAGTTTGCAAAGGATTCTGCCAAGCAGAACAAGAAGGAGTTTGGACTCGATTTTAACCCTGGTCCGTCTGCACTAAGGTCAGATGGTACACGTGAAGCCAATGAAAACAGAATTGGCCCCTTTGCCAACTTTGATGGGCTTCTGTCTCACATTGCTACCCAGAGGGGCATTGTGGAGCAATCTGCTGAAGATGCAGACTCTGATGATGCTCCTTCACCACCGAAGCAGAAGAAAAAGTCCAAAGCTTCAAAGCCCTCTGCTGTTGCTGCTCCAAAAGCTTCGACGAAGAAGCCATTGAAAATTGCACCGCCTAAAGCCAGTGTGCAATCAGAAGATCTGTCCCATGTGTCCAAGAGGACCAAGAAGCCAAAGCCTAGGAAGGTTTCTGTGCAGGCTCTCACTCCAGCTGCCGTCCTGCGCAATGAGGAAAACACTATTGATCTGTCAAGTGATGAAGATCTTGCAGATGATGCTCTGGAACAGCTGATCAAGAGCAAACAGGAGGCTGAGATCTTCCAGGATCTGCCTCTATTTGATGCTGACATTCTGAACAACTTCATTGATGAATGTTTTGAGGACCAACGCATCAACCTTGATGATCTGCAGCTGCCAGTGGACATCAGTGTTGCCTTTCATGGAGCCATTACAAATGAACTTGCCTTGGCTCAAAAAATCATCGGGCTCAAGAGCAAGATTGACCATGAGAAGGCACACTTCAAGAAGCACATGCGCAAGCTCAGCATGGCTGATGTGCAAATCTTCAAGAAGATGATGAACGACCTCAAAGCTGAATTCAACAAGAAGCATGAAGAAGCCAAAGGCTCATGCGAGCGCATGAAGTATTATGCACAAAAATGTGTGCAAGCACACAATGAAGCTGAAAAGAGAAAAGCTCTTGGGTGTCCTGGCATCGACCCCAGGATGGCTACCAAGAAAAGCAAGAAGCCTGCAGAAGCTAATCCCGATGCTCCAAGGCAGGGACAACCAAGCATTGTCTTCCCTACCAGCATGACTGGATCGAAGCCAAAGGTCCCCTCTGCCGCTTCTGAACTCAAGAAGACTAGGCAAGATGAAGTCGAAGCCAGGAAGAGGAAGCTCAAAGATACATCTGACGATGCTCCCTCCAAGAATAAGTTGAAGACAAAGGCTTCAAAGTCTTCAAGAAAAGAGCGTGCTGCTGCCACAGAGCCCCTCATTGTTGAATCCATCTCTGTTGCCTTACCTGCCTCTGCCAATCGTGAGCGCCGCCTCATAGTCCATGAGCCTGCTTCCATAGAGGCTCCAGAAAATGAAGAAGCTCCAGCTGCTGACCCCAACGCTGCTAAAGACATTGGTCGTGAAGACAATGTGAATGATGATGAAGTTCTTCCTCAGCTTGAACCTACACCCATGGTATCATCGCCTGCTCTGACGAGTAGTGAATTGTTCAGTATTGGTCGTCCTCTGACTCCTCGTCCTATGACGCCAATCACTCAGGATATGCCAATGTATGATGAAGCTATTCTGCGCACTCCTCCAGCTCAAGTCACCACTTCGGTGCTTGAGACTCAGCAAGAAAGTCCTGACGACTTTGATTTCACTATCCCCTCACCACAGGTGTCGCCTTCCTTCAGGAGGCTTCACAGAGATCCCAGGTCTCAGGCGTCCATGTCTAGCATACCAGAGGAGGATGTGCAACAAACTGGCTCAGTAGCACGTCAAGTGTTCCATGACGCCATCCCCTCTGTGACTGTTCAAGAGTCCGAAGCAAAAGCTGCTGAAGAAATTCTGGCTACATCAGCCGATGAAGAAAGAGAAGAAGAAAGAGAAGCCACTCCCCCTGCCAGTGATCCAGTCATACAAGCTGAGAATGTGCTTGTGCCAGACCCTCCAGTCGTTGAAGAGATGGAGGTTGAAACCAATGTGGCTGCCACAACATCAATATTGAAGCCAATGACACTGTCATGCCTGAAAGACAATGTGGAGCCCAAAGCCAATGTAGCAACTGACAATATTGAACATCCAATCACTTCTGATGACGCCGTTCCTCCACCAAGGCCACATACCATGGAACGTGCATTCTATCAAGGTGAGTTGGTAACTGTCAGATGGCCTATAATGGTTCCACCCACTGCTCCGGGGCCACAATATGATTATCATGTGGAGCAGAGGCCTCAGACCTTGAAGCCAAAGCCAAGACTGCCAAGGCTTCCTAGTGAAGCCAAAGCACAACACATTCTTCGACAGTGCCAAGAACCCATACACAAAGCCCAAGATCTCCTCTGATAGGTTTTGGAGCCGACAGCAATGAAGCTATTACTCGTATATCCTATACAACCAAGACCAGATTTTTCCTTATAAGCGTCTGGATTATGATGTTGTTGCTGGTCTGCCATGTCTTGAAGAGGCACTTGATTGTTTCAGAGATGTTGGGCTGTTGTCTTTTGTGACTGACAAGGAGCACTGGAACAAAGAGCTTCTGCTGCAGTTCTATGCAACTTTGCACATTCGAGGCTACAACAGGGATCCGAAGACTTGGGTCCTTGAGTGGATGACAGGAGATGTTCATCATGAAGCCAAAGCTCAGGACGTTATTGAGCTTACTTCCCTGCCCACTCCTGGTGAGTTATATGAACCAGGTTGTCAGCTCTATCAAGATGAACTGCAAAGCATCTTTTGGAAGCCCGAGCCAAATATGAATCAGATGCTGAGCATGATGAAGCCATTGCCTCAAGACACTGATTACCCTAAAGAGTTCTTTGTTGAACACCTCAAGTACTTGCCTCGCACAGTATATCACATTTTAAGGCATACTCTGAGGCCAATCAAAGGACACTCTTCTGGAGCTAAACTCGAAGGCACCATGGAGACATTAGTCTTCTATATTGTCAATGGCATAAGATTCAACACTCAGGATTTCTTCATTTGTCAGCTGGCTGCTTCTGGAATTGATCTATTTGGCCTGAAGTTCTATGCCCCCTGGATCATGCGTCTCATCAAGCTTCATTCCATAGTTGACTATCAACCTTCAGCGCGCAATCATGTCGTATTCCTACCTGATGTTGACATGTCCAATGAAGCCATCTACTCTGATCTAGCTAAGAAGCCACTCCATCTCTAGAATGCTGAATATCAAAGCTTCACTCAACCTATTGAAGACATTCACATACCAAACTCTGCTACTCCTAAATATCCCCTAGCTGGCAACTTGCGTATGCCGCATCGTGCCAATACTGAAGCCACTACCAGTACAATTGCACAAAGGTCTCAGAAGCGTTCACGTGTCCTCAATGACCATGAGCTTCTAGTATCTTTGCATCAGAAGCAGGATAAGCATCATGAATGGCTGAAACACCAAATGCAGAGTCTTCTGGTGGATGTCAATCACATTCGCAACCTGGCCACCAAGAATTCTTTCGTTACTCATGAAGCCTGTTGGCGGTCCTGGAAGAGCCTTACCTTCCTCTGCTCTGAAGATGATCTTCGCAAGGATGGCTACACTGAGAAATTGAAGTTTGACTCCAGGCCACCACAATCTGCAAGTTGGCGTCCAATACCTTCTATTGAAGATTCTGAGTACTCATCTTGGTCTGCAACTGTTGTTGCGAGAGTCGTCGATGAAGAAGACGATGCCACTTCACCAGCATTAGCTTCACTGCATCAAGATGCTGCCCTAGGCCCTTCTGCACCACCTAACTCCAACGTTGACCCTGCTGCTCCAATTTCGTCTCCACCTGGGAACGCGTAGAAACTCTATGTCTTCAAATCTTTTTGGTCCTTACTGATAAAAGAGGGAGAAGCATATGAGGTTGGTAGTCTTCAAGCGGGTCCATATGGGTGGTTGCCTTAATCTTTGCTAAGGGCTTGCAACTCTCGTTCTTGAAACTATTTGGCTCTTGAGTTGTAACACTTAAACTTGATGGTTGTCTGCTACTTTTGGTACTATGTTGTGATGCGATGATAAATTCCGCATGAAGTCATTCTGCAGACGTCCATTTTTCATTATGCATATCATTATCTTCATTACTTTCATATATGCATGATGAATAGTCTTCATACATTGAAGATGACCTCCACAAAGCAAAACCTGCCATGTGCATTTGCATTCAAAAGCAAACTACTTATATGCACATATTTAGGGGGAGCCTCTTTTGATCTATGAAGACAATGCTCAAAAAACTGAACTTTCACACACTTTTATCCCCATTGAATACTTCAACCAGTTTGTCATCAATCACCAAAAAGGGGGAAATTGTAAGTGCATCTAGTTGATACGTCCATTTTGCATCATGATTTTATATCAATATTTATTGCATTGTGGGCTGTTATTACACATTATATCTCAATACTTATGGCTATCCTCTCTTATCTTACAAGGTTTACCATGAAGAGGGGGAATGTCGGCAGCTGGAATTCTGGCTGGAAAAGGAGCAAACATTGGAAACCTATTCTGCACAGCTCCAAAAGTCTTGAAACTCCACGAAACAACCTTTCAGAATTAATAAGAATTTCTGAGCGAAAGAAATATGCCAGGGGCCCACACCCTGTCCAGGAGACAGAGGGCCCCCCCTATAGGGCGCGCCCCTATCTCCTGGGCCCCATGGTGGGCCTCCGGCGACCATCTACTGCTATATCATCACTTTTACCCTGGAAAAAATCGTGGGCAAGCTTATGGGATGAAACTCCGCCGCCACGAGACGGAACCTTGGCTGAATCAATCTAGGGCTCCGGCAGAGCTGTTCTGCCGGGGAAACTTCCCTCTAGGAGGGGGAAATTATCACCAACATCATCACCAACGATCTTTCATCGAGAGGGGGTCAATCTCCATCAACATCTTCACCAGCACCATCTCCTCTCAAAACCCTAGTTCATCTCTTGTATCCAATCTTGTATCAAAACCACAAATTGGTACCCGTGGGTTGCTAGTAGTGTTAATTACTCCTTGTAGTTGATGCTAATTGGTTTACTTGGTGGAAGATCATATGTTCAGATCCTTTATGCATATTATTACTCCTCTGATTATGAACATGAATATGCTTTGTGAGTAGTTACGTTTGTTCCCGAGGACATGTGTCACGCCCAATATGCGACCCTATCCAAAAGGAACTCGAAGGTCCCACCAAGGATAGACCCGCATATTGAAACGCTTTTGCAAGGTGGATATCATTACATCAACATTACATAATAGATGGGGATACATACATAAGGCATACAATGCCACACGAATACAACATTACAATACATAAGAGCATCATCCGTCTACGGATGAATCACAAACAGAAACTCAAACGACATCCACCCTGCTAGCCCAGGCTGCCGACCTGGAACCTATCCCCTGATCAAAGCAGAAGCAGAAGAAGAACTCAACGCAAGCAAGCATCGCTCTCGCATCATGATCATCGCATAACCTGTACCTGCAACTGTTGTTGTAGTAATCTGTGAGCCACGAGGACTCAGCAATCCCATTACCATGGGTATCAAGACTAGCAAAGCTTAAAGGGAAAGGAAGGGGTAAAGTGATGAGGCTGCAACAGCGACTAAGCATATATGGTGGCTAACATACGCAAATGAGAGCGAGAAGAGAAACAAGCAGAACGGTCGTGAAACTAGCAATGATCAAGAGGTGATCCTGGACTCCTACTTACGTCAAACATAACCCAAAGACCGTGTTCACTTCCCGGACTCCGCCGAGAAGAGACCATCACGGCTATACACGCGGTTGATGCGTTTTAATTCGGATCTGGTGTCAAGTTATCTACAACCAGACATTAACAAATTCCCATCTGCCTATAACCGCAGGCACGGCTTTCGAAAGATTATACCCTGCAGGGGTGTCCCAACTTAGCCCATGACAAGCTCTCGCGATCAACGAAGGAATAGACCTTCTCCCAGGAAGACCCGATCAGACTCGGAATCCCGGTTTACAAGACATTTCGACAATGGTAAAACAAGACCAGCAAGACCGCCCGATGCGCCGACAATCCCGATAGGAGCTGCACATATCTCGTTCTCAGGGCAACACCGGATGAGCAATCCGTACAACTAAAACCAGACCTCAAGTTTCCCTAAGGGGGCGCTGCAAAGGGCTCTAGTTCGGACCAACACTTAGAAAAGCACTGGCCCGGGGGGGGGGGGCTGTAATAAAGATGACCCTTGGGTTAATTACTCCCAAGGGAAATATAGGTGGTGGTGAGGCAAATGGTAAAACCAAGGTTGGGCCTTGCTGGAGGAGTTTTATTCAAAGCGAACTGTCAATGGGTCCCATAAATCACCCGACTGCGTAAGGAATGCAAAATCCGGGAACATAACACTGGTATGACGGAAACTAGGATGGCAAGAGTGGAACAAAACACCAGGCATAAGGCCGAGCCTTCCACCCTTTACCAAGTATATAGATGCATTAATATTATAAGAGATATTGTGATATCCCAACCAAAATCCTGTCCACCATGGAGTAATCTTCAACTTCACCTACAACTAGCAACGCTATAAGAGGGGCTGAGCAAAGCAGTAACATAGCCAAGCAATGGTTTGCTAGGAAGGGTGTCAAAGGTTAGAGGTTCATGGCAACATGGGATGGCTCGACAAACAGATGATAGGTAGCGTAGCAAAGCGGTAGAACGAAGCAACTAGCATAGCAATGATAGTAGTGAGATCCAGGGTAGCGGTCATCTTGCCTGAAATCCCGCTAGGAAGAAGAACGAGTCCATGAAGAAGACGAACGGAAGTAGTCGAACGGATCCTCACAATCGCAACATTACCGGAACTAAGAAGCAACACCAGAAAGAAACAAACAACATGGTAAATGCACAAGCACAAAAATGGCATGATGCACAAACAAGTATGATGCATGTCCGGTTTAATGAAGCATGGCATGGCAAAGGCAACCAAACAATACTACAAGTTAAGTGGAGATCAATATGCATCGAGTTGCATATTAACAAAACACCACATCAAATATTTAGTTCTCTCTCGTTTAAGCTACCAAACAATATTAAATGTTATTAAACATGGCAAGGGGTGAAGCATATGAAAACTACCTATCTAGGCAATTTTAAATGAGGCCGAAAACCACAAACAACAAGTCCGGAAAATCCCCACATGCATATTTTAGATTCGGTACTGTTCTGCGCTAAACACCATTTTATTGTTGTTAAACAGGAAAATAAAGTGCACCATGTTAAACTAGGCATTTTTCCACCCCATTTACATATAAAGTTTATTTAAAACCGAGCTACGGTTATTTAGTTATGAATTGAAGCATTTTACCATGGCATTTATGGAAATTAACACAAACAGCATGTTAAACATCTTAAACATGGATGAAAATGGCATATTATTAATCTACACAATTTTCTGAGCATTTTACATATATAAAACATTTTAATATGATGCACGGTTCATGAGTTATTATATGCATGAAGTTTAGGGTCCAATCTGCAAATCTGTAACTCCCTGGATAATTAGTAAAATCGCTGAACAGGAAAAAAACACTATGTGGGCCGAATCTGAACAGAGCTGGGGCTGGGGGCCTCACCCATGGGCTTGACCCAGGTCGGCGTGGAGGCTGGAGGCAGGCCAGGCGGTGGAAGGAGCTGGGCTGGGCTGACGGTTGGGCTGCGGGGCCCACGCGCGAACGGGGCCGGTCCAAGCGGGCACTCGTCGTGCCCCTCGTCCTCCCGCACGAGGAGGGGAAGGGGCGGCCATGGCAGAGGGCGCTGCGGCGCCGGAGCGCAGGGAGGCCGGGAGGGGACCGGGGCAGGTCCGGCGAACTGCGGAACGGACCGAACCGGCCGTGGGGGGGCCGGATCCGGCGTGCGGAGGGGTCGGCGGCGCTGCCTCGAAGCTCCGGCGGCGGCGGCAACCTGTGGGAGAGAGAGAGGCAGTGAGGAAGGAGAGAAGAAGGGCGGTGAGGTCGGGGCTCACCAGATCTGACGCAGCTCCGGCGGGGTCGCCGTGGTGCAGGCGGTGGCAAGAGGCCGGGAGGCGGCGGGGTTCGATCTGGATCGGGAGCTCCTCTCCCGATCTGGATCGATCGAGCGAGCGGGCGAGGAGGCGAGGCGCTCGGACGCTCGGGCGGAGAGAGCGTGATGCGGGCTCGGGCGGGCCTCCCAGGGCCCGATCTGGGTCCTGGCGGCGCTGACTGGTGGGGGGAGCGAGGCAGGGACATGTGGCGCGAGGGGATTGGAGGGGAGCTGCGGCTGGCTGAGGTGGCGCCCTAGGAGTGGCTGGAAGGACGTGGCAACGGCGGCGCCAAGTGGCGGGCAGGAGGTGGCCAGGCACGGAAAATGGAGGTAGGGGAGGGGCTAGGCTGCCCAAAATGGAAGGAAGGGGTCTATATATAGCAAAATTGCTAGGGTTTGGGGGGTTTGAGGCCGGTTCGGAGCCGTTCGATCTCGATCAGACGGTCCGGAGCGGAGGGGGGGTTTGGTGGGCTGCAGGTGGGCTGTGTGAGAGAGAGGCTTGGGCCGAGAGGAGAGAAGAGAAGTGCAACCCGGCGGCAGTTTCGGAGACCGAAACGTCCGACGAATAAACCGACAACGGTGCCGCTACGGATGAGGGTTGGGCTATCAAACGGACTCCGAATGCGATGAAACTTGGCAGACGACCTGTCTACACTATAATAAGACCGCACGACAAGTTGCAACCGATTCCGAGAACATTTTTATGCCACTTATAAAATAATATTACGGAGGTGCCGCGGGCGCGTGCGAGTGTGGTCGGGCTCAGAACGGACAACGGAGAGAACCGGGGAAACCCGAACGGATGCAAGTTTTATGAAAACATATGGATGCGATGCACATGATGCTATGAGATGAGATGCATAACAAGAACAAAATGCAAAACAAACGACAAAAACCCAACCACGAAGGAAATATCATATAGCATCTCCGGAAAAGGCAAGAGTCGGAGTTACGAATATGGAAAGTTGTATCCGGGGCGTTACAACACTCCACCACTACGAGAGGATCTCGTCCCGAGATCTAGGATGGCACCGTAGGGAAAAGGAAGAGGAAGATAAGCGGTAAAACTAAGTTGCTTCTTCGACCAATGAGTGAAACCACGAACCTTGAGAGGTTGAGCAATTAGAGATGAACGAGATTGCAAACAATCCGTTAGAAAAGAGGAACAAGGAACATTACGAGAACTTGAAGGTTGCAAAGACATGAATAACGAGCACAATGGATAAGAAGGAATTGAAACCACTCTGGTTGAAATGAGATAAGAATGAATAAGAATGATATAATTTTGACAGCACTCCGACTGTAAAAGGAAGAAATTGAACATGAACTTGACAAGACGAGAGGATACTTGATGAAATCAACAACACACTACCTCTAGAACTATTGAAGGAATGGCACAAGGGGTAAGAAAGATTTCAGACAGCACTCCGGTTGAAAAGAGAGGCAAAACTTGATAAGATGAAAGAACTTGAAGAGATGACACAACATTCCGGTTAAATGGAGAAGCAAGGAAAAGAACATGATCTTGCCAAAGCAAGATGATGAGTGAAAAGAGCAACATCACAATGCCTCCAGAACGAAAGAATAGAAGCTAGATTGTTGGGATAAAGGGACGGAGAAGAAAATGACAATTTCTGCCACAAATGAACTTGGAAAGCATCCTTGCAAAGAAGGATTGAATGGAGTTGTTGGAAAACCAACAACGAAAAGAACAAGCTTGTAGTGGGCTTATGGACAACTTCTCAAAATTATGAGGTGACAACCAGCCACTAACTGAAACAATTGCTTGTTTGAGATCAACGAAGAGATGAAACTGCTTTCGCCGCGAGGATAGGAGAAAAACTTGGATCTTAGATAAGCACCACAATAGCAACATTCCTTAGGGAAGGCTTTAGGTGAAATCTATACCAAGATAACTCCAAGGAAGAGATTGATGGATTTAAAATACCTCGTTCTTGACAATATGTGAGTCGCGAAACATGAATGAAAATTGTCAAGAATGATATAACACCACCTCAAAAGATAAGGTAGAAAGAATTGCACTTCAGAATGCAAGATGAAGAATGCTTGAACTCCTCAAAACAAAACATGTGTTGAACACCATGTTTACTTTTGAGTATAGCTTGGCGGATCATAGCTTCGAGAGAAATCTTGAAGAACAATTGAAGAATGAAAAGAATCCTTGACGAACCACCATGTAGAGCCTCCATGAAGAACTCCGGTAATGAAAGGATGATAAAAGAAAGAGAACTTGAAAACACAAGGTGAAGCCTTGCGATGATTTAGATGGAGCTTTGCGACGATATAACCAAGAAAACTTGGAACTCCGGAAATAAAATAATTGAATCACCTCGAGGAAATAAGAATAAGATTTATTGTATGCTTATCCTTGATCAAATTAAATTGATGACAAGCAACGGATTTGGCATACTACTTATTCTCGTAGAAAGGATTAAGAGGGATATAGCGCAAACTTGAGAAGGTATTGATGGAACCACCGGTGGGATTTGGAAACAACGAATGAATGGATGAATTGATACGATAACGAAGAAAGTGAAATCTTTAACAAACCATCGAAAGAATTGAAAAAGACCATAGCAAAGGCACAATTCACCGGGAAGAATTGGAAAACGAATGAAGATACTTGAGGCGATTTAGATACAAGTGAATGAAGAGATCATGAGCTTATTAGAGAATACTTGAATGATGCACCGGTAAGATTTGGAGAACGAGAGCTGAAAGCTTGAATGAATAATTATGACATGATGGCCTTCGGAGGAAAGAAATGAAAACAACTCATGAAATGCTCCGGATGGTAAGAAAAGAATTGTCACAATCAAAACAATTATGAGGATAGCATGAAGCTAGAACCATGAATCTTGAAGAGAATGGAGCAAGATTTAAGAGAAACTCTTCTTCGGTCTTCAAATGTTGAGAATGACGACGAGGAACACCAGCAAAATTACTGAGATACTCCGGTATGATGACAAGCGAAGAGGTTGAGCCAACAATGAAATGATTTGAAATCGATCTTGGAAAAGGCATGTGGCTGATGAGAATTCATTCTTACGTCAAACTTGGAAAAGAATTTGGGAATGGCTCGAGGAAAATTAGAAGAGTCAGGTAAGATCCTGGGAAAAGACCTATGGGTTAGGGCCCACTGAAAATAAAACACCGTTGGAAATGATTTTAAAGAGAGATTGCACCGGTTGAATTAAATAGCTTGAATGAGATAATGATCTCCAAATAGATTCAACGGATTAAGAATGGAAACACAAGTCTTCTGAGATATCTTGAGCACTCCGGATAAGAATAGAGAGAGGTGAACAATTAAGAGGTGCACCGACGTGGAAAAACATTTGAAGCGAGGAAAGGGATATGATCAACACCGAAAGCTTGAATTAAATCCACCGGAGAAGAAAAAGAACGAAGGATGATGAACTTGAAGCTCGTGAGCATCTTCACGAGGGATCACCGGATTAGAACATTGATTGAGAAGAGTGAAGTGACTTCACATGAATAAATGGATACTTGATTAAAAAATCTGAGTCCTTGAAGAAAAAGGGTGGGAGGGCGGGAAAACAAAGGCAACTTGGGGCAGATGGAATGGATACCGTTGAGAAAAACTTAGAATTGATCTTGCGGATGGGGAGAATGATTGGATCCACTTGAAGAGAAGCACACCGGTTGAAAAAGAATTGACATGACAATCTCAATGATCAAAAGGATTAGTATTCACATAGCAATATGAGAACACCGTTTAGGAAAGGTATGGATTCAACACTTGACATTGAAGCAACTCGAATACCACAAATAAAACAAAACAAAGGATTTGGCTTGCAGAAATAAGCCGGAACAAATACATATGATAGAGATTTACCCAATCCCATATCATGCATCTGTTGGAAAGATATTCTAAGAGCTACTTGAATTCCCACCTATAAAACTCCCGAAACTTTCTGGTTATGCAATCTGGTGTTGGGGATACAGGGGAAGCAATATATCTCACCCAAACTAACAATACCTACATCCAGCTGTATCCATCCGTCAACACATAACCAAGAAAACTCCGGAAATCGTGTACCTCAACCTTCGAAAAGCATCCGTTATACGAGTTATGGCAATACTCCTGAGCTCGCCCCAGTACTGGGTTATCGGGGTTATCTCACCAACAACTGCATAAAAGAGATTTTCGTGTCGGCAAATCTTAGGTATTCCAGAACTGCAACGATAAAATTGTGACGACAACACCTCAGAGCTCAACTCCCCGGGTCAATGCCACATAAATAGACAGGAGGCACCAAGAATAATGTTCTCGTCACAAAACCATCGGAACGATTCCAATATACCCGCGTGATCCTAATTTTTTTTAGTGAAATTTGAGGAGAGGAAAGACAAAACATCTATGTCAGGAGTCCTCACCAGAGCGACGAAGGGGCTGAGGAGTAAAAAGAATCCTACTCTCCGATATATATAATCCTAAGACTCAAAATAGTTTTCTTCTAGACTCAACAACGACCAACAAACAAGGGGGATCCTATGGTTGGTCGAGGCTCTGATACTGTCGTGGTTCTAAGCCTGACAGTAGAGTGGGGGGTAGGTATGGAGAGGCAAGGTCCTAGCTATGGAGAGGTTGTAAGCACAAAGGATGTACGAGTTCAGGCCCTTCTCGGAAGAAGTAACAGCCCTACGTCTCGGAGCCCGGAGGCGGTCGAGTGGATTATGAGTGTATGAACTACAAGGTGCCGAACCCTTCTGCCTGTGGAGGGGGTGGCTTATATAGAGTGCGCCAGGACCCCAGCCAGCCCACGTAGGAGAGGGTTTAAGGTGAGTTAAGTCTGGGGCGTTACTGGTAACGCCCCACATAAAGGCCTTTACTATCATAAAGTCTACTTGATTACAGGCCGTTGCAGTGCAGAGTGCCTCTTGACCTCCCGGTGGTCGAGTGAGTCTTCGTGGTCGAGTCCTTCAGGCCAGTCGAGTGAATCTTCGTTGGTCGACTGGAAGGCGACCTCTTCTAAGGATGTCTTGGGGTAAGTTACTTGGATCAGGTCCATGACCCTACCCTAGGTACATAACCCCATCATTAGCCCCCGAATGGATTGAGGCTTCGAGTGAAGAAGGAGTTGATGTCGTTTCTGATTAACCTTTGCGCTCCGGTTGTGCGCTGTTCTGGACCAAAGAATCCCTTCGTCGACAAGAAACAACTTGCCTTCAGTCGACTTGATCCATTCTGTTTTTGCGTCGAGTGATCTTTCAGGCTTCGACGATATCCGAGCGACGGATCGCCGGAAACACCGCGCCTGACAGACTGATTTGTTGCTCGCGGATTCCGCGGGATGCGAAATTTGGGGGCGCGCGCGAAGCGGGGCGGACCGCGGCATTCGGATGGGATGGGGCATGGACGCCTCGATCTCCGCGCCGCCTTTTTCGCCATGTATCCCGTCTGCATAACTGTTCCAGATATGATTAGATCGACCGGGCCCACCTGTCATCCACTCGGAAGGGACCTTATAAATGTGCCCGGCGAGGATTTCTGTGCTGCGCCTTAGCATTCTCCCCCTCTCTCTGCTTCCTTCCTCCCTGCTCAGCGTGCTCGCTCTCGCCCCCGCACCACTTCCCTTCGCGCATCTCGCCGGCGACCATGGCCAAGGAGAAGACGGCGGCGCCGGAGCGTGCAAAGAAGGCGTCGGCATCGGAGAACGCGAAGGGGAGATCCACCAGCCGCGGAGGGTCCTCGTCCAGATCCCGCCTGCCGAAGGGCTGGGTCCAAGGAGACTGGATCCAGTCGACCATCACGGAGAATGACCTCCTCGACATGGCCAACGAGGGCTTGATCCCCCACGGAGCTGCGAGGCTTCCGGGGAAGGAGTGGCAGCCCCAGCCAGAAGAGGGTGAGTGTGTGCTTTTGGCCACCCATGTTGATCGCGGGTTTTCCTTGCCGCCGAGTGTTTTCTTTCGTGGCTTTTTGAACTTCTTCGGAGCGCAGCTCCACCACTTTACCCCAAACTCCATTGCCTATCTTGCCGCGTTCGTGTCCATGTGTGAGGGTTTCTTGGGCTGTCGACCGCACTGGGGTTTGTTCAAACGTATATTCACGTGTCGATCTCAGACCGTGAAGAAGGCGAGCCCAGGTGATGAGAGAACCCGAGTCGTCCAAATGTGCGGAGGCCTGGGGATTCAGGTGAGGAATAAGAGCACCTTCCCGCCCATGACCTTTCCCGAGTCCGTCAGAGGCTGGCAGTCGACTTGGTTCTACTGCCAGGTCCAGTCGACGCCAGGGCAGTCGAGTGGACTCCCTCCGTTCACCATGGACCGAGTGAGCAAGCCTTCCCCTCTGAAGCTGATTCTGGAGGAGAAAGCTGACGTGAAGATGTTGATGGAGCGCGTGGTGCAGTTGGTTCGGGAGGGAGTGACGGGCATGGACCTCCTGGAGGTATTCCTCAGGCGTCGCATCCAGCCTCTCCAGTTCCGAAGCCACTGCATGTGGTTGTACTGTGGGACCGAAGACGAGACTAGAGTCCATCCAGAAGCAGTCGACGATGTCACTCTGGAAAGATGGATGGTAGCCGTCACCGGAAACAAGGACAACCCACGCGGAGCCAGAAGGATTCCTCCACTCGACCACAACAGCGACTCAAACAAGGTACACTTGCTCTGCTCTCCACTGCGCCCTCGTCGTATTCATTTCTGTTAACCCTGCCGACTGGTCGACTGATCCTTGTCTGGGCATCTGCTAGGCCCTCACCGAGCTGTACTCGATGCCCAATGGGGCACAAGCTTCGACTGAGGAGGGCGAGGCGAGCGGGGGCGAGAGCCAGGAAGAGGAGGAATGGGACTCGGATGTTGCAGAGGATGATGACGACGATGACGATGATGTCGGTGATGAAGACGACGTCGAGGACGAGGAAGAGGAGGAGGAGGAGGTCGTACCGCCGCGCTCAGAAAGGCGGTCGAAGCTTGTCCACGACTCTTCAACCGAACGTGGTAAGGGGGTTGTGACTGCCACTCAGTCGACCAAGCGCCCTCGGACCACCTCTCCGGTGCCGACTGAAAAGGCGTCGAAGCAGCCCAGGGCGGCCTCGTCGAAGCCGATCAAACTCTTGCCGAAGATGAAGGTGTCCATCCCCACCATATCAGGGTAACTGTGCTGCTCATATTTTCTTATTCTGTGTGAACTTTATCTCTGGTCGACGCTGAAGTTAGTCGACTGATCCTTTGGAGTTGCAGTGCTGCTACTTCTGAAACCTCAGCTCGGGCTGACGACCACGAGATGGAAGATGCAGCAACTTCGAACCCAGGTACTGTATTCTTAACACCGTTCTTAGTCGACTGACTCGCGATCTCTGATCCTGATTCTTCTCCGCAGCTCCACCCAACACTGTTATCAATCTCCCTGACGACGACGAGGATGAAGAACCACTGACACGCAGGAGGAGTCGGAAAGCGTCCGCCAGTAAGGTGCCTCAGGATGTGACGGCGCCTGAGATTCTGACTGTGGAGGAAGAAAACACCACTCGACACACGGTGTCCTTCGCAAATCCGCTGACGAGTGCTCAGCAGCCCTCCCTCTTCACGACGCACCACGTCCCAGAGGACCAAGCTGGCGCAGCGAAGGAGGCAATACGCCAGGCGGGACTCATGATGGAGCAGCTGAAGACCATCCGGGATGCGAGCCAGGCAGCTTATGACGCCAGTTCTGCCCTTCAAAGCAATGTCCAGGTCAGTCGACCACTGTTTGTTCTGTTGGATATGCTACCGAAAACTTTTCTTTTCCGGAATTTATAGTAGTCACCCAGTGGGTGTGTCGAATAAACTCCGTGTTAGCGGGGGCACGCTGAGTGCACCCGCTGGGTGTAGTCCCCAAGGCTAAGGTCGACTGCTGGCAGTCGGCCTTAGGCTTTATGATGTCAATCTTTCTGTCAGTCGACTGGTCGACTGGATTTCACAAATCGGTGGGGGCACGCTGAGTGCACCCACTGGGTGTAGTCCCCAAGGCTAAGGTCGACTGCTGGCAGTCGGCCTTAGGCTTTATGACGTCAATTTTTCTTTCAGTCGACTATGTCGACTGGATTTCACAAACCGGTGGGGGCACGCTGAGTGCACCCACTGGGTGTAGTCCCCGAGACTGTGGTCGATTGCTTGCAGTTGATCACAGTCTTAGAGAATGCATCTCTTTTTTTTTTTGAGGTCGACTGGTCGACTTTGTCTTCATCGGGATTAGTGGGGGCACGCTGAGTGCACCCACTGGGTGTAGTCCCCGAGACTACGGTCGAATGCTTGTATTTGGCTGTAGTCTTAGAAACGTGTGTTTTTCCCTTTTTCACTCGGAAGTGAATTATATTTGACATTTAGTCGATTGGTTCTTCGCAGAACTCCTGTGATCTTGTGGCTCGCTACTCAGAGCTGGAACAAAAACATACTCAAGTCGAGCTGAGCTTGAAGCTGGTTCAGGAGAAGCTGACAAAGGCAAAGGAGGAGACCGAAGGTATGTTTGGTGAGACCCTGACGACTGCTTTTCCCCTTGCTTGTTTCAAAATCTGATCTTGCTAAAACTTGCAGGTAAGGTAAGGGAGGCCCAGCAGAAGAAAGACCTTGAGCTAGCTGAGAAGATCAAGCTTGCTGACGAGAAGTTAGCTTCAGTCACCAAGCTCGAACAAGACAATACCAATCTGAAAGCTGCTCTTGGGATTGCCAACAAGGAGGTCAGTCGACTGAAAACTGATAAAGCTGCCCTGACCGACCAAGTCAGCAAATTGACTGAGAAGAAAACTGAACTGGAGGCCTTCCTGAGTGGCCTTGCCAAGAAGCTGTTTCTTATGCTTGAAGGTAAACCTCCATGTTTGGCAAATATTTCCAATTGTGGCTTTTTCCATTCGATTATCCCCTTGACTTAGTGATCATCCTTGCAGAATTTTGTCAAAACTTTGAAGAAGAAACCAGCCGACTGGAGCCAAACCTCGACCCCGTCAATTCTCCGGTGAACGACGAAGTTTCCATGGATGTTTTCCGACTGGAGTCTCGTGTTGCAGCTGTCGTGGACTATCTCGCAAGGCTGAAGGCCGCCACATCTCGCATCGACTCGACGCTCTGGCCTGAGGAGACACTTCAGAATGACCTTGAGTCGCTGATGACCCGCTTGAACACGATCCCTGGTCGAGTGCAGGAGTGGAAGAAGTCCTCGACTCGGTGTGGTGCAGATGTCGCTCTGTGTCTGGCCCGAGTCCACTGCAAAGATGCGCGAGAAGAGAAGCTGGCAGCCCTTCGGGTGGCCAATACCAAGAAGCACGACTTCAGGTCCTTTATGGAAACTTTCCTTGCAGCTGCCACTCGGATCGCCGACGGGATTGACCTTGATGAATTTGTTGCACCTTCCAGCCCTCCACAGGAGGGGTAAAAAACTTCTTCTGGCTCGACGCTTTAAATTTGCCTCGGTATGCCGAGTGGAATTGTAACCGACAAACCTTAACAGGCTTGACGCCTGAGCACTTTCGGTTCCTTTAGATGTCGATTCAAACTTGGATTTGGTGCTTGAATACGATTGCCTTCGGCTCGGAATGTCTTTTGCAGGTTTAAAGCAAGGTGCCTGTACTGCAATCGACTTATTCTTTAGTCCACTTAGGCGAGCACTCGGCTGCAGCTAACCCCTCGAGTGAGAGGGTTGCTCTTCACTCGGTAGGATTTTTATACCTTAGGCGAGCACAGGGCTGCAGCTAAGCCTCCGAGTGAGAGGGTTGGCTTACCACTCGGTAGGATTTTGATAAACTTAGGCGAGCACATGGCTGCAGCTAAGCCCCCGAGTGAGAGGATTGCTCTTCACTCGGTAGGATTTTGATAACTTAGGCGAGCACGAGGCTGCAGCTAAGCCTCCGAGTGAGAGGGTTGCTCTTCATTCGGTAGGATTTTTATAACTTAGGCGAGCACGAGGCTGCAGCTAAACCTCCGAGTGAGAGGGTTGCTCTTCACTCGGTAGGATTTTTATAACTTAGGCGAGTGCTTGGACTGCAGCTAAGCCCCCGAGTGAGAGGGTTGCTCTTCACTCGGTAGGATTTTTATAACTTAGGCGAGCACGAGGCTGCAGCTAAGCCTCCGAGTGGAAGGCTGGCTTACCACTCGGTAGGATTTTTATAACTTAGGCGAGCACGAGGCTGCAGCTAAGCCTCCGAGTGGAAGGCTGGCTTACCACTCGGTAGGATTTTGATAACTTAGGCGAAACGGATTCGCAGCTAAGCCTCCGAGTGGGAGTCTGGCTCACCACTCGGTAGGATTTTACAAACTTAGGCGAAACGGATTCGCAGCTAAGTCACCCACTGAGGGGAATTTCATTGGACAAAAATAAAAAGTGACAGATATTATGGAGGAACTATGACACTATTATTTTGAGGTCCATGAACTACAAAAGTACTTTATTGCAACTCATCCGAATGATAAAACTTAAGTGTAGAATGGGCGGAGTAGCTCCGCGTTCCAAGCTCGGGGCTCGTCGAAATTATGCTCGACGTTGTAAAGACGGTACGCCCCATTGTGGAGGACCTTGGTGACTATGAAGGGGCCTTCCCAAGAAGGAGCAAGCTTGTGTGGTTTGTGCTGATCCACTCGGAGAACCAAATCTCCTTCCTGGAAGGCTCGACCTCTCATATTTCGGGCGTGGAAACGGCGCAGATCTTGTTGGTAGATGGTCGACCGGATCAGAGCCATCTCCCTTTCTTCCTCTAAAAGGTCGACTGCGTCCTGCCGCGCTTGTTCAGCTTCTGCTTCGTTGTAGATTTCGACTCGGGGAGCATTATGCAGAAGATCACTTGGTAAGACCGCTTCGGCTCCGTAGACCAAGAAGAATGGAGTTCTTCCGGTCGACCGATTAGGTGTGGTCCGCAGTCCCCAGAGTACAGAGGGAAGTTCATCGACCCAAGCTCCAGCCGCGTGTTTGAGATCACGCATCAGTCGAGGCTTCAATCCCTTAAGAATCAGTCCATTAGCTCGTTCTGCTTGTCCATTCGACTGCGGATGGGCGACTGAAGCGTAGTCGACCCGTGTACCCTGGGAGTCGCAGAAAGCTCTGAATTCCTCTGAGTCAAAGTTCGACCCATTATCCGTAATGATGCTGTGCGGGACTCCATATCTGAATATTAGTTCCCTGATGAAGCTAACAGCAGTACCGGTGTCAAGGCTCTTGATTGGTTTAGCCTCGATCCACTTGGTGAACTTGTCGACTGCCAGCAGTACATGCGTGAAACCGCTTCGTCCTGTTCTCAGAGGACCGACCATGTCCAGCCCCCAAACTGCAAAAGGCCAGACGAGTGGGATGGTCTTCAAAGCTAACGCAGGCTTGTGCGACATATTCGAGTAAAACTGACATCCCTCGCACTTATCCACTATCTCTTTTGCCATCTCATTCGCCTTGGGCCAGTAAAATCCGGCTCGGTATGCTTTGGCCACGATGGTCCGAGAGGACGCATGATGACCACAGGTCCCCGAGTGAATATCATTGAGGATGAGTCGACCTTCTTCTGGTGTTATGCACTTCTGACCGACTCCAGTCGTGCTTTCTCTGTATAATTGTCCTTTGATTACGGTAAAGGCCTTAGATCGACGGACGATCTGTCGAGCCTCTTCCTCATCCTCCGGAAGCTCTTTCCTCAAGATATATGCGACATACGGAATCGTCCAGTCGGGAATGACCACCAAAACCTCCATGATCAAGTCGACCACTGCTGGGATTTCAACTTCAGTCGGATCTGTGGCGCTCTTGGGCTGCGGAGTTTCTTCGGTGAAAGGATCTTCTTTGACTGACGGAGTGTGTATATGCTCCAAGAACACACCATTCGGAATGGCTTCTCTCTTGGAACCTATCTTTGCTAGATCATCAGCTGCTTGATTTTTCAGTCGGGGTATATGATGGAGCTCCAACCCCTCGAACTTCTTTTCCAGCTTCCTCACTGCACTGCAGTATCCAGTCATGGCTGGGCTTCTCACGTCCCACTCTTTCATCACCTGATTGACCACTAAATCCGAGTCGCCATAGACCATCAGGCGACGGACGCCGAGTGAAATGGCCATGCGCAACCCATATAAGAGGGCCTCATATTCTGCCTCGTTGTTGGAGGAATCAAAGTGAATCTGGAGCACATATCTGAGCTTATCTCCTCTGGGGGAAACCAGGACAACCCCAGCACCGGAACCATTCAACATCTTAGAGCCATCAAAGAACATGGTCCAATGCTCCGAGTGAACTTCAGTCGGCTGCTGCTGTTCAATCCACTCGGCGAGGAAATCTGCTATTGCCTGGGACTTAATGGCTTTCTTTGCCTCAAACTTGATATCAAGGGGAAGAAGTTCAATCGCCCATTTAGCCACTCGACCAGTTGCATCTCTGTTGTGCAAAATCTCTGATAGTGGAGCGTCGCTGACGACTGTGATGGAATGGTCAGAGAAATAATGAGCAACCTTCTTTGTGGTCATGTATATTCCATACACAAGCTTCTGATAATGAGGATATCTCTGCTTGGATGGAGTCAAGACTTCAGACAAATAATACACTGGGCGCTGAACTTTGAGAGCTTTTCCTTCTTCTTCCCGCTCGACCGTTAGCACAGTACTGACGACTTGTCCTGTGGCTGCGATGTAGAGCAACAGAGGCTCTTTGCTGATTGGAGCAGCAAGCACCGGCTGGGTGGAGAGCAGAGCTTTTAGCTCGGCAAACGCTGCATCAGCTTCTGGAGTCCACTCGAACTTGTCAGCCTTCTTCATCAGTCGATAAAGAGGCAGTGCCTTTTCACCGAGTCGTGAGATGAATCGACTTAATGCGGCCAAGCATCCAGTAAGCTTCTGGACATCGTGCACTCGCACAGGGCGTTTCATTCGGAGAATAGTGCCAATCTTCTCTGGGTTAGCGTCGATTCCCCGTTCGGAAACGAGAAAACCGAGTAACTTGCCACCAGGAACTCCAAATGTGCACTTTGATGGATTGAGCTTGATATCATACCTTCTGAGGTTGGCAAATGTTTCGGCGAGGTCAGCGAGCAGGTCGGAACCTTTTCGTGACTTGACAACAATATCATCCATATAAGCTTCCACATTCCGACTGATTTGGGTGAGTAGACACTTCTGAATCATTCGCATAAATGTGGCTCCGGCATTCTTGAGGCCGAATGGCATGGTGATATAGCAGAAGCACCCGAATGGAGTGATGAAAGCTGTTTTTACCTCATCGGGCCCGTACAGACGGATCTGGTGGTACCCAGAGTAAGCATCTAAAAAAGACAACCTCTCGCATCCCGCGGTCGAGTCAACAATTTGATCTATGCGAGGAGAGGAAAGTGATCTTTCGGGCAGGCCCGGTTGATGTGCTTGAAATCAATGCACATTCGGAGCGACTTGTCCTTCTTAGGAACCATGACGACATTAGCGAGCCACTCGGAGTGGTATATCTCTCGGATAAATCCTGCCGCCAACAGTCGAGCCACTTCTTCACCGATGGCCTTTCTCTTCTGGACGGCGGACCGCCGAAGATGCTCTTTGACTGGTTTTGCAGACGAGTCGACTCTTAGGCGATGCTCAGCCAGTCCCCTGGGAACACCTGGCATGTCAGCGGGCTTCCATGCAAAAATGTCCCAGTTCTCACGGAGGAACTGGATGAGCGCTTCTTCCTATTTTGGGTCGAGTGTTGTGGAGATGCGGGTTGGAGCTGCTTCGGGGTCGGTCGGGTGAATGTGAACAGGCTTCGTCTCACCGGACGACTGGAATGCAGACTCTGTAGCGGGCTTCTTGGATCGCAGCAAGTCACTCGGATCTGCGTTTTGCTTGTATTCTTCGAACTCGACCGCTGTCACTTGGGAACCGGCAATCTTGGAGCCCTTCTGAAAGCACTCCTCTGCCTTTTTCCTATCACCGGTGACAGTGATCACACCTTTGGGACCGGGCATCTTCAATTTGAGGTACACGTAACATGGTCGAGCCATGAACCGTGCATAGGCTGGTCTCCCCAAAATGGCATGATATGCACTTTGAAAATCCACGACCTCAAACGTCAACTTTTCTTTGCGAAAATGCTTCGAATCCCCAAACACTACGTCCAAAGCTATCTGGCCGAGTGACTCGGCCTTCTTCCCTGGTATAACTCCATGAAAGCTCATGTTACTAGTGCTCAGTCGGGACATCGGAATGCCCATACCTTTCAATGTGTCTGCATATAACAGATTCAGCCCACTTCCACCATCCATCAGCACCTTTGTCAGTCGAGTGCCTTCGACAACTGGATCGACCACCAAAGCTTGCCTCCCAGGGGTGGCAATATGAGTCGGGTGATCAGATTGGTCGAATGTGATGGGTGTTTGAGACCACTTCAGATAATTTGCCTTTGCTGGGGCAACCATGTTCACCTCTCGGTTAATCACTTTCAGTCGACTTCTGCTTTCCACATCTGCAAAGATCATCAGAGTGGAGTTGATATGCAGATATCCTCCCTCACTGTCCTCTTTGTCTTCGGCCTTGTCCGACTCCTTCTCCTTGTCCTTAGACTGTTTTCCCTGAAACTGCTGGATCAGGAGTCGACATTGGCGAGTGGTGTGCTTTGGGTAAATGATATTCCCCTCTTCGTCTTTCTTCGTGTGAATGTGACATGGCATATCCAACACGTCGTTCCCTTCTTTATCCTTTACCTTCTTGGGGTTCCAGGATCCTTTTGGTTTCCCCTTAAACTTTCCTTGAGTCACGGCCAGAGCCTCTCCAGGAGCTACCGGTTCAGCCTTCCGCTTCTGTTTCCGACTGGTGTTTCCCTTTTCCGACTGACTCGGCTTGTGCTTGCCGCTTCGGAGTCGGTCTTATTCTTCGCCATTGGCGTACTTGGTAGCAATTTCCATCATCCGACTCAAGGTCATGTCACCGGTTCGACCAAATTTCAAACTCAGTTCTCTGTTCTTGACGCCGTCTTTGAAGGCGCAGACTGCCTGATGATCGGACACATTCTCTACAGTGGGGTGCAAAGTGATCCACCTCTGAATATACTCTCTGAGAGTCTCATTAGCTTTCTGCACGCAGACTTGCAACTCTGTCAATCCAGCTGGTCGCTTGCAAGTCCCTTCAAACGTTCTGACGAACACTCGGGACAGATCTTCCCAAGTGTAAATGCTGCTAGGAGGTAATTGAGTCAACCATGCCCTGGCAGAACCTTCCAACATGAGGGGCAAATGCTTCATGGCCACCTCGTCGTTCCCACCACCAATCTGAACTGCCACTCGGTAGTCTTCAAGCCAAGTTTCAGGCTTAGACTCACCAGTGAACTTGCTGACTCCTGTTGCCAACCTGAAATTGGGGGGGATAACTGCGGCTCTGATAGCTCTGCTGAAACATTCAGGACCAGAAACATGCACTCGACTGCTTGTGGGTACATCTCTGTCGAGTGCGCCTCGATGGGCTCTGTTCCGGTCGACCAACCCTTGCACGATAATGGACCGCGCGTCGAAGCCTGGTTCTCTAGGGTCAACTGGAACCCTACGTCCTGTACTGTACTGACGCCTATCATCTGGCTGCCGAGGAGCGTAAGACCCACCCCTCGGAGGGGAATAGGGCACTCGACGCCTATCATCTCGGTCGAATCTGTCGCCATATTGATCTCGCCGATTCTCGCGCCCTTCGTGCCGCGGAGGCGATCTGGGGCTGTGAGCCGACTGAACCGTATTCACAGTGACGGATCGACTGTGAATTCTGTTGCGCGACTGAGACACGGCTGAATTCTGATCTCCTGCTGCCCGGAGCAGATCCCTGATCTGCAGCAAACCTCTGCCAGCTTCCGACTGCGAAGGCTGGATGGACTCTGCTATACGGGCCGTAGCTGCTAAATTCTGAATTGGGGTTCGATATACCTGAGTCGGCGGGAAGAGTTGACGTCGACTGGTGTCGGGAACTCGTTGCCGCGCGCGCTCGTCGAGTGCTCGCTGAAGGTTCTCCAGTCGAGTGCGCTCGGCCAAATTGGCCAGACACGCCTCCTCCAAGGCACGAGCTTCGGGGGTTTCTCCTGCGATGGGAATACGCAGGGGATCCTTGTTCCTGCGGCGAAGTTCCTCTCTTTGCAGAGAGTCGAGTGGCTCGGGCTGGTACTCTTCGTAGCCTCGTGCAGGGTCGCCGCCGTCACCTGCTCCACCACCACGGGCGAAGCCAGGAGGGCTGTGGGGCCCGTCGACCATCAAGATTTCTGCCGCTGGATCACTGCTTCCGCACTCGGATGCAGTCTCTACGGAGCCAGTCGACTGATCGAACAAGCCATAGAGAGATTCGTTGGGCTCGATTGCCGCAACTTGGGTAGTGGCCGATTGGCGAGCCACCGCGTGACTCACCCATCGCTGAAGCCTCGACCGGCCTGAGCGCTTGCGCTGGCGGGAGACCGGGAGGGTGGATGATGGAGGAGCCGACCGATACTGGGTCGACGGTTGCCGCAGCAGAACGCCGCAGACACATGCGCGAAAATGCGTCGCACCGCGGACGGGGAGCGCATCTACGTCGAGTGGAGCCTCCTGGAGCCATGCGGAGTCGTCGGCGATGAAGGTGAGAGTGCCGAGACGGATCTCTTGACCCTCGACCAAAACTCCAGCAGACACCATGATGAAAGTACTCGGAAGAATCGCAACTTCTCCACAAAATCGCTAAAACACCGGCCCCACGGTGGGCGCCAACTGTCGTGGTTCTAAGCCTGACAGTAGAGTGGGGGGTAGGTATGGAGAGGCAAGGTCCTAGCTATGGAGAGGTTGTAAGCACAAAGGATGTACGAGTTCAGGCCCTTCTCGGAAGAAGTAACAGCCCTACGTCTCGGAGCCCGGAGGCGGTCGAGTGGATTATGAGTGTATGAACTACAAGGTGCCGAACCCTTCTGCCTGTGGAGGGGGGTGGCTTATATAGAGTGCGCCAGGACCCCAGCCAGCCCACGTAGGAGAGGGTTTAAGGTGAGTTAAGTCTGGGGCGTTACTGGTAACGCCCCACATAAAGGCCTTTACTATCATAAAGTCTACTTGATTACAGGCCGTTGCAGTGCAGAGTGCCTCTTGACCTCCCGGTGGTCGAGTGAGTCTTCGTGGTCGACTCCTTCAGGCCAGTCGAGTGAATCTTCGTTGGTCGACTGGAAGGCGACCTCTTCTAAGGATGTCTTGGGGTAAGTTACTTGGATCAGGTCCATGACCCTACCCTAGGTACATAACCCCATCAGATACCAACTTGTCACGCCCAATATGCGACCCTATCCAAAAGGAACTCGAAGGTCCCACCAAGGATAGACCCGCATATTGAAACAGTTTTGCAAGGTGGATATCATTACATCAACATTACATAATAGATGGGGATACATACATAAGGCATACAATGCCACACGAATACAACATTACAATACATAAGAGCATCATCCGTCTATGGATGAATCACAAACAGAAACTCAAACGACATCCACCCTGCTAGCCCAGGCTGCCGACCTGGAACCTATCCCCTGATCAAAGCAGAAGCAGAAGAAGAACTCAACGCAAGCAAGCATCGCTCTCGCATCATGATCATCGCATAACCTATACCTGCAACTGTTGTTGTAGTAATCTGTGAGCCACGAGGACTCAGCAATCCCATTACCATGGGTATCAAGACTAGCAAAGCTTAAAGGGAAAGGAAGGGGTAAAGTGATGAGGCTGCAACAGCGACTAAGCATATATGGTGGCTAACATACGCAAATGAGAGCGAGAAGAGAAACAAGCAGAACGGTCGTGAAACTAGCAATGATCAAGAGGTGATCCTGAACTCCTACTTACGTCAAACATAACCCAAAGACCGTGTTCACTTCCCGGACTCCGCCGAGAAGAGACCATCACGGCTACACACGCGGTTGATGCGTTTTAATTCGGATCTGGTGTCAAGTTATCTACAACCAGACATTAACAAATTCCCATCTGCCTATAACCGCAGGCACGGCTTTCGAAAGATTATACCCTGCAGGGGTGTCCCAACTTAGCCCATGACAAGCTCTCGCGATCAACAAAGGAATAGACCTTCTCCCAGGAAGACCCGATCAGACTCGGAATCCCGGTTTACAAGACATTTCGACAATGGTAAAACAAGACCAGCAAGACCGCCCGATGCGCCGACAATCCCGATAGGAGCTGCACATATCTCGTTCTCAGGGCAACACCGGATGAGCAATCCGTACAACTAAAACCAGACCTCAAGTTTCCCTAAGGGGGCGCTGCAAAGGGCTCTAGTTCGGACCAACACTTAGAAAAGCACTGGCCCGGGGGGGGGGCTGTAATAAAGATGACCCTTGGGTTAATTACTCCCAAGGGAAATATAGGTGGTGGTGAGGCAAATGGTAAAACCAAGGTTGGGCCTTGCTGGAGGAGTTTTATTCAAAGCGAACTGTCAATGGGTCCCATAAATCACCCGACTGCGTAAGGAATGCAAAATCCGGGAACATAACACTGGTATGACGGAAACTAGGATGGCAAGAGTGGAACAAAACACCAGGCATAAGGCCGAGCCTTCCACCCTTTACCAAGTATATAGATGCATTAATAATATAAGAGATATTGTGATATCCCAACCAAAATCCTGTCCACCATGGAGCAATCTTCAACTTCACCTGCAACTAGCAACGCTATAAGAGGGGCTGAGCAAAGCGGTAACATAGCCAAGCAACGGTTTGCTAGGAAGGGTGTCAAAGGTTAGAGGTTCATGGCAACATGGGATGGCTCGACAAACAGATGATAGGTAGCGCAGCAAAGCGATAGAACGAAGCAACTAGCATAGCAATGATAGTAGTGAGATCCAGGGTAGCGGTCATCTTGCGTGAAATCCCGCTAGGAAGAAGAACGAGTCCATGAAGAAGACGAACGGAAGTAGTCGAACGGATCCTCACAATCACAACATTACCGGAACTAAGAAGCAACACTGGAAAGAAACAAACAACATGGTAAATGCACAAGCATAAACATGGCATGATGCACAAACAAGTATGATGCATGTCCGGTTTAATGAAGCATGGCATGGCAAAGGCAACGAAACAATACTACAAGTTAAGTGGAGATCAATATGCAACTCGTTGCATATTAACAAAACACCACATCAAATATTTAGTTCTCTCTCGTTTAAGCTACCAAACAATATTAAATGTTATTAAACATGGCAAGGGGTGAAGCATATTAAAACTACCTATCTAGGCAATTTTAAATGAGGCCGGAAACCACAAACAACAAGTCCGGAAAATCCCCATATGCATATTTTAGATTCGGTACTGTTCTGCGCTAAACACCATTTTATTGTTGTTAAACAGGAAAATAAAGTGCACCATGTTAAACTAGGCATTTTTCCACCCCATTTACATATAAAGTTTATTTAAAACCGAGCTACGATTATTTAGTTATGAATTGAAGCATTTTACCATGGCATTTATGGAAATTAACACAAACAGCATGTTAAACATCTTAAACATGGATGAAAATGGCATATTATTAATCTACACAATTTTCTGAGCATTTTACATATATAAAACATTTTAATATGATGCACGGTTCATGAGTTATTATATGCATGAAGTTTAGGGTCCAATCTGCAAATCTGTAATTCCCTGGATAATTAGTAAAATCGCTGAACAGGAAAAAAACACTATGTGGGCCGAATATGAATAGAGCTGGGGCTGGGGGCCTCACCCATGGGCTTGACCCAAGTCGGTGTGGAGGCTGGAGGCAGGCCAGGCGGTGGAGGGAGCTGGGCTGGGCTGACGGTTGGGCTACGGGGCCCACGCGCGAACGGGGCCGGTCCAAGCGGGCACTCGTCGTGCCCCTCGTCCTCCCGCACGAGGAGGGGAAGGGGCGGCCATGGCAGAGGGTGCTGCGGCGCCGGAGCGCAGGGAGGCCGGGAGGGGACCGGGGCAGGTCCGGCGAACTGCGGAACGGACCGAACCGGCCGTGGGGGGGCCGGATCCGGCCTACGGAGGGGTCAGTGGCGCTGCCTCGGAGCTCCGGCGGCGGCGGCAACCTGCGGGAGAGAGAGAGGCAGTGAGGAAGGAGAGAAGAAGGGCGGTGAGGTCGGGGCTCACCAGATCTGACGCAGCTCCGGCGGGGTCGCCGTGGTGCAGGCGGCGGCGTGAGGCCGGGAGGCGGTGGGGTTCGATCTGGATCGGGAGCTCCTCTCCCGATCTGGATCGATCGAGCGAGCGGGCGAGGAGGCGAGGCGCTCGGACGCTCGGGCGGAGAGAGCGGGATGCGGGCTCGGGCGGGCCTCCCAGGGCCCGATCTGGGTCCGGGCGGCGCTGACTGGTGGGGGGAGCGAGGCAGGGACATGTGGCGCGAGGGGATTGGAGGGGAGCTGCGGCTGGCTGAGGTGGCGCCCTAGGAGTGGCTGGAAGGACGTGGCGACGGCGGCGCCAAGTGGCGGGCAGGAGGTGGCCAGGCACGGAAAATGGAGGTAGGGGAGGGGCTAGGCTGCCCAAAATGGAAGGAAGGGGTCTATATATAGCAAAATTGCTAGGGTTTGGGGGGTTTGAGGCCGGTTCGGAGCCGTTCGATCTCGATCGGACGGTCCGGAGTGGTGGGGGGGTTAGGTGGGCTGCAGGTGGGCTGTGTGAGAGAGAGGCTTGGGCCGAGAGGAGAGAAGAGAAGTGCAGCCCGGCGGCAGTTGCGGAGACCGAAACGTCCGACGAATAAACCGGCAACGGTGCCGCTACGGATGAGGGTTGGGCTATCAAACGGACTCCGAATGCGATGAAACTTGGCAGACGGCCTTTCTACACTATAATAAGACCGTACGACAAGTTGCAACCGATTCCGAGAACATTTTTATGCCACTTATAAAATAATATTACGGAGGTGCCGCGGGCGCGTGCGAGTGTGGTCGGGCTCAGAAGGGACAACGGAGAGAACTGGGGAAACCCGAACGGATGCAAGTTTTATGAAAACATATGGATGCGATGCACATGATGCTATGAGATGAGATGCATAACAAGAACAAAATGCAAAACAAACGACAAAAACCCAACCACGAAGGAAATATCATATAGCATCTCCGGAAAAGGCAAGAGTCAGAGTTACGAATATGGAAAGTTGTATCCGGGGCGTTACAACATGGGTGAAGTCTTGCTATTAGTAGTCATGTGAATTTGGTATTCGTTCGATATTTTGATGAGATGTATGTTGTCTTTTCCTCTAGTGGTGTTATGTGAACGTCGACTACATGACACTTCACCTTTATTTGGGCGTAGAGGAAGGCATGGGGAAGTAATAAGTAGATGATGGGTTGCTAGAGTGACAGAAGCTCAAACCCTAGTTTATGCGTTGCTTCGTTAGGGGTTGATATGGATCCATATGTTTAATGCTATGGTTAGGTTTACCTTAATACTTCTTTTGTAGTTGCGGATGCTTGCAATAGGGGTTAATCATAAGTGGGATAATTGTCCAAGTAAGGGCAGTACCCAAGCACCGGTCCACCCACATATCAAATTATCAAAGTACCAAACGCAAATCATATGAACGTGATGAAGACTAGCTTGACAATAATTCCCAATGTGTCCTCGGGAGATCATTTCTCATTATTAGAAATTGTCCAGGCTTATCCTTTGCTACATAAAGGATTGGGCCACCTTGCTGCACTTTATTTACTTTATTTACTTGTTACTCGTTACTATTTGTCTTATCACAAAACTATCTATCACCTACAATTTCAGTGCTTGCAGAGAAAACCTTACCGAAAACCGCTTATCATTTCTTTCTGCTCCTCGTTGGGTTCGAAACTCTTACTTATCGAAAGGACTATGATTGATCCCCTACACTTGTGGGTCATCAAGACTCTTTTCTGGTGCCGTTGCCGGGGAGTGTAGCGCTTTTTGTGAGTGGAACTTGGTAAGGAAACATTTATATAGTGTGCTGAAATTTTCTGTTACTTGTCACTATGGAAACTAATCCTTTGAGGGGCTTGTTTGGGGTATCTTCACCCCAACCAGAAGAGCAAAGGGTTGCTCCTCAACTTACTGAACTTCATGAAAATATTTACTTTGAGATTCCTTCGAGTATGATACAAAAACTGCTAGCTAATCCATTTGCAAGAGATGGAACATTGCATCCCGATTTACACCTTATCTTTGTGGATGAAGTTTGTGGATTATTTAAGCTTGCAGGTATTCCCGATGATGTTGTCAAAAGGAAGGTCTTCCCTTTATCTTTGAAGGGAGATGCATTGACATGGTATAGGCTATGTGATGATACGGGATCTTGGAATTATAAGCGGTTGAAGTTGGAATTTCACCAGAAGTTCTATCCTATGCATCTTGTTCATTGTGATCGTAATTACATATATAAATTTTTGGCCTCACGAAGGAGAAAGCATCGCTCAAGCTTGGGGGAGGCTTAAGTCAATGTTATATTCATGCCCCAATCATGAGCTCTCTCGGGAAATGATTATTCAGAACTTTTATGCTCGGCTTTCTCTTGATAATCGCAACCTGCTCGATACTTCATGTGCTGGTTCTTATATGCTGAAGACTATTGATTTCAAATGGGACTTATTGGAAAGAATTAAACACAACTCTGAAGATTGGGGTTCCGATGATGGTAAGGAGTCAGGTATGACACCTAAGTTCGATTGTGTTAAATCTTTCATGGATACCGATGCTTTCCGTGGATTTAGCTCTAAGTATGGACTTGAATCTGAGATAGTAGCTACTTTCTGTGAATATTTTGCTACTCACGTTGATCTCCCTAAAGAGAAGTGGTTTAAATATGATCCTCCTATTGAAGTGAAAGTAGTTGCACCTATTACAGTCGAAGAAAAGACTATTACCTACAGTGATCCTATTGTTCCTACTGCTTATGTTGAAAAACCTCCTTTTCCTGTTAGGATAAAGGATCATGCTAAAGCTTCGACTGTTGTTCGTAAGAGTTATACTAGGACTTATACACCTCCTGAGCAAATTAATGTTGAACCTAGTATTGCTATGGTTAAAGATCTCTTGGATGAGGACTTAGATGGGCATGTTATTTCTTTCTTGGGTGAGACTGCTAATATTGCTAGACCCGATACTAACACACGTAGACCTGTCGTAGGCATGCCTGTTATTTCTGTTAAAATAGGAGATCATTGTTACCATGGCTTATGTGATATGGGTGCTAGTGCTAGTGCAATACCTTATATATGCATGACATTGCACCCGTTGAATTAGAAGACATTGATGTTACTATTAAGCTTGCTAATAGGGATACCATTAAACCTATTGGGATTGTTAGAGATGTCGAAGTTTTGTGTGGGAAGGTTAAATACCCTGCTGATTTTCTTGTTCTTGGTTCCCCACAAGATGATTTTTATCCCATTATTTTTGGTAGACCCTTCTTGAATACAGCTAGTGCTAAGATTAATTGTGAAAATAATATTGTCACTGTTGGCATAGATGGTATGTCTCATGAGTTTAATTTTGCTAAGTTTAGTAGACAACCTCGTGAAAGGGAACCACCTAGTAAGGATGAGATTATTGGTCTTGCTTCCATTGCTGTTCCTCCAACTGATCCGTTAGAACAATATTTGCTAGACCATGAAAACGATATGTGTATGAAGGAAAGGGAGGAAATAGATGAAGTGTTCCTTAAACAGGATCCTATGCTGAAACATAACCTTCCCATTGAAATTCTTGGGGACCCCCCTCCACCCAAGGGTGATCCCGTGTTTGAACTTAAACCCTTACCTGATAATCTTATGTATGCTTATCTTGATGAAAAAGAAATATATCCTGTTATTATTAGTGCTAACCTTTCAGAGAAAGAAGAAGAAAGATTATTGAAAACTATGAAGAAGCACCGAGCAGCTATTGGATATACTCTGGATGATCTTAAGGGCATTAGTCCCACATTATGTCAACACAAAATCTCAGTGGAGAAAGATGCCAAACCAGTTAGAGATCCTCAAAGACAATTAAATCCCAAGATGAAAGAAGTGGTAAGAAAGGAGATACTAAAGCTCCTTGAGGTAGGTATTATTTACCCCTCTGCTTATAGTGAATGGGTAAACCCTGTTCATTGTGTTCCTAAAAAGGGAGGTATTACCATTGTTCCTAATGATAAAGATGAATTGACCCCGCGAAGAATTATTACAGGTTATAGGATGGTAATTGATTTCCGTAAGTTAAATAAAGCTACTAAGAAAGATCATTACCCCTTACCTTTTATTGATCAAATGCTAGAAAGACTATCCAAACACACACATTTTTGCTTTCTAGATGGTTATTCTGGTTTCTCTCAAATACCTGTGTCAGCGAAGGATCAATCTAAAACTACTTTTACTTGCCCTTTTGGTACTTTTGCTTATAGACGTATGCCTTTTGGTTTATGTAATGCACCTGCTACCTTTCAAAGATGCATGATGGCTATATTCTCTGATTTTTGTGAAAAGATTTGTGAGGTATTCATGGATGAATTTTCCGTTTATGGATCCTTCTTTGATGATTGTTTGAGCAACCTTGATCGAGTTTTGCAGAGATGCGAAGACACTAGTCTCATCTTGAATTGGGAAAAGTGTCACTTTATGGTTAATGAAGGCATTGTCTTGGGGCACAAGATCTCCGAGAGAGGTATTGAAGTTGATAAAGCCAAAGTTGATGTTATTGAAAAGATGCCATGTCCCAAGGACATAAAAGGTATAAGAAGTTTCCTTGGTCACGCCGGTTTTTATAGGAGGTTCATTAAGGACTTTTCTAAAATCTCTAGGCCTCTGACTAATTTATTGCAAAAAGATATTCCTTTTGTCTTTGATGATGATTGTGTAGAAGCATTTGAAGTACTTAAGAAAGCTTTGATCACTGCACCTATTGTTCAGCCGCCTGATTGGAATTTACCTTTTGAAATTATGTGCGATGCTAGTGATTATGCTATAGGTGCTGTTTTAGGGCAAAGAGTCGATAAGAAATTGAATGTTATCCAATATGCTAGTAAGATTCTTGATACTGCCCAGAGAAATTATGCTACTACTGAAAAAGAGTTCTTAGCAGTTGTGTTTGCATGTGATAAGTTTAGACCTTATATTGTTGATTCCAAAGTTACTATTCACACTGATCATGCCTAGACTCATTAGATGGGTTCTCTTGCTCCAAGAATTTGACTTGCATATTATTGATAGAAAGGGAGCTGAGAACCCCGTTGCAGACAACTTGTCTAGGTTAGAGAATGTTCTTGATGACCCACTGCCTATTAATGATAGCTTTCCTGATGAACAATTAGCGGTCGTCAATGCTTCTCGTACTGCTCCTTGGTATGCTGATTATGCTAATTATATTGTTGCTAAATATATACCGCCTAGTTTCACATACCAGCAAAAGAAAAAGTTCTTTTATGATTTAAGACATTACTTCTGGGATGATCCTCACCTTTATAAAGAAGGAGTAGATGGTGTTATTAGACGTTGTGTGCCTGAGCATGAACAGGAACAGATTCTACGTAAGTGTCACTCTAAATCTTATGGAGGACACCACGCTGGAGACATAAATGCACACAAGGTACTACAATCTGGTTTTTATTGGCCTACTCTCTTCAAAGATGCTCGTAAGTTTGTCTTATCTTGTGATGAATGTCAAAGAATAGGTAACATTAGTAGACGTCAAGAAGTGCCTATGAATTATTCTCTTGTTATTGAACCGTTTGATGTTTGGGGCTTTGATTATATGGGACCTTTTCCTGCCTCTAATGGTTATACACATATTTTAGTTGCTGTTGATTACGTTACTAAGTGGGTAGAAGCTATTCCAACTAGTAGTGCTGATCATAACACTTCTATTAAAATGCTTAAAGAAGTTATTTTTCCGAGGTTTGGAGTCCCTAGATATCTTATGACCGATGGTGGTTCACTTTTTATTCATGGTGCTTTCCGTAAGATGCTTGCTAAGTATGATGTCAATCATAGAATAGCATCTCCTTATCATCCGCAGTCTAGTGGTCAAGTAGAGTTGAGCAATAGAGAGCTCAAGTTAATTTTGCAAAAGACTGTGAATAGATCTAGAAAGAATTGGTCCAAAAAACTTGATGATGCATTATGGGCCTATAGAACTGCATACAAGAATCCCATGGGTATGTCTCCATATAAGATGGTTTATGGAAAAGCGTGTCATTTACCTCTTGAACTTGGACATAAGGCATATTGGGCTATCAAAGAGCTCAATTATGACTTCAAACTTGCCGGTGAGAAGAGGTTATTTGATATTAGCTCACTTGATGAATGGAGAACCCAGGCTTATGAGAATGCCAAGTTATTCAAAGAAAAAGTTAAACGCTGGCATGATAAGAGGATACAAAAGCGTGAGTTTAATGTAGGAGATTATGTTTTATTATTCAACTCTCGTTTAAGATTTTTTGCAGGAAAACTTCTCTCAAAATGGGAAGGTCCCTACGTTATCGAGGAGGTCTATCATTTTGGTGCTATAAAAATCAACAACTTCGAAGGCACAAACCCGAGGGTGGTAAACGGCCAAAGAATTAAACATTATATTTCAGGTAATCCTATCAATGTTGAAACTAATATTATTGAAACCGTAACCCCCGAGGAATACATAAGGGACACTTTCCAGAAAGTTCCAGACTCCGAAAAGGTATAGGTATGTGGTACGGTAAGTAAACTGACTCCAAAACAACTCTAATGGCAATTTTTATCAGTTTTGGATTATTTAAGAATTTTAGGAAGGAAGAAGTAGTCCGAAAGGGACACGAGGCTCCCATGAGAGTGGAGGGCGCGCCCCCCTATAGGGCGCCCCCTGTCTCGTGGGCACCTCGTGTACCTCCCGAACTCTGTTTTCTTGCACGTTACATATTTTGGTCGGTAAAAATTCATTATATATACTCCCGAGGGTTTTGACCACCGTATCATGCAAATATCCTCTGTTTTCGTTTCGAGTTGTTCCTGTTGCAGAATAAAGCAAGATGTCTTCTCATGAGTCAGTTGGGGAGAGCCGGGTGTCGCACCCAACGCCAGGTCCCGGAGCAAATAGCGATGCCTATCACTTTGGACCATCAATGGAGGATGAGATGGAGGCTAATTTGAAAAGAATAGATGCCATGGAGGAGGATCAAGAAGTTACCTCTCGTCTCCGAGCAGAATTCACTATGGGGGAACTACCTAGCCTGGCTGTCCCTACTTGGGTCATCCCTTCCAACTCTAGATTTCTTTCTTATGAAAATATGAAAAAGAGTTTCACTTGTTCTCCAGAAGCTATGCATCATCCTTGGGTAAAAGGATCTTCGGCCGTTACGGGCAAGCTCTGTAAAGAAATTATGGATCTCAAACAACAAGTCAATAAGCTCGAGGAGGAGAACCGTATCCTGAAGGGCATCATCGCCAAGAAGATCATAACACCAACCATGAAGAAGGAGAAATAATCACATGGGTATGGGCACTCCCCTTGGCAACTGCCAAGCTTGGGGGAGGTGCCCCGGTATCGTATCACCATCACACTCCTATCTTTACCGCATTATTTAGTTCGACCCTTTTAGTAGTATCTTGATCTAGTAGATTCAGGTTTTTATTTCAAGTATTTTTGAGTTTTGCTTTGTGATCTCTTTTTGTAATCGAGTCCGTGAGCTATCTATAATAAAAATTAGTGTTGAGTCAAAGGCTTTTCTATGTTGCTATGATCTTGAGAAAGTTGAAAGAATAATGGAGTTCATATTGATCTTATGGATAGTGATGACTTCACACATAGAAAGTATGAGGCATAAAAATTGTTGAGAATTGATGAACGTAGCCTTGGTCATCGTTGCAATTAATAGGAAGTGATAAGGAAAGAGGGGTTCACATATAAATATATTATCTTGGACATATTTTATGATTGTGAAGCACTCATTAAGTATGACATGCTAAAAGAGTTGACGTTGGACAAGGAAGACAACATAATGGTTTATGTTTTCTGACATCTCAGTTAAAGTATATTGTCATTGACCTTCCGAACATGTTGAGCTTGCCTTTCCCCCTCATGCTAGCCAAATTCCTTGCACCAAGTAGAGATACTACTTGTGCTTCCAAATATCCTTAAACCCAGTTTTGCCATGAGATTCCACCATACCTACCTATGGATTGAGTAAGATCCTTCAAGTAACTTGTCATCGGTGCAAGCAATAAAAATTGCTCTCTAAATATGCATGACTTATTAGTGTAGAGAAAATAAGCTTTGTACGAACTTGTTGTGGAAGTAATAAAAGCGACAGACTGCATAATAAAGGTCCACATACAAGGGGCAATATAAAGTGACGTTCTTTTGCATTAAGATTTTGTGCATCAACCCTAAACGCACATGACAACCTTTTCTTCCCTCTGCGAAGGGCCTTTCTTTTACTTTATGTTTTGTTTTTACTTTATGTTTGAGTCAAGGTGATTCTCACCTTCCCCTTTTTCATTTTATCCTTTGGCAAGCTCCTCGTGTTTGAAAGATCATGATATATATATCCAATTGGATGTAAGTTAGCATAGGCTATTATTGTTGACATCACCTAAAGGTGAATACGTTGGGAGGCAACACAATAAGCCCCTATCTTTCTCAGTGTCCGGCTGAAACTCTATAACCACAAGTACTGCGTGAGTGTTAGCAATTGTAGAAGACTACGAGATAGTTGAGTATGTGAGCTTGCTGAAAAGCTCTATTTTTGAATCTTTCTAATGTTACATAAATTGCAATTGCTTCAATGACTGAGATTATAGTTTGTTAGTTCCCAATGAAGTTTTTGAACCATACTTGACATTGTGAATTGATTGTTACTTGAGCATAGGAAATCATACGATAAAATCTATATATGTTGTTGTTATAAGAATGATCATGATGCCCTCATGTCCGTATTTTGTTTTTATCGATACCTCTATCTCTAAACATGTGGACATATTTTTCGATTTCGGCTTCCGCTTAAGGACAAGCGAGGTCTAAGCTTGGGGGAGTTGATACGTCCATTTTGCATCATGCTTTTATATCAATATTTTATTGCATTATGGGCTGTTATTACACATTATATCTCAATACTTATGGCTATCCTCTCTTATTTTACAAGGTTTACCATGAAGAGGGGGAATGCCGGAAGCTGGAATTCTGGCTGGAAAAGGAGCAAACATTGGAAACCTATTCTGCACAGCTCCAAAAGTCCCGAAACTCCACGAAACAACCTTTTGGAATTAATAAGAATTTCTGAGCGAAAGAAATATGCCAGGGGGCCCACACCCTGTCCAGGAGACAGGGGGCGCGCCCCCCTATAGGGTGCGTCCCTATCTCCTGGGCCCCCTGGTGGGCCTCCGGCGTCCATCTTCTGGTATGTCATCACTTTTACCCTGGAAAAAATCATGGGCAAGCTTACAGGACGAAACTCCACTGCCACGTGGTGGAACCTTGGCGGAATCAATCTAGGGCTCCGGCAGAGCTGTTCTGCCGGGGACACTTCCCTCCGGGAGGGGGAAATCATCACCAACATCATCGCCAATGATCTTCTCATCGAGAGGGGGTCAATCTCCATCAACATCTTCACCAGCACCATCTCCTCTCAAAACCCTAGTTCATATCTTGTATCCAATCTTGTATCAAAACCACAAGTTGGTACCTGTGGGTTGCTAGTAGTGTTGATTACTCCTTGTAGTTGATGCTATTTGGTTTACTTGGTGGAAGATCATATGTTCAGATCCTTTATGCATATTATTACTCCCCTGATTATGAACATGAATATGCTTTGTGAGTAGTTACGTTTGTTCCTGAGGACATGGGTGAAGTCTTGCTATTAGTAGTCATGTGAATTTGGTATTCGTTCGATATTTTGATGAGATGTATGTGTCTTTTCCTCTAGTGGTGTTATGTGAACGTCGACTACATGACACTTCACCATTATTTGGGCCTAGAGGAAGGCATGGGGAAGTAATAAGTAGATGATGGGTTGCTAGAGTGACAGAAGCTTAAACCCTAGTTTATGCGTTGCTTCGTTAGGGGTTGATATGGATCCATATGTTTAATGTTGTGGTTAGGTTTACCTTAATACTTCTTTTGTAGTTGAGGATGCTTGCAATAGGGGTTAATCATAAGTGGGATACTTGTCCAAGTAAGGGCAGTACCCAAGCACCGGTCCACCCACATATCAAATTATCAAAGTACCAAACGCAAATCATATGAACGTGATGAAAACTAGCTTGACGATAATTCCCAATGTGTCCTCGGGAGCTCATTTCTCATTATTAGAAATTGTCCAGGCTTATCCCCTGCTACATAAAGGATTGGGCCACCTTGCTGCACTTTATTTACTTTATTTACTTGTTACTCGTTACTATTTGTCTTATCACAAAACTATCTATCACCTACAATTTCAGTGCTTGCAGAGAAAACCTTACCGAAAACCACTTATCATTTCCTTTTGGTCCTTGTTGGGTTCGACACTCTTACTTATCGAAAGGACTACGATTGATCCCCTACACTTGTGGGTCATCACTAGTGCCACCCCTAGTTGGTTTTGGAGTATTGACGACAAACGTGGTTGAGGGACTAATGTGTTTGTGAGAACTGCAGGATAACACAGGTAGTAGTCCCTCATTGATTCGGTTTGCCTACCAGAGATGACCCCTAAAAATGTGTGAAGACATTGAAGACAATGGTGGTTTGTGAAGACATTCACGATGAAGATTATGACGTGTGAAGATATTCACTTGAAGACTGTGGAGTGCGAAGACATAGCCATTTCGTAGTTTCCTTTGTTCTTTATTGAGTCATAGGAACCACCATACTGTTAAGTGGGGTCCAAGTGAACAAAATCAGAGTGACTGATGTGATGCTCAACCAAATCCTATGTATTCGAGCAAAGACAATGAGAGCAAACCTTATCCGGAGCTGGATGAGTCAGCTTTGCTGAAAGCACAAGTGCTCCCTGGGTGATTATTGTAATTAATGTCAGCATATCTCTTGTTGGACTAATACTTTCATCTAGTATATTTCAGATAAGCCCAATAGCGGAGTGGCATGGATAAAAGGATGTGGAACCCCTTCAAGATGCTAAGGACAAAAGATTGGCTCAAGCTCAAAGTCCAAGACTCTAAATTTTCCATTTTAGTGATCCAAGATCACATTGAGTCTATAGGAAAGCCAATACTATTAAAAGGGGATGAGGTGTTGCTTAATGGCTTGCTTGCTCAAAGTGCTTAGTGATATGCTCCAAAGCCCTCAGCCACTTTTTCATATCCACATATGTCCCAAACCAAAAGTGAAACTCGGCCCCACCGATTTGATCCATCCGGCTCAATCGAGTTCATTTGATATAGACACTGCCAAAAACCCTAATCAGTTCGGTCACACCGATGGAATCTCGGTCTCACCGAGATGGGCTTGCAAACTCTCTGTTGCCCATTGCAACATTTTCAGTCTCACCGAGAATATGTAATTGGTCACACCGAGTTTGCCTGACCAACTCTCTGTTTTACTTATTACCAAATCGGTCCCACCGAGTTGTGTAATCAGTCAAACCGAGATTAAGTTTTACCCTAACCCTTGCACATCGGTCCCTCCGAGTTGACCATGTCAGTCCCACCGAAATTGCCTAATAGTCACATATTCACTGAATCGGTCTGACCTAGTTTTCTGATTCGGTCCCACCAAGTTTGGTATAATGTGTGTAACGGTTAGATTTTGTGTGGAGGCTATATATATCCCTCCACCCTCTCCTCATTCGTGAAGAAAGCCATCAGATCACGCCTACACTTCCATTACACATTTTCTGAGAGAGAGCCACCTAATCATGTGTTGAGACCAAGATATTCCAATCCAACCATATGAATCTTGATCTCTAGCCTTCACCAAGTTGCTTCCACTCAAATCATCTTTCCACCAAATCCAATCCTATGAGAGTGAGTTGAGTGTTGGGGAGACTATCATTTGAAGCACAAGATCAAGGAGTTCATCATCAACACACCATCTATTACCTTTTGGAGAGTGGTCTCTCCTAGATTGGTTAGGTGTCACTTGGGAGCCTCCGACAAGACTGTGGACTTGAACCAAGGAGTTTGTAAGGGCAAGGAGATCGCCTACTTTGTGAAGATCTACCCTGGTGAGGCAAGTCCTTCGTGGGTGATGGCCATGGTGGGATAGACAAGGTTGCTTCTTCGTGGACCCTTCTTGGGTGGATCCGTCCATGGACTCGCGCAGCCGTTACCCTTCGTGGGTTGAAGTCTCCATCAACGTGGATGTACGATAGCACCACCTATCGGAACCATGACAAAAACATCAGTGTCTCCAATTGCGTTTGCACACTCCAACCCCATCCCTTTTACTTTCTTGCAAGTTGCATGCTTTACTTTCCGCTGCTCATATACTCTTTGCATGCTTGCTTGATTTGTATTGTGAATGGTTAAACTTATGCTTAAACTTCACCCAAACTTGAAAAACTTAAAAACTACCAACTTTGTGTGTTGAGTGTCTAATAACCCCCCCCCTCTAGACACCTCTTCTCGATCCTTTCAATTGGTATCAGAGCTTTGGTCTCCATTGCCTTGGTTTAAACACCATTGGAGGAAGATGGATGAGTCTACTTTGGGGAGTCTTAGACATAGAGTGACTATACTTGATGGAGAGTACTTTTATGAGTGAAAAAATGAGATGCTTGTGATTTTCAATGAATATCATTTGAACAAGTACATTGCTAGTCCTTGTGCACCTCATGTTGATCCTATGCATCCTACTCTTGATGAGTCAATCGACATGATTCGCAATCTTAGAACTGTTAATCTTATCACTAGAGGTTTGCCTAGAAACTTGATAGGTTGCTTGCCTACTCTTAAGTGTGCCTACACCATATGGAAATTTCTTGAGGAACGATTTCCAAATATTCCTTGCAAAATCTAGATGAAATTATCCATAAGTCTATTGCCTTGAGTAAGATGAATTCCAATGATCCAAAGTTTGGTGATTGTCTATTTGAGCTTACAAATCTTATGCATGCCAAAGGAGATGTTGGAATTATTAGCAATATTATTTCCTAAGCTATTAGAATTCATAAAGAAGATCATTGTCAAACTCATTCTAATGAATCACCCTCTCTAGGAATTGATCCACCACATGACGATGTTGAACATGGATACTATGATGAGGATGATGATAGTGACTTTGATCTGGATGATGCAATGAGACACTTTGGTCTTATGGAATATCTTCGGGGATACATGGAAGGAGGAAAGGAATGGGTCCTTGATATTGGATGTACCGATCACATGACCAGAGATAAAGATATGTTTCATGAGCTTGCTGAAAACGATGGCCCTCGAAAGTATGTCTCTTTTGGTGATAACTCAAAGGGTAAGGTGGTTGTCCTCGGTAAGGTGGCCATCTCACATGATAGCTCCATACAAAATGTCATGCTCGTTGAATCTCTTGGCTATAATCTACTTTATATTTCTAGACTAGCTGACTTTGGCTTCAATGTTCTATTTACTGAAGTAGATTGCCAAGTGTTTCGTAGAGATAATCATAAAATGGTCTTTACCGGTATACGCAAAGGTGATCTATACATTGTTGATTTCACTAAAAAGGCTCAACCTAGAACTTGCTTAATTGCTAAATCCTCTAAAGGTTGGTTGTGGCATAGATGGTTAGGTCATGTGGGCATGCGAAACCTTGACAAGCTTATTAAAGGTGGTCATATCCTTGGTGTTAAAGATGTCATATTTGATAAGGATAGACTTTGCTGTGCTTGTCAAGCAGGTAAACAGGTTGGAGGAAGCCATCTTGTAAAGAACATCATGACCACAAGGAAGCCGCTCAAGCTACTTATGGATCTTTTTGGTCGCAACGCTTACAAAAGTCTCGGTGGAAATTCTTTTGGTCTAGTTATAGTTGATGATTTTTCAAGATTTAAGTGAGTGTTCTTTCTTTATGATAAATCGCAGGTCCAAAAGATCTTCAAAAACTTCGCTAGGAAGGCTCAAAATCAATTTGAAGTGAAGATCAAGAAGGTTCGCCGCAACAACGGAACGGAGTTCAAGAACGCAAATGTGGACACCTTTCTTGACGAAGAAGGGATTTCACATGAGTTCTCGGCTACGTACACACCTCAAAAAAATGGAGTTGTTGAGAGGAAGAACCGAACGCTCATCAAAATGGCGAGAACGATGCTTGATGAGTACAAGACGCCAAAGCACTTTTGGGCGGAAGCGGTTCAGACAGCTTGTCATGCAACAAATCGTTGGTATCTTCATAAGCTACTCGGCAAGACGGCATACGAGCTCCTCACCAGTAACAAACCCCTGGATACTTACGAGTATTCGGCTCAAAGTGCTACATTCTTGATAAGCATCGTTGTTCTAAATTTGCTCCTAAATCTCATGAGGGATTCCTACTTGGTTACGGCTCAAACTCTCACACTTACCGTGTCTACAACAATTTCACCTGAAAGGTTGAAGAAACGGTAGATGTGAAGTTTGATGAATCTAACGGCTGCAAGTAGAGCAATTGCCAATTGATGTAGGAGATAAAGATCCTTCGAAAGCAATCCAAGACTTGTCTATTGGCAAGGTTCGTCCAATGCAGGTGAAGGAGAGTACCTCATCCATCCAAGTGGAAGCTTATACCTCACGGCAAGGTGAACAAAGAGTTGATATGGAAGCATTCACAAGTGGGACACACCAAGATGAAGAAAACGAGGAAGTACACCAAGATGAACCTGATCAACCTCCTTCTCCACCAAGATAGAGAACAATAACGTCAACAACGACGAAGGCCAGGAAGAAGAATGAGATGATGAAGGCCAGGAGGAAGAAGAATGAGACGATGAAGTCCACCCCGATCAAAGTAAAAGCTCTCACGAGTTTGAGCAAGAATTGCTAGAGACCACCCCGTTGAGCAAATCTACAACAAACCGGGAGAATCACTCGCTCTAAATCTCGCTTGGCTAATTTTTGTGAACATTATTCATTCATATCTAGAATTGAACCTATGAAGGTTGAAGAAACATTGGAAGATCCGGATTGGATAAACGCCATGCACGAAGAACTACACAACTTTGAGAGAAACCAAGTGTGGACATTGGTCGAGAAGCCCGACAACAACCACAACATCATCGGTACCAATTGGGTGTTTCGCAACAAGCAAGATGAAGATGGACAAGTGGTTCACAACAAAGCTTGTCTTGTCGCCCAAGGATACACTCAAGTCGAAGGTGTAAGTGCATCTAGTGCCACCCCTAGTTGGTTTTGGAGTATTGACGACAAACCTGGTTGAGGGACTAATGTGAGAATTGTAGGATAACACATGTAGTAATCCCTCTTTGATTCGGTTTACCTACCGGAGATGACCCCTAAAAATGTGTGAAGACATTGAAGACAATGGTGGTCTGTTAAGATATTCACATGAAAGACTATGACACGAGAAGACAATCAGTGAAGACTATGGAGCGCGAACACTTAGTTGTTTCATTGTTTCCTTTTCTTCTTTGTTGAGTCATAGGAACCACCGCACTATTAAGTGGGGTCCAAGTGAACAAAGTCAGAGTGACTGAAGTGATGCTCAAACCAAATCCTATGTCTTCGAGTGAAGACAATGAGAGCAAATCTTATCCTGTGTCGGATAAGTCAGCTTTACTTGTAGCCTAAGTCAAGCTGCCGCGTGTGTTTGAAATCTGACCGTTGCGACACATGTCAGTTCCTTAGTGACCTAGGGTCATTTTGGACAAATCCAGCCGGGTTGCCCAGTGGCTATAAATAGCCCACCCCCTACACCATAAATTGGTTGGCTGCTCAGAGTTAGTACACGACTTTTGTCGTTTGAGAGCAACCCACCGCCGAAGCTTTCGAGAGAGAATCCTTGCGAGGACAAAGCCCAAACCACCCAGAGCCCAAAGAGTGTTTGGCATCACTGAAGTCTTTCTGTCCGCGTGATCTGAAGACTTGTTACACTTGAGGACTGTGAATCCTCCAGCTGGTTAGGCATCGCATTCTGAGCATCCAAGAGCCATTGTGGATTGCCGATGAACAAAGTCTGTGAAGGTTCAAAAGTCTACCTTGAAGACTTACCAAAGTGATTGGGCGGGGACTAAGTGTCCTTAGCTCAAGGGGAATAAGGTGAAGACGCGGTCTTCTGAGTTGAATCTCAGCCTCCCTAACCAGACGTACAGTTGTCACAGCAACTGGAACTGGTCGAACAAATCCCTGTCCTTCTGAAGCCACTGGTTCTATCTCTTACCTCTCTTTACTTATAGTTTGTCTTCGTGAAGTCATTGCCTGCTTGCATTGTCTGTTTGACTTTACTGTGTGACTACCTATTCTGATTGGCTTCATACTATCTTCCATCCTGATCTTTACTACCTAGCTGCTATTAGTCTTCGTGCTTTCACTCCATTGAATACTTGACTATGGCTTGTCTAGTGTAGTCTACCTTCCGCTGCATTTGAATAGTGTTGTTTATATTGTTTGTCTTCGAAACTCCCATGTTTTGAAGACTTTCATAAAAATCGCCTATTCACCCCCCTCTAGTTGATAACTAGCCCTTTCAATTGGTATCAGAGCAAGGTACTCCCTTGTTCTGTGTGATTCGGTTTAACCACCTGGAGTTTAGTTATGTCGACTGCAGGAAGAATCAAAATCTCTGCTCCGTGCCCCATATTCAATGGCACTGAATATCCCTACTGGAAGAATAGGATGCGCATGCATCTTGAAGCCATTGATGTCGATCTATGGTATGTCATCAAGAACGGCGTTCCCAAGACTGGTGAAGGTGTCACCCCTGCTGATGTCAAGAATTTCATTCAACTGGACTCTACTGCCAAGAACATCATTTGTGGTCACCTTACCAAAGGACAGTATGGCCGTGTGAGTGCTCTGAAAATGTCGAAGCTAGTCTGGGACTGGCTATCCAAGGTCAATGAAGGCGTCTCAACTCAGCGAGATCAACGTATCAGTACTCTCCGCAACCTCTTCAACCGCTTCAAGAGACACGACAACGAGAATGTCCAGCTCACATTTGATCGCCTCACTGATATCACAAATGAGCTCCAAGCACTCGGAGCCACTGAGATCATGAAGCATGAGATAGTGAAGACACTACTGAGATCTCTTGACAACTCATTTGACACCTTAGCCCTGATGATACAAGAACGCCTTGATTTCAAGACTCTCGATCCGTCTAACATACTTGAGAGGCTCAACACACATGAGTACCAGCTATCTGAGAAACGAGATATCTATGGCCCCAACTATGGATGAACTCAAGCTTTGAAGGCAAAGGCTGTTGCTTCCTCATTTGAAGAAGAATCTGACTGCAGTTCTGGTGATCCTGAAGATATTGGAAAAGTGCTTGCTATGCTTGTGAAGAAGTTCCAGAAATTCACCAAGAAGAAAGGCTTCAGAAAGTCTTCACGATCCAGCTCAAGGAATGATGAAGCTTCTGCCTATGATCACAAGAAGAGAACCTGTCACAAGTGCAAGAAACCTGGTCACTACATCTCTGAGTGTCCACAGTGGGACAATGAGAAGAAGAAGAAGAGCAAAGAATATGATTCCGATGACAAGAAGAAGAAGAAATCCTCAAAGTCTTCTTCCGAGTCTTCTTCCAAGTCTTCATCACACAAGAAGAGCTCATCTGGCAAAGGTCGTGCTTTGTTGGCAAGGAAATGGATTCAGAGGAGGAGTCAGCTTCTGAGGAGGCGGAGGTGGAATCTGAGGAGGAGTCGGACTCTGGTGTTGCGAGTCTGGCTCTGGTTATAGCCTACGTCGCCAAGTCCATCTTCAACACCGAAGACAATGGCTCCATCACCAACGCTGATGATAATGACAAGGATGACTCGCCTCCCACCTACTGCTTCATGGCATGTTGTGCCAAGGTAAAATCACACGATGCTTACTTTCAAACATCAAGTGAAGATGACTCTGATGGTGAATCCAAACCTAGTTACAAAACGCTTGCTAAAATTGCAACTGAACAACAGAAAGCTATGGAACATACTCAAAAACTGTTAGACAAAAGCGATGACCTGTTGGACGCGGAAATGACCAAGTCTCAGTCCTTAATTGAAGACATAAAAAATATTCATATTAAGTACCAAGAAATTGAAGGTCGACATGAATCGCTCACAACTTCTCATGAAAAGCTTTTCTATGATTATCTTCAAAGGAAGCAGGAACTTGAGAAATTGAGATCGGATCATGAAGATCTTCAAAAGGAAAATGAGTCACTTCGCGCCCAACAGATCAGTCCCGCTCAGGAAGGATTTGAACCACCATGCCTAAAATGCATTGAGCGTGATAACGCTGCTTCTGTTGCTGAATGTTCTACCGCTGCTACTATTGGAATATCTTCAACTACTGATGTGGTAACTAACCCCTCTGCTGAGGATATCACTACCATTGCTGATGAGAATGCCAGGTTGAAGACACTGCTTGAGACAGGGATGTACAAAAGTCTCAAAGGGCATCAAACATTATGTGATGTCCTCAAAAAGCATATTCTGAACCGAAACCCTAGGAAAGAGGGTGTTGGGTTCGAGAGGAAAATGAACGTTGATGGGTCGTACTGGAAGCCTGAGCAGTACCCTAAAACCACATGGGTTGCTGCAAAGGAACCTCTAGTTGATCCATCCACCTTATTTGGTTTCACTTGTGCTAACCCCATTATCATTGATGAATCCTTTGATGCAAAGTATAAAGTATTTAAGAATCAGAATGGTGAACTGTTTGCCAGGTATATTGGTACTAACTACAGGAATGGGCCACCTTTGAAGAAGATATGGGTTCCCAAAAGTTGTCTTGAGAATCTTCCAGTGAATGTCATCATGACACCACCTGTGAAGAAGAGAAATCCCATACCAAAGGCTTCGTATGGTCCAAAAGCTTCATACAGACCGAGGACTCATCTGAGTCACCCTAACGTCAATGTTTTGCAGGGAAATCATACTCAGACCCATGGATATGAGCATGTTTCCTCAAATCGCTATGTTCATTGAACAAATAATTTTTCTACTTATTCCTATGAGTATTATTCACCTCCTGCAAGGCTATTTACTAGGGATCCAAAGCCGAAATTCTCAGATGCTGCACTTAGACTCATTGCTTCTAAGCCACCCCTGAAAATGTGGGTGGTTAAGAAAACTTAACTCAGTTTTGCAGGGTAAGGTCTCCAGCCGGAAATCAAAGGCGTCCAAAACTAATGCTGGGGACCTTAAACATCTTATGGGGCGCAAGATAAAATGCCCAAATGGTCTTACTATGTACTTCGTTCCAGGATTTCTTGATACTCACCCTATCTATCCTAACCAAGATCTGAATTTTCCTGTTCCACTTGTTCGTCAAATGTTTATGCTTCACAACTCGCTTGGTGAAGCCTATCCCCCAAACTGCACTGTAGGCTACGACACCTCGTACTTTAGAATGGATTATGGATAGTGGATGCACTAGCCACATGACGGGCGATCGAAGTCTTCTGATGGATTCAACGCTACGTCCATCAGACAAAAGTCACATCACATTTGCTGACACTGGTAAAAGCAAGGTATTGGGTCTAGGTAGAGTTGCTATATCAAGGGATCAACACATGGATAAAGTGATGCTTGTTGAATCCCTTGGTTTCAACTTAATGTCTGTCTCAATGCTTTGTGACTTAAACATGATTGTGCTGTTTGGAAAATATCGATGCCTGATACGTCTCCAACGTATCTACTTTTCCAAACACTTTTGCCCTTGTTTTGGACTCTAACTTGCATGATTTGAATGAAAGTAACCCGGACTTACGCTGTTTTCAGCAGAACTGCCATGATGTTGTTTTATTTGTAGAAAAGAAAAGTTCTTGGAATGTCCTGGAAATCCACGGAGGCACTTTTTGGAATTAATAAGAATTTTTGGTGAAATAATTAATGCCAGGGGGCCCACAGGCTGTCCACGAGACAGGGGGGCGCGCCCCCCCTAGGGCACGACCTTCCATCTCGTGGGCCCCCTGGACCTCCACCAACGTCAACTCCGACTCCATATATTCACGTTCGGGGAGAAAAAAAATGGAGAGAAAGTTTCATCGCGTTTTACGACATGGAGCCGCCGCAAGCCCTAATCTCTCTCGGGAGGGCTGATATGGAGTCTGTTCAGGGCTCCGGAGAGGGGGATTCGTCGCCGTCGTTATCATCAACCATCCTCCATCACCAATTTCATGATGCTCACCGCCGTGCGTGAGTAATTCTATCATAGGCTTGCTGGACGGTGATGGGTTGGATGAGATTTACCATGTAATCAAGTTAGTTTTGTTAGGGTTTGATCTCTAATATCCACTATGTTCTGAGATTGATGTTGCTATGACTTTGCTATGCTTAATGCTTGTCACTAGGGCCTGAGTGCCATGATTTCGGATCTGAACCTATTATGTTTTCATGAATATATGTGTGTTCTTGATCCTATCTTGCAAGTCTATAGTCACCTATTATGTGTTATGATCCGACAACCCCGAAGTGACAATAATCGGAATACTTCTCGGTGATGACCGTAGTTTGAGGAGTTCATGTATTTACTATGTGCTAATGCTTTGTTCTAGTTCTCTATTAAAAGGAGGCCTTAATATCCCTTAGTTTCTATAAGGATCCCGCTGCAACGGGAGGGTAGGACAAAAGATGTCATACAAGTTCTTTTCCATAAGCACGTATGACTATTTACGGAATACATGCCTACATTACATTGATGAACCGGAGCTAGTTCTATATCACCCTATGTTATAACTATTGCATGAGGAATCGCATCTAGCATAATTATCCATCACTGATCCATTGTCTACGAGCTTTTCATATATTGTTCTTCACTTATTTACTTTTCCGTTGCTACTGTTACAACTTCTACAAAAACCCCCAAACATTTATCTTTACTTTTGCCACCGTTACTATTATTATCATACCACTTTTGCTACTAAATACTTTGCTGCAGATACTAAGTTATCCAGGTGTGGTTGAATTGACAACTCAACTGCTAATACTCAAGAATATTCTTTGGATCCCCTTGTGTCGAATCAATAAATTTGGGCTGAATACTTTACCCTCGAAAGCTGTTGTGATCCCCTATACTTGTGGGTTATCAAGACTATTTTATGGCACCGTTGCCGGGGAGCATAGCTCTATTCTCTGAGTCACTTGGGATTTATATCTGTTGACCACTATGAAGAACTTGAAAGACGCTAAAACCAAGATTTTGCCCTTAACTACGAGGGGAGGTAAGGAACTGCCATCTAGCTCTGCACTAGATTCTCCTTAAGATATTTATATATCCTTAAGATATTTCTGTTCTCATTAAAGGGTGATGCTAAGACTTGGTATAATTCTCTTGCTCCTGGTTGTGTGCGTAGTCCCTAGGATATGATTTATTACTTCTCTGCTAAATATTTCCCTGCTCATAAGAAACAAGCTGCTTTGCGGGAAATATATAATTTTGTGCAAATCAAAGAAGAGAGTCTCCCACAAGCTTGGGGGAGGCTTCTCCGGTTACTTAATGCTTTGCCTGGTCATCCTCTTAAGAAAAATGAAATACTTGATATCTTTTATAATGGACTAACCGATGTTTCCAAGGACTACTTGGATAGTTGTGCTGGTTGTGTTTTTAGGGAAAGAACAGTCAATGAAGCTGAAATACTATTGAATAATATGTTGACTAATGAAAATAATTGGACTCTTCCCGAGCGAGTTCCTGAAGTAATTCCTAAGCCAATTGAGCCAACTCCTCAGCCTATTCCTAAACCCATTCCGAAGAAGAGAGGTGTTTTATTTCTCAGTCCTGAAGATATGCAAGAGGCAAAGAAATCAATGAAAGAAAAAGGTATTAAAGCTGAAGATGTTAAGAATTTACCTCCTATTGAAGAAATACATGGTCTTAATGCACTGCCTGTTGAAGAACCACATTGTCTTGATAACCCGACACAGGTAGTAAAGGTAAATTCTCTCTATATATAGATATGATAAAGTTGAAATCCCCTCTACTAAATTTCACAGCCCATGCTTAGATGAATTTTATGACTTTATGGCTAGACAAGAAAGTTTTAGTGCTTTGTTGGTAGAGAGTTAAAGAATAATGCTTTCGAAATAGGACATGGAGCGATAATCTAGCTAGAGTTAAAGGTGAACTCCAACTCGTTAGCAAATATGCTTCTATGGTTGCTACTCAAGCTGAGCAAGTACTTAAAGCTCAAAATGATTTGCTTGATGAATTAAATAATAAAAATGACTTTGCGGTTAGAGTGGCTACTAGAATTGGTAGAATGACTCAGGAACCTTTGTATCCTGAAGGCCACCCTAAGAGAATCGAGCAAGATTCTCAGAGAAACAATTTAGAGGCACCTAGTTCTTCTAAGAAGAAGAAAAAGAAAGACGATAGGATTTTGCATGCTTCTAGTGAACCTACTGTAGACACACCTGAGAATCCCAATGATATTTCTATTTCTGATACTGAAACTCAATCAGGTGATGAACATTAACCTAGTGATAATATTAATGATAATGTTCATGTTGATGCTCAACCTAGCAAAAACAACGATGTAGAGATTGAACCTACTGTTGATCTTGATAACCCACAATCAAAGAATCAACATTATGATAAGAGAGATTTTGTTGCTAGGAAGCACGGTAAAGAAAGAGAACCATGGGTTCAGAAACCCATGCCCTTTCCTCCTAAACCATCCAAGACAAAGGATGATGAGGATTTTGAGTGCTTTGCTGAAATGATTAGACCTATTTTCTTACGTATGCGTTTAACTGATATGCTGAAAGTAAACCCTTATGCTAAGTATATGAAGGATATCATTACAAATAAAAGAAAGATAACGAAAGCTGAAATTTCCACCATGCTTGCTAATTACACTTTTAAGGGTGGAATACCAAAGAAACTTGGAGATCCGGGTGTTCCAACTATACCTTGCTCCATTAAAAGAAATTATGTTAGAACTGCTTTATGTGATCTTGGAGCCGATGTTAGTGTTATGCCTCTCTCTTTATATCGTAGACTTGAATTGAATAAGTTGAAACCTATTGAAATATCTTTGCAAATGGCTGGTAAATCAACTGTTATACCTGTCGGTATTTGTGAGGATGTGCCTGTTGTGGTTGCAAATGTCACTATCTTAACGGACTTTGTTATTCTTGATATTCCCGAGGACGATAGTATGTCTATTATCCTTGGTAGACCTTTTCTTCATACTGCAGGGGCTGTTATTGATTGCAACAAAGGCAATGTCACTTTTCATGTTAATGGTAATGAGCATACGGTACACTTTCCGAGGAAACAATCTCAAGTTCATAGCATCAATTCTATTGAAAAAGTTCCAACTATAATTTTTGGAGGTTTTGAATTTCCTCTCCCTACTGTCAAGAAAAAGTATGATATTCTTATTGTTGGAGATTTTCATATCCCCGTTGAGGTAACTTAGTGTTATTCGAAATTTCTCCGGTTCCGTGTTATTCGGAATGAGTTTGTTAACAAGACTTGATCAACCTTGTTAGTGGATTCATTTTGATTATCACGAGATGGATGAAACTAGAAGGCACAACCTTCTGTACCCTCCTTTTACTTTCTGTTATTTAGAAAAAATAAAGCAAAAATAGTATTATCTGTCTGTTTTTTGAATTATTCGTGCATTAAAAAAATAGCCCGAAAATAAAAGTGCTCCAAATGCCCTGCAAATTTAGTATGATTTTTTCCCTGGAATATTTTAGGATTTTAGGCACTAAAAACACTGCAGGAGGGGCAAGCACCAGGCCACGAGAGAGGAGGGCGCACCCCCCTATAGGGCGCCCCCTGTCTCGTGGGCCCCTGGTAGCCCCCTCCACTTATGCCAGCACCCAGACACTTCATCTTCTACCCAAAAAAATCCCCATCCAGCTCAAGCATGAGTTCTAGCTTGTTTTGCTGCGATTTTTGATCTCTTAGCTCAAAGCTCCATTCACAAAACTGCTTTGGGAGATTGTTGCTTGGTATGTGACTCCTCCATTGGTCCAAATAGTTTTTGTTCTAGTGCTTTATTCATTGCAAATTCTTGTTGCATAGGTGACCATGTTCTTGAGCTTGCATGTTAAATTTTTGAGGTCCCAAGCAATTCCAATGCATGATATAGGCTCTAGGCACTTGTAGGAGTAGTTGCTATCATTCTTGTTTAGTTTTATTCACTTTTATTTTGAAGTTACTAAAATTTCAGAAATTTTTCAGAAAATGTTGAGGAGACTTTTTAGGGGCTCTTCTAGCTAAAGCTCTAAGGAAAAACAAGCCAAAGAGAAGGAAAAAGCCAAGTATAATCTTCCTCGCTTAGCGGAAGTACGGTCGTGTGAATGGCCATGCGAGGATTTCTTGAAAGAAGCCGGAATTCATGAAGACTTTATGCTTTAATCGAGACTGCAGGCCTCACCGGTTTCATCAACGATCGAATCGATCAGTATCTCTTACTTACCAATACTTTCGTGCAAAACTTTTATGACTATCCTAAGAAGTCACCGCCTGCAGTATCATTTCATTTATATGATGAATTCAGAGAAATGTCTTTACGTCAATTTTGCGCGGTATGTAGGATACCTTATGAGGGAGAATTAGATGAACCCCATCGTGAAGATGTGGGTGGCTTTGTTAATACTATTGCTGTAGAGGAGCCAAAAAAGGGCTCCGAGGCGAAGGTCTCAAACATACACTTTCCTGTTTTACGCTACTTTGCCATATTTGCTAGTAGATGCTTGATTGGTCGTGGAAATAGTGGAAATTTGAGCGTTCCAGATATTATTATTCTTCAACATGCTTTGCTGGGAGGCAATACTTTTAGTATGGGTGCCGTCGTTGCTAAACGGCTAGCCCTGAATCGTACAAAAGGCCCCATATTTGGAGGTATCTATGCTGCACGTCTTGCTGAACATTTTCAGATACCCATTAGACACCATGAGGATGATGAGATAAAATTGCCTCCTCACATTTTAAATTACAAGAGCATGGTAGCACACAAGTTTATTGTTGACAACGAAGAAAAGATGCTCTTGTATAAACTTAGATTCAATAAGAAACACATTGAGATTATTATTTTGCCTGTGCCTCTGTTGTTTGATTTGCTTGCGGAAAATCGTCTTTTCACACCGGAAGTGGTGAACAATCATCGTGCTCAAGCTTTTACTCCAGAACCTGAACCTGAGCCGGAACCTGAGCTGGACCCGTATGGTGCATCATCTGTCTAGTGGGATCAGGAGATGACCAGCCAGTGGTATCCTGATTACACCTCCCACTACACCAGGGAGAGTAGCGGCGGTCCTTGGTATTAAACCAACTTAGGCCAAAAGCCTAAGCTTGGGGGAGTATGTATTTCTCGCCGACTTTACATTCATGTTCACACACTAGTCGTCGGTGCTCATACTCTTTCATTGTATTATCCATGCTAGTTTAAATTTCTTTTTCTAGTTTTCTTCTTGTGTGTTTGATAAACTTTAAGAAAAACCAAAAAATTAGTTAGTTTAAATTCTATGCTTGTAGTAGAAATTAAAACGAAAACCCAAAAAGATTTCTAGTTCTTCTTCTTACTTGTTGGGAGCTTTCCCGTGTAAATAGTTTTATTTTCTTTTCTTTCCTTTGGGGGTCGAAGACCTTATTGAAAATGTTTAGTGGCTCTTATATGCATGATTGTTTATTTAACTTAGAGCCCATATTACCCTGTCTTCTTTCTTGAGTTGAATGCTTGCAGATTCCATCTTAGTCCAATGCACGTGCACTCTTATTATTATACACATCATTTGGTCGTGCAAGTGAAAGGCAATAATGATGATATATGATGGACTTGTTGGGATGAGAAAAGCTGGTATGAACTCGACCTCTCTTGTTTTTGTAAATATGATGAGTTCATCGTTTCTAAGTCAGCTATTATGAAGTAAAACATATTTGCAATGATATTTAGAGATTATAGTTGCTTGTGCCATTCTTGATTAGCTATGAGTTATAATGGTTTATCTTGCGTGCCAACATGCTATTAGAATGATTATGATGTGGTATGATGGGATGGTATCCTCCTTTGAATGAATTGAGTGACTCGACTTGGCACATGTTCACGCATGTAGTTGAATCAAATCAACATAGGCCTTCACAATATTTATGTTCATGGTGGATTATATCCTACTCATGCTTGTACTCGGTGTAAATTAATTTTAATGCATGTTTACGACTGTTGTCGCTCTCTTAGTTGGTCGCTTCCCAGTCTTTTGCTAGCCTTCACCTGTACTAAGCGGGAATACTGCTTGTGCATCCAAACTCCTTAAACCCCAAAGTTGTTCCATATGAGTCCACTATACCTTCCTATACACGCTATTTACCTGCCGTTCCAAGTAAATTTGTATGTGCCAAACTCCAAACCTTCAAATGAAATTATGTTTTGTATGCTCGAGCAGCTCATGTTTCAACTAGGGATGCCTATATCTTCCATGCTAGGTGGGTTATTCTCAAGAGGAGTGGACTCCTCTCCTCATTCACGAGAAAGGGCCGGTAACCGGGATGACCAGTCCCATGATCCAAAACGATCAAAGCAAATCAAAATAATTAAACAAAACTCCCCCAGGGCTGTTGTATGTTGGAGGCACTTGTTGTTTCGAGCAAGCCATGGATTGATGCTTGTTGGTGGTTGGGGGAGTACAAACCTTTACCATTCTGTTTGGGAACTGCCTATAATGCATGTAGTATGGAAGATACAACCATCTCATAGTTGTTGCGTTGGCAGCAAAAGTATGCCACTCAAAATGTTATTCAATCTCTATTTTAAAATCAAGCTCTGGCACCTCTACAAATCCCTGCTTCCCTCTGCGAAGGGCTTATCTATTTACTTTTTATGTTGAGTCATGACCCTTCTTATTAAAAGCACCCGCTGGAGAGCACACTGTCATTTGCATTCATTATTATTGGTTTATATTGGGTATGACGTGACTGGATCTCTTTTACCATGAATTACAATGTTTAGTCAGTCCTTGATCTTTAAAGGTGCTCTGCATTTATGTTTTGCGGTCTCAAAAAGGGCTAGCGAGATACCATTTTGTTATATCATGTTATAATTATTTTGAGAAAGTGTTGTCATCCGAGTTTTATTATTATGGCTCGCTAGCTAATTATGTTATTGATATGAGTAATTGTGAGACCTATGTGTTATTGTGAGTATGGTTAGTTTATAATATTTGCTGAAACTTGAATGCTGGCTTTTCATGTTACAACAACAAGAGCAAACAGAGTTTGTAAAAGTTTTTCTTTATCACTTTCAGTTTATCAACTGAATTGCTTGAGGACAAGCAAAGGTTTAAGCTTGGGGGAGTTGATACGTCTCCAACGTATCTACTTTTCCAAACACTTTTGCCCTTGTTTTGGACTCTAACTTGCATGATTTGAATGAAACTAACCCGGACTGACGTTGTTTTCAGCAGAACTGCCATGATGTTGTTTTATGTGTAGAAAAGAAAAGTTCTCGGAATGTCCTGGAAATCCACGGAGGCACTTTTTGGAATTAATAAGAATTTTTGGCGAAAGAATTAATGCCAGGGGCCCACAGGCTGTCCACAAGATAGGGGGGCGCGGCCTCCTATCTCGTGGGCCCCCTGGACCTCCACCGACGTCAACTCCAACTCCATGTATTCATGTTCGAGGAGAAAAAAATCGGAGAGAAAGTTTCATCGCGTTTTACGACACGGAGCGGCCGCCAAGGCCTAATCTCTCTCAGGAGGGCTGATCTGGAGTCCGTTCGGTGCTTCGAAGAGGGGGATTCGTCGCCGTCATCATCATCAACCATCCTCCATCACCAATTTCATGATGCTCACCGCCGTGCGTGAGTAATTCTCTCGTAGGCTTGCTGGCCGGTGATGGGTTGGATGAGATTTACCATGTAATCAAGTTAGTTTTGTTAGGGTTTGATCCCTAATATCCACTATGTTCTGAGATTGATGTTGCTATGACTTTGCTATGCTTAATGCTTGTCACTAGGGCCTGAGTGCCATGATTTCAGATCTGAACCTATTATGTTTTCATGAATATATGTGTGTTCTTGATCCTATCTTGCAAGTCTATAGTCACCTATTATGTGTTATGATCCGACAACCCCGAAGTGACAATAATCGGGATACTTCTCGGTGATGACTGTAGTTTGAGGAGTTCATGTATTCACTATGTGCTAATGCTTTGTTCCGGTTCTCTATTAAAAGGAGGCCTTAATATCCCTTAGTTTCCGTAAGGACCCCGTTGCAACGGGAGGGTAGGACAAAAGATGTCATACAAGTTCTTTTCCATAAGCACGTATGACTATTTACGGAATACATGCCTACATTACATTGATGAACTGGAGCTAGTTCTATATCACCCTATGTTATAACTATTGCATGAGGAATCACATCCGGCATAATTATCCATCACTGATCCACTGCCTACGAGCTTTTCATATATTGTTCTTCGCTTATTTACTTTTCCGTTGCTACTGTTACAACTACTACAAAAACCCAAAAACATTTATCTTTACTTTTGCTACCGTTACTATTATTATCATACCACTTTTGCTACTAAATACTTTGCTGCAGATACTAAGTTATCCAGGTGTGGTTGAATTGACAACTCAACTGCTAATACTCAAGAATATTCTTTGGCTCCCCTTGTGTCGAATCAATAAATTTGGGTTGAATACTTTACCCTCGAAAGCTGTTGCGATCCCCAATACTTGTGGGTTATCAATGCCTTGTACTAATGGAATCTGACAAGTCTCTAGTCTTTGAAGGGTATCGAAAATACGATCTATATATGGTAGATTTCTCAACAGGACCACAGATGGCCGTATGTCTTCTAGCAAAGGCTTCAGAATGCTGGCTCTGGCATTGATGGCTAGGACATGCTGGCATGAAGAACTTGCACACTCTCGCGAAGAAGAAGCATGTCGTGGTCATCGAAGGCGTCAAATTCAAGAAGGACCATCTGTGTGGCGCTTGCGAAGCTGGAAAGATGACTAGGGCCAAGCATCCCTCGAAGACAATCATGACTACATCTCAACCCTTCGAGCTGCTTCACATGGATCTATTCGGCCCTACTCACTACTCTACTCTCACCTCTACTGCTTGCCTCTATGGCTTCGTAATTGTTGATGATTACTCTAGATATACTTGGGTGCATATAATCCTCTACAAGACTGAAGTGCAGGATGTCTTCAGACGGTTTGCCAATCGTGCCATGACGAACTATGGCGTCAAGATCAAGCACATCAGAAGCGACAACGGCACCGAGTTCAAGAACACTGGCCTCGACCTCTATCTGGATACACTTGGTATCACACATGAGTTCTCTGCTCCTTATACACCTCAGCATAATGGCATCGCCGAGTGCAAGAACAGAACTCTCATTGAGATGGCCCGAACGATGCTTGATGAGTACAAGACTCCGCGAAAGTTCTGGCGTGAAGCTATTGACACTGCTTGCCACATCATCAACCGTGTTTATCTTCACAAGCTTCTGAAGAGAACATCCTATGAACTCCTAACTGGTAAGAAGCTAAATGTAAGCTACCTCAGAGTATTTGGTGCTAGGTGCTAGATCAAGGATCCACATCACACTTCAAAATTTGCACCAAAAGCACATGAAGGTTTTATGCTTGGTTATGGAAAGGATTCGCACTCCTATAGAGTCTTCAACCTCTTTCACTATAAAGTGGTTGAAACTGTGGATGTGCGGTTCGATGAGACTAACAGCTCACAAAGAGAGCACATGCCAAATGTGCTAGATGAAACACCTCCAAGTGACATCAAGCAGATGGGAATTGGAGACATCATACCCTCTGAGAATCAATTTGAAGAGGAACTTGTCATTTCTGCACCCAATCAACCTGAAGACAATGCTCAGCCTGAAGACAATCCCCCAAATGATGACATTGATCAGCAAGAGCAAAATCTTTGTCCTGCTCATCCTCATGTTGCAAATGAAGTTCAGATTGAGAAAATAATTGACAGCTTGAATGCACCTGGTCCACTCACTCGTTCAAAAGCAACTCAAAGAGCAACATAGCTAACCAACTTCTGTGGGCATTTTGCATTTGTCTCAATCTCTGAACCCAAGAAAGTTGATGAAGCCATCATGGAACCTGAATGGATTCAAGCTATGCAAGAAGAGCTTCAACAGTTCGAGCTGAATAATGTGTGGGAATTGGTCAAGCGTCCTGATCCTTGGAAGCACAATATCATTGGCACCAAATGGATATATCGCAACAAGCAAGATGAGCATGGTCAAGTTGTTAGAAACAAGGCTCGTCTCATTGAGCAAGGTTACACTCAAGTGGAAGGAATTGACTTCGATGAAACATTTGCTCCGGTGGCAAGACTTGAAGCCATTCGCATACTGCTAGCCTATGCAAATCATCACAACATTCTTCTGTATCAAATGGATGTGAAAAGTGCTTTTCTAAATGGAAAGATAGAAGAAGAAGTATATGTCGCACAACCTCCAGGCTTTGAAGATCCAAAACATCCTGATATGGTATACAAGCTCAACAAGGCACTGTATGGCCTCAAACAAGCCCCTCGTGCTTGGTATGACACACTCAAAGACTTCCTGAAGAGAAAAGGCTTCAAACCTGGTTCACTAGGTCCTACACTCTTCACGAAGACATATGATGGTGAACTATTTGTGCGCCAAATCTATGTGGATGACATTATCTTCGGCTGCACCAACAAGAAATACAGTGATGAATTTGGTCACATGATGCAAGAGCAATATCAAATGTCCATGATGGGCGAGCTGAAGTTCTTTCTGGGTCTCCAAATCTATCAGCAACGCAACGACATCTTCATATCACAAGAAAAACATCTCAAAGATTGCCTGAAGAAGTTTGGAATGCAAGATTGCAAAGGATACACGACGCCAATGCCAACCAAAAGTCATCTGGGTCCCGACGACAATGGTAAAGAGTTCGATCAAAAGGTATATCGCTCCATGATTGGTTCTTTGCTTTACTTATGTGCATCTAGGCCAGATATAATGCTTAGTGTTTGCATGTGTGCCCGATTCCAAGCGGCACCAAAGGAACCGCATCACTTAGCTGTGAAGTGGATTCTTCGATATTTGGCTTACACCCCAACACTAGGATTATGGTATCCAAAGGGCTCAGAGTTTGATCTAGTTGGATTCTCAGATGCTGATTATGCTGGTGACAAGGTTGATCACAAGTCCACATTAGGCACATGTCACTTTCTGGGACGATCTCTTGTCTGTTGGTCTTCAAAGAAGCAGAACTGTGTATCTCTCTCCACTGCTGAATCTGAATACATTGCTGCTGGATCCTGCTGTGCTCAACTTCTCTGGATGAAGCAAACTCTCAAGGACTATGGTATCCATCTGAAAAATGTGCCTCTCTACTGCGATAATGAGAGTGCCATCAAGATTGCCAACAACCCAGTTCAGCACTCGAAGACAAAGCACGTTGAAATTCGTCATCACTTTCTCAGAGATCATGTTATGAAGGAAGATATTGATATCATTCACGTCAAGACAGAAGAGCAGTTGGCTGATATCTTCACAAAGCCCTTGGATGAGAAAAGGTTTTGCAAGTTGCGGTGTGAGCTAAATATCTTGGAATCCTCAAATGTCCTGTGATTAGGCACACATCCTAACACTTATGCATTTTGATGACTTAGATGTGCAACACATGAAGTAATGTATATCTTCAATCAATGAATACATACACTCTAAGTGTGAATACATTAATGCGGAATTGGACTTCGGAGCGCCACGATAATTGTGCGCCGTGTCTAGGTCTAATACTTCCTATACGGTGGGTAACGCCACCACCAAACTTTTGTTTGAAATGTTTCTCTTGGCGTTATGTTTGCATAGTTTTCATATTGGATTCATATTCATACTTGGCTTATATTCAAGTTTATCTTCAGTTGGTTGAATTGGACTAGTAATATATATATTTATCTGTGTTCTGTCCTCTACAGCATTCACTTATAGCTATGTCTTCGTGTTGAATCTTTTGAACTAAGTGAATGTGATCGGACCCTAACCCATCTATGCTTCTACCTCAACTCTATATGTCCAAGTCATATGCAATTTATTGAAAACTGTCGATTGTCTTCACTGAGACCTTGTCAGTTGAAGTCAATCTGACAAACATTTATATCTGTTTTAATGCTTTATCCTATTTGCCTGAAACCCGGAGAAATCGGAACGACCACCCCGACAATCCAGGCGTGCGTGGGAATATGGAACAACTCCCAAGGTGTTGCATGCTTGCCACGTGTCTGTCAGATGTGAACCTCTAGGGGCACCTGCGTAATTGCATTGTGCCGTCTCTTTCCTTATAAATACCTGTCACGTCTCGATCAAAGGTTCTTCTGCCTCCTCGCCACCTCTCGCAAACCCTAGCGCCTCCGCTAGCTCTTGACGACACCGACGATGAAGCGCTTAGCTGCCGCAACTTCTTCAACGCCGTCCTCACACCGGCCGCGGACCTCGTCCTCTCCGCCGTTGCCGTAGGTGTCTTCCATCTCCAAGTTAGGGCATGGGAGATCGAGCTGCTCGGCCTCCACCTTCGCTCCGTCTAGCAGTTCTTCGTGTGGTAATTAAATTTTACTTTTTACCGTCTTTTCGATCTAATAGATTCATCCGTCTTTACCAAAAGTGGTTTCTAGATCTCCAAACTTGAATCTATCTCATTCTGCATCTCATATTCTGCCTAGTCTATTCACTTATGCTTCTTTACAAGTTAGGTTCCTCACTTGTACTTATTCTTGGATTTGTACAACTCTGGAACCAACTCTTATCAAATAAGTGAATGTCTTCGCGTTATGAGGTCAATGTCTTCAAACTGATTTATCTTCAAAATCTTCTGAGAATGCATATGACCTCTTCCCCTTCCCTCACACCTCTAATGCTGTCACAGGTACATGTCCGTGGGAGAATCCCTTGGTTCTCATAGTCTGCATTTGTTTGCAGAATTCTTGTAGAGTCACATCAATTCACCTGAAGCCAGTTCTTGTCTGACCAGCCGTTTGAAGCCATTGCAAGTACTGAAGCCTTTCAGATTAAGCTTCATGGCCACTGAGAAGTCAGCGAGAAAGGGTGGCAGATAGCGCCGTGGTAACACTTCCAAGGATTTGCCTCCAGATTTGCACGAGTTGTACAAAACAGACCCTAAGGAAACCTATACCGTCCGCAAGAATCGAATCCAGTGGATTCGAAGATATTGGGCTGAGGAATGGTTCAAGTACCGCTTCGTCACTAAAGAATATGCAGAGAAGAATGCCATCAAGGGACCCTGGGGAAATATTGTGTACACAAATCTTCAACCCCAGTCCCCTCCTGAAGCCATCCAACGAGAATTCTATCCGTGCATGATTCGTGGACTGCAGCCAGAGAACGCTGATCCTTCTTCTCTGCTGTGGTGCCATGAAGAACATCTGTTCAAGTGCAACTACCAGTTTGCCAAAGACTCAGCTGCGAAGAACAAGAAGGCTCTAGGGCTTGACATCAACCCTGGTCCTTCTTCACCCCAGGACGATGGCACCCGTGAAGCCAATGAGAACAGGATCGGCCCCTTCTACAACCTTGCTGGCCTCATCACCCACATTGCTGTCCAAGGTGCCAAAGTGGATCATTCTGATGATGGTGCTAACACTGATGAAGCTCCAGCTCCTTCTCCAAAGCCGAAGAAGCAAAAGAAGGCTAAAGCTTCAAAATCATCTGCTGCTCCAAAAGGTTCTCGAGTGAAGCCATTGGCAACTGCCCATCCTGCACCCAGTAACACCTCTAAAGATCTCTCTCGCATCTCCAAGAAACATGAGAAGCCACAGAAGAAACCTGTTCAGAGATCCAGTCAAGCACTGACACCAGCTGTCGTTCTAAGGAATGAATCTAAAGCCATTGATCTGTCTTCAGATGAAGAATTTGGCAATGATGCTCTCGAGCAGCTAATCAAGAGCAAGCAAGAGGCGGAGATCTTCAATGATCTGCCCCTCTTCGATGTGAATATCTTGCACAATTTCATTGATGAGTGGTTCGACAATCAAGATCTCAGTTTTGACGATCTTCAACTCCCCATTGGCATCAGTGTCTCCTTTCAAGGCGCAATTGCTCCTGAGCTGGCTCTGGCCCAACACATTGTTGAATTGAAGCACAAAATTGACTTTGAGAAAGAGCAGTTCAAGAAGCATGTGGCCAAGCGGAGTGTGGATGATGTCCAGAAATTCAAGGTGATGCTCAATGACCTCAAGGAGGCGTTTCGCAAGAAACATGAGGAATCCAAAGGCTCAAGAGAGCGCATGAAAACTTTAGCTGCCAAGTGTGTTCAGGCTTACAACGGAGCTAAAAAGCACAAGGCTCTTGGGCGTCCTGGCATTGACCCCAAGATGGTTGCAAAGCAGAAGAAGAAGCATACTGTGGCCCAGACTGAAGCTCCACAGCGGGAAGAACCTCACATTGTCTTCCTAGCTAGCATGACAGGCTCGAAGCCTAAGGTCTCCACAGTGGCTTCAGATCAGCAGAAAATCAAGGCAGCTGAAGCCGAAGCCAGAAAGCGCAAAATCAAGCGCACCACTAATGATGCACCACTGATGACCCACAAGTGTAGGGGAACAATCGTAGTCCTTTCGATAAGTAAGAGTGTCGAACCCAACGAGGAGCAGAAGGAAATGATGAGCAGTTTTTGGTAAGGTTTTCTCTACAAGCACTGAAATGGTAGGTGATAGATAGTTTTGTGATAAGATAAATAGTAACGAGTAACAAGTAAATAAAGTAAATAAAGTGCAGCAAGGTGGCCCAATCCTTTATGTAGCAAAGGATAAGCCTGGACAATTTCTAATAATGAGAAAGGAGCTCCCGAGGACACATTGGGAATTATCGTCAAGCTAGTTTTCATCATGTTCATATGATTCGCATTCGGTACTTTGATAATTTGATATGTGGGTGGACCGGTACTTGGGTACTGCCCTAACTTGGACAAGCATCCCACTTATGATTAAACCCTACTACAAGCATACACAACTATAAAAGAAGTATTAAGGTAAACCTAACCACAACATTAAACATATGGATCCATATCAGCCCCTAATGAAGCAACCCATAACCTGGGGTTTAAGCTTCTGTCACTCTAGCAACCCATCATCTACTTATTACTTCCCCATGCCTTCCTCTAGGCCCAAATAATGGTGAAGTGTCATGTAGTCGACGTTCACATAACACCACTAGAGGAAAAGACAACATACATCTCATCAAAATATCGAACGAATACCAAATTCACATGACTACTGATAGCAAGACTTCACCCATGTCCTCAGGAACAAACGTAACTACTCACAAAGCATATTCATGTTCATAATCAGGGGAGTAATAATATGCATAAAGGATCTGAACATATGATCTTCCACCAAGTAAACGAAATAGCATCAACTACAAGGAGTAATCAACACTACTAGCAACCCACAGGTACCAATTTGTGGTTTTGATACAAGATTGGATACAAGATATGAACTAGGGTTTTGAGAGGAGATGGTGCTGGTGAAGATGTTGATGGAGATTGACCCCCTCCCGATGAGAGGATCGTTGGTGATGATTTCCCCCTCCCGGAGGGAAGTGTCCCCGGCAGAACAGCTCCGCCGGAGCCCTAGATGGATTTCGCCAAGGTTCCGCCTCATGGCGGTGGAGTTTCGTCTCGTATGCTTGCCCACGATTTTTTCCAGTGTAAAAGCGATGATATTGCAGAAGATGGACACCGGAGGCCCACCAGGGGGCCCAGGAGATAGGGGGGCACGCCCTATGGGGGGGCGCCCCCTGTATCCTGGACAAGGTGTGGGCCCCCTGGTGTATTTCTTTCGCTCAAAAATTCTTATTAATTCCAAAAAGTTGTTTCGTGGAGTTTCAGGACTTTTGGAGTTGTGCAGAATAGGTTTCCAATGTTTGCTCCTTTTCCAGCCAGAATTCCAACTGCTGACATTCCCCCTCTTCATGGTAAACCTTGAAAATAAGAGAGAATAGCCATAAGTATTGAGATATAATGTGTAATAACAGCCCATAATGAAATAAATATTGATATAAAGCATGATGCAAAATGGACGTATCGACTCCCCCAAGCTTAAACCTCGCTTGTCCTCAAGCGGAAGCCGAAATCAAAAAATATGTCCACATGTTTAGAGATAGAGGTGTCGATAAAAATAAAATACGGACATGAGGGCATCATGATCATTCTTATAACAACAACATATATAGATTTTATCATATGATTTCTTATTCTCAAGTAAAACACAATTCACAATGTCAAGTATGGTTCAAAAACTTCATTATGAACTAACAAACTATAATCTCAGTCATTGAAGCAATTGCAATTTATCGTAACATCAGAAAGAGTCAACAATAGAGCTTTTCAGCAAGTTCACATACTCAACTATCTTGTAGCCCTCTACAATTGCTAACACTCATGCAGTACTTGTGGTTATGGAATTTCAGCCGGACACTGAGAAAGATAGGGGCTTATTGTGTTGCCTCCCAACGTATTCACCTTTAGGTGATGTCAACAATAATAGCCTATGCTAACTTACATCCAATTGGATATATATATATATATATATATATATATATATATATATCATGATCTTTCAAACACGAGGAGCTTGCCAAAGGATAAAATGAAAAATGGAAAGGTGAGAATCACCTTGACTAAAGCATAAAATAAAAACATAAAGTAAGAGATAGGCCCTTCGCAGAGGGAAGCAGAGGTTGTCATGTGCGTTTAGGGTTGATGCACAAAATCTTAATGCAAAAGAACGTCACTTTATATTGCCCCTTGTATGTGGACCTTATTATGCAGTCCGTCGCTTTTATTACTTCCACAACAAGATCGTACAAAGCTTATTTATTCGTCACTAATAAGTCATACATATTTAGATAGCAATTTTTATTGCTTGCAACATGACAACTTACTTGAAGGATCTTACTCAATCCATAGGTAGGTATGGTGGACTCTCATGGCAAAACTGGGTTTAAGGATATTTGGAAGCACAAGTAGTATCTCTACTTGGTGCAAGGAATTTGGCTAGCATGAGGGGGAAAGGCAAGCTCAACATGTTTGGAAGGTCAATGACAATATACTTTAACTGATATGTCGGAAAACATAAACCATTACGTTTTCTTCCTTGTCCAACGTCAACTCTTTTAGCATGTCATACTTAATGAGTGCTCCCAATTATAAAAGGTGTCCAAGATAATATATTTATATGTGAACCCCTCTTTCCTTATCACTTCCTATTAATTGCAATGATGACCAAGGCTACGTTCATCAACTCTCAACAATTTTTATGCCTCATACTTTCTATGTGTGAACTTATCATTATCCATAAGATCAATATGAACTCTTTTATTCTTTCTACTTTCTCAAGATCATAGCAACATAGCAAAGCCCTTGACTCAACACTAATCTTTATTATAGATAGCTCACGGACTCGATTACAATAGAGATCACAATGCAAAACTCAAAACTACTTGATATCAAAACTTCAAACTACTAGATCAAAATACTACTAAAAGGATCGAACTAAATAAACGGTAAAGATAGGAGTGTGATGGTGATATGATACCGGGGCACCTCCCCCAAGCTTGGTAGTTGCCAAGGGGAGTGCCCATACCCATGTGATTATGTCCTTGGAGGTGGTGTAGTAGGAGTTGTTGATGATGTAGGCTTGTCGTCCATCTTCCAAGGCATAGGCTCTCCGTCATAGAAGGATGACCAAGTCTCCGGGATCCTTAAATCTGCAGCCAAACTCATCCTCTTGAATCTATATTCATACTCACAGTTCTGGTTTTGCAGGTCATAGATCTGGGCTTGGAGGTGCTCGATTTTCTCTTGAAGCTTGAAGATGGTCTCCCGAATGACTTTGGCATCTAGCTTGTGGTTGTTGGTAAACTCCATGATCATCATCTGGTTGGTGTTGAGTCCTCTCTCAACCATCCCTTGGCACTTGAAAACTTCTTGCTCCACGGCTTCGAGCTTTGTCTCCACGCTCCCGGTACGCCTTGGTCCCTCCACATCGCGCATGTGCAGCACCCCCTCACGCATCTCAATGGTTTGAGGGTGTTGAAGCACATCCGTGAGATAGGGGTTGATGACCCTCTCGAAAAACTTGTCCTTGGGAGCGCTTGGAGAAGACATGATGCTCTTAGATCTGAAACAGAAATAGCTCAAAACAAAAACAGAGGATATTTGTGTGATATGGTGGTCAAAACCTTCGGGAGTATATATAATGAATTTTTACCGACCAAAATACGTAATGTGCAAGAAAACGGAGTCCGGGAGGCACACGATTTGCCGACGAGACAGGGGGGCGCGCCCTACAGGGGGAGCACGCCCTCCACTCTCATGGGAGCCTCGTGTACCTTTCGGACTACTTCTTTCTTCCTAAAATTCTCAAATATTCCAAAACTGATAAAAATTGCCATTGGAGTTGTTTTGGAGTCGGTTTACTTACCGTACCACATACCTATTCCTTTTCGGAGTCTGGAACGTTCTAGAAAGTGTCCCTTATGTATTCAATAATATTAGTTTCAACATTGATAGGATTACCTGAAATATAATGTTTGATTCTTTGACCGTTTACCACCCTCGGATTTGTGCCTTCGAAGTTGTTGATTTTTATGGCACCAGAATGATAGACCTCCTCGATAACGTAAGGACCTTCCCATTTGGAGAGGAGTTTTCCTACAAAAATTTTTAAACGAGAGTTGAATAATAACACACTCCTACGTTAAACTCACACTTTTGTATCATCTTATCATGCCAGCGTTTGACTTTTTCTTTGAATAGCTTGGCATTCTCATATGCCTGGGTTCTCCATTCATCAAGTGAGCTAATATCAAACAACCTCTTCTCACCGGCAAGTTTGAAGTCATAATTGAGCTCTTTAATAGCCCAATATGCTTTATGTTCGAGTTCAAGAGGTAAATGACACGCTTTTCCATAAACCATCTTATAAGGAGACATACCCATAGGATTTTTGTATGCAGTTCTATAGGCCCATAATGCATCATTAAGTTTTTTGGACCAATTCTTTCTAGATCTATTCACAGCCTTTTGCAAAATTAATTTGAGCTCTCTATTGCTCAACTCTACTTGACCACTAGACTGAGGATGATAAGGAGATGCGATTCTATGATTGACATCATACTTAGCAAGCATCTTACGGAAAGCACAATGAATAAAATGTGAACCACCATCAGTCATAAGATATCTAGGGACTCCAAACCTCGGAAAAATAACTTCTTTAAGCATCTTAATAGAAGTGTTATGATCAACACTACTAGTTGGAATAGCTTCTACCCACTTAGTAACATAATCAACAACAACTAAAATATGTGTATAACCATTAGAGGCAGGAAAAGGTCCCATATAATCAAAGCCCCAAACATCAAACAGTTCAATAACAAGAGAATAATTCATATGCATTTCTTGACGTCTACTAATGTTACCTATTCTTTGGCACTCATCACAAGATAAGACAAACTTACGAGCATCTTTGAAGAGAGTAGGCCAATAAAAACCAGATTGTAGTACCTTGTGTGCAATTCTATCTCCAGCGTGGTGTCCTCCATAGGATTCAGAGTGACACTTGCGTAGAATCTATTCCTGTTCATGCTCAGACACACAACGTCTAATAACACCATCTACTCCTTCTTTATAAAGGTGTGGATCATCCCAGAAGTAATGTCTTAAGTCATAAAAGAACTTTTGTTTTTCTAGTATGTGAAACTAGGCGGTATAAATTTAGCAACAATGTAATTAGCATAATCAGCATACCAAGGAGTAGTACGAGAAGCATTAACGACCGCTAATTGTTCATCAGGGAAGCTATCATTAATAGGCAGTGGGTCATCAAGAACATTCTCTAACCTAGACAAGTTATCTGCAACGGGGTTCTCAGCTCCCTTTCTATCAATAATATGCAGGTCAAATTCTTGGAGCAGGAGAACCCATCTAATGAGTCTAGGCTTAGCATCTTTCTTTTCCATAAGATATTTAATAGCAGCATGATCAGTGTGAATAGTAACTTTGGAATCAACAATATAAGGTCTAAACTTATCACATGCAAACACAACTGCTAAGAACTCTTTTTCAGTAGTAGCATAATTTCTCTGGGCAGTATCAAGAGTCTTACTAGCATACTGGATAACATTCAATTTCTTATCGACTCTTTGCCCTAGAACAACACCTACATCATAATCACTAGCATCGCACATAATTTCAAAAGGTAAATTCCAATCAGGTGGTTGAACAATAGTTGCAGTGATCAAAGCTTTCTTAAGTGTTTCAAATGCTTCTACACAATCATCATCAAAGACAAAAGGAATATCTTTTTGCAACAAATTAGTCAGAGGCCTAGAGATTTTAGAGAAGTCCTTAATGAACCTCCTATAGAAATCGGCATGACCGAGGAAACTTCTTATACCTTTTATGTCCTTGGGACATGGCATCTTTTCAATAGCGTCAACTTTGGCTTTATCAACTTCAATACCTCTCTCGGAGATCTTGTGCCCCAAGACAATGCCTTCATTAACCATAAAGTGACACTTTTCCCAATTCAGGACGAGACTAGTGTCTTCGCATCTCCGCAAAACTCGATCAAGGTTGCTCAAACAATCATCAAAAGAGGATCCATAGACGGAGAAGTCATCCATGAATACCTCACAAATCTTTTCACAAAAATCAGAGAATATAGCCATCATGCATCTTTGAAAGGTGGCAGGTGCATTACATAAACCAAAAGGCATACGTCTATAAGCAAAAGTACCAAAATGGCAAGTAAAAGTAGTTTTAGATTGATCCTTCGCTGATACAGGTATCTGAGAGAAACCAGAATAACCATCTAGAAAGCAGAAATGTGTGTGTTTGGATAGTCTTTCTAGCATTTGATCAATAAAAGGTAAAGGGTAATGATCTTTCTTAGTAGCTTTATTTAACTTACGAAAATCAATTACCATCCTATAACCTGTAATAATTCTTTGCGAGATCAATTCATCTTTATCATTAGGAACAATGGTAATACCTCCCTTTTTAGGAACACAATGGACAGGGCTTACCCATTCACTATCAGCAACGGGATAAATAATACCTGCCTCAAGGAGCTTTAGTATCTCCTTTCTTACCACTTCCTTCATCTTGGGATTTAATCGTCTTTGAGGATCTCTAACTGGTTTGGCATCGTCCTCCAATGTAATTTTGTGTTGCATAATGTGGGACTAACGCCCTTAAGCTCATCCAGAGTATATCCAATAGCTGCTCGGTGCTTCTTCAGAGTTTTCAATAATCTTTCTTCTTCTTTCTCTGAAAGGTTAGCACTAATAATAACATGATATATTTCGTTTTCATCAAGATAAGCATACTTAAGATTATCAGGTAATGGTTTGAGTTCAAACACGGTATCACCCTTGGGTGGAGGGGGGTCCCCAAGAATTTCAACGGGAAGGTTATGTTTCAACACAGGTTCCTATTTAAGGAACACTTCATCTATTTCCTCCCTTTCCTTCATAAACATGTCGTTTTCATGGTCTAGCAAATATTGTTCTAACGGATCAGTTGGAGGAACATCAATGGAAGCAAGACCAATAATTTCATCCTTACTAGGTGGTTCCCTATCACGAGGTTGTCTACTAAACTTTGTGAAATTAAACTCATGAGACATACCATCTATGCCAACAGTGACAATATTCTTTTCACAATTAATCTTAGCACTAGCTGTATTCAAGAAGGGTCTACCAAAAATAATGGGACAAAAATCATCTTGTGGGGAACCAAGAACAAGAAAATCAGCAGGGTATTTAACCTTCCCACACAAAACTTCAACATCTCTAACAATCCCAATAGGTTTAATGGTATCCCTATTAGCAAGCTTAATGGTGACACCAATGTCTTCTAATTCAACAGGTGCAATGTCGTGCATAATTTCTTTATATAGATCATAAGGTATCGCACTAGCAATAGCACCCATATCACTTAAGCCATGATAACAATGATCTCCTATTTTAACAAAAATAACAGGCATGCCTACAACAAGTCTACGTGTCTTAGTATCAGGTCTAGCAATATTGGCAGTCTCACCAAAGAAAGAAATAACATGCCCATCTAAATCCTCATCCAAGAGATCTTTAACCATAGCAATACTAGGTTCAACATTAATTTGCTCAGGAGGTGTATAAGTCCTAGTATTACTCTTACGAACAACAGTCGAAGCTTTAGCATGATCCTTTATCCTAACAGGAAAAGGAGGTTTTTCAACATAAGCAGTAGGAACAATAGGATCACTATAGGTAATAGTCTTTTCTTCGACTGTAATAGGTGCAACTACTTTCACTTCAACATGAGGATTATATTTAAACCACTTATCTTTAGGGAGATCAACGTGAGTATCACAAGATTCACAGAAAGAAGCTACTATCTCAGAGTCAAGTCCATACTTAGTGCTAAATCCACAGAAAGCATCGGTATCCATAAAAGATTTAACACAATCGAACTTAGGTGTCATACCTGACTCCTTACCATTGTCGGAACCCCAATCTTCAGAGTTGCATTTAATTCTTTCCAATAAGTCCCATTTGAAATCAATAGTCTTCAGTATATAAGAACCAGCACAGGAAGTATCGAGCAGGTTGCGATTATCAAGAGAAAGCCGAGCATAAAAATTCTGAATAGTCATTTCCCGAGAGAGCTCATGATTGGGGCATGAATATAACATTGACTTAAGCCTCCCCCAAGCTTGAGCGATGCTTTCTCCTTCGCGAGGCCAGAAATTATATATGTAATTATGATCACGATGAACAAGATGCATAGAATAGAACTTCTGGTGAAATTCCAACTTCAATCGCTTATAATTCCAAGATCCCGTATTATCACATAGCCTATACCATGTCAATACATCTCCCTTCAAAGATAAAGGGAAGACCTTCCTTTTGACAACATCATCGGGAATACCTGCAAGCATAAATAATCCACAAACTTCATCCACAAAGATAAGGTGTAAATCGGGATGCAATGTTCCATCTCTTGCAAATGGATTAGCTAGCAGTTTTTCTATCATACCCGAAGGAATCTCAAAGTAAATAATTTCATAAAGTTCAGTAGGTTGAGGAGAAACTCTTTGCTCTTCTGGTTGGGGTGAAGATACCCCAAACAAGCCCCTCAAAGGATTATTTCCATAGTGACAAGTAACAGAAAATTTCAGCACACTATATAAATGTTTCCTTACCAAGTTCCACTCACCAAAAGCGCTACACTCCCCGGCAACGGCACCAGAAAAAAGTCTTGATGACCCACAAGTGTAGGGGATCAATCGTAGTCCTTTAAATAAGTAAGAGTGTCGAACCCAACGAGGAGCAGAAGGAAATGATGAGCGGTTTTCGGTAAGGTTTTCTCTGCAAGCACTAAAATGGTAGGTGATAGATAGTTTTGTTATAAGATAAATAGTAACGAGTAACAAGTAAATAAAGTAAATAAAGTGCAGCAAGGTGGCCCAATCCTTTATGTAGCAAAGGATAAGTCTGGACAATTTTTAATAATGAGAAAGGAGACCCCGAGGACACATTGGGAATTATCGTCAAGCTAGTTTTCATCACGTTCATATGATTCACGTTCGGTACTTTGATAATTTGATATGTGGGTGGACCGGTACTTGGGTACTGCCCCAACTTGGACAAGCATCCCACTTATGATTAACCCCTATTGCAAGCATCCACAACTACAAAAGAAGTATTAAGGTAAGCCTAACCACAACATTAAACATATGGATCCATATCAGCCCCTAACGAAGCAACGCATAAACTAGGGTTTAAGCTTCTGTCACTCTAGCAACCCATCATCTACTTATTACTTCCCCATGCCTTCCTCTAGGCCCAAATAATGGTGAAGTGTCATGTAGTCAATGTTCACATAACACCACTAGAGGAAAAGACAACATACATCTCATCAAAATATCGAACGAATACCAAATTCACATGACTACTAATAGCAAGACTTCACCCATGTCCTCAGGAACAAACGTAACTACTCACAAAGCATATTCATGTTCATAATCGGAGGGTTAATAATATTCATAAAAGATCAGAACATATGATCTTCCACCAAGTAAACCAAATAATATCAACTACAAGGAGTAATCAACACTACTAGCAACCCACATGTACCAATTTGTGGTTTTGATACAAGATTGGATACAAGAGATGAACTAGGGTTTTGAGAGGAGATGGTGCTGGTGAAGATGTTGATGGAGATTGACCCCCTCCCGATGAGAGGATCATTGGTGATGACGTTGGTCATGATTTCCCCCTCCCGGAGGGAAGTGTCCCCGGCAGAACAGCTCCGCTGGAGCCCTAGATTGATTCCGCCAAGGTTCCGCCTCGTGGCGGCGGAGTTTCATCCCATAAGCTTGCCCACAATTTTTTCCAGGGTAAAAGCGATGATATAGTAGAAGATGGACATCGGAGGCCCACCAGGGGCCCAGGAGATAGGGGGGCGCGCCCTATAGGGGGGGGGCACGCCCCCTTGTCTCCTGGACAAGGTGTGGGCCCCCTGGTGTATTTCTTTCGCTCAAAAGTTCTTATTAATTCCAAAAAGTTGTTTCATGGAGTTTCAGGACTTTTGGAGTTATACAGAATAGGTTTCCAACGTTTGCTCCTTTTCCAGCCAGAATTCCAGCTGCCGGCATTCCCCCTCTCCATGGTAAACCTTGTAAAATAAGAGAGAATATCCATAAGTATTGAGATATAATGTGTAATAACAGCCCATAATGCAATAAATATTGATATAAAAGCATGATGCAAAATGGACTTATCAACCACCCCCAAGAAGAGAAAAACCAAGAAGAGAGATTGGGCTGCTCCCACAGAGCCCCTTATAGTTGAACCTATTGCTTTTGCTCATCCTGACCCTAACAATCAAGAGCGTTGGTTTATAGTCCATGAGTCTGCTTCCACAGAGGCTCCTGAGGCTCAAGAAGTTCCAGTCGTTGACCCCATCGCGACTGAAGACATTGGTCCTCACGACAATGTAGAAGATGATGAAGTCCTTCCTCAAATTGAGTGCCCAACGGTATCATCGCCTGTTCTCATGAACAGCGAGCTCATCAGCATTGGTCGTCCTTTGACGCCAATCTCTCAAGATGCCTCATGGGCCGATCGCCCCCAACCAGCAACTCCAAGTCAAGATTCACCAAGTATACCCCGTCCTCCACCAGCGCAAGCCACCAATCCGTTGGTGAATGATGATAATTACATGGAGACCACACCCACGCCAAAATCGTCGCCCGTGTTTCAACGGCTTCGCAAAGGTCTCAAGCCCTCTGTCTCCATGACCACCATCACAGAAGAAGACTCAAACCAGTCTAGCTCAGTGGCACGTCAAGTGTTCCCTGACGATAATCCTTCTGTGATGGTTCCCTCATCTGAAGCAAATGTTGCTGAAGACAATCCGGCTGCATTAGTCGAAGACAGACATGAAGAAGAGCATGCTGCTACTCCCCCCTGTCACTCAAGAAGTTGTTCTCGAGGAGAACGTATCTGTGCCCGACCCTCCAGCTCCTCAAGTGGAGGTTGAGAATCCCGAGGCGGCCACCAACAACACCTCTGAAGCCAATGACGTTGTCATGGCTGAAGACAATGTGACGCCTGCAGTGAACACTGTGCTTGAAGCCACTGTTGCTCCTACAACGAATGTGCAGCCTGACGCCTCTGCTGATGCCACTGCTCCTATTCCGCCACCAAGGCCCCACACCATTGAGCATGCATTCTACCAAGGCGAGCTTGTTCCTGTCAGATGGCCCATTCTGGTTCCTCCGCCTGCTCCTGGACCGCAATTTGACTATCATGTGGAGCACATGCCTCAGGTTCAGAAGCCAAAACCAAGGCTGCCAAGGTTCCCAGGAACTGCATCGGCACCAGGATCATTCAATGTCAACAGCTTCATTGCACACAACACACCTCTTTTTATTCTGGCAAGAACCCATATTCCAAGCCAAGAATATCATCAGATCGGTTCTGGAGCTATCAGCAACGCAGCTACTACTCTTGTATTCTATACAATCAGGAGCGCATATTTCCACATATGCGACTGGACACTGAAGCCATTGTTGGTCTGCCCTGCCTAGAAGAAGCCCTTGACTACTTTCGTGATGCTGACCTTCTGCAGTTTGTCACCGACAAGGAACATTGAAATGAAGAGGTTCTACTGCAATTCTATGCAACCCTCCACATTCGTGGCTACAACAGGGATACAACGACATGGGTCCTTGAGTGGATGACAGGCAACGTTCATCAGGAAGCCAAAGCCTTTGATCTCATTGAGCTTACCGGCCTCTCCACTCCAGGCGAACTGTATGAACCTGGTTGTCAGCTTCACCGCGATGCATTGGAGAGCATCTTTCAGAAGCCAGAGCCCAACATGAGCCAGATGCTTAGTATGATGAAGCCACTGCCCCAGGATGCTGAGTATCCCAAGGAATTCCTTGTTGAATACCTAGAGTATCTGCCCCGCACTATCTATCATATCATTAGGCGAACTCTATGGCCCATCAAAGGGCATTCCTCCTAAGCAAAGCTTGAAGGTACAATGAAGAAATTGGTCTTCTACATTCTAAATGGCAAAAGCTTCAATACTCAAGATTTCTTCATTCGCCAGTTTGCTGCATCTGGGTCTGACATTTTTGGTCTGAAATTCTATGCTCCTTGGATTATGCGTCTGATCAAGCTCCACTCTGCCATTGACTATCATCCCTCTACTCATAACCATCTCATATTTTTACCAGAGGTTGATATGTCCGTTCAAGCCATTTACCCAGAGCCTGCCAAGGAAGCACTATATCTTCACAATGTAGATCGTCAGAGCTTTTCCTAGCATGTTGAAGGTATTCAAGTTGCTTCTCGTGTTTATCCACTGGCCAACAACACTTGCCCTGCATGCACTGGAGCCACTGAAAGCACCATTGCTCCAAGGCCTCGGAAGCGCTCTCATATGCTCAATGACCGAGAGCTTCTCACGGCCTTGCATCAAAAGCATGACAAGCATCACTACTGGATGAAGCGTCAAATGCAAAGCCTCTTGGTGGATGTTAATCGCATTCGCAATCTTGCTACCAAGAATGCCTTTGTCACTCATGAAACCTGTCGGAGGTCCTGGAAGAGTCTGACATTGCTAAGTGCTGAAGCTGATCTTCAAGACGATGGCTTCACTGAGAGATTCAAGTTCGACTCCACTCCTCCAAGGAATGATGTCTTACGTCGAACCCCGTCTCTTGAAGATTCAGAGTACTCCTCCTCCATAGCAACTGTGAATGCCAGAGTCTTGGATGACGCAGATGATGCTACCTCACCACCTCCAACCTCAGCGCATGTCGACACTGCACCAAGTTCTTCTGCACCACCAAACCTCAATGACGATCCGGCTGCTTCTCCTACTCCTCATGGGAACGAGTAGAGCCTATGTCTTCAAACCTTTTTGGTCCTTACTGACAAAAGGGGGAGAAGCATATGTTGATAGTCTTCAAGCGGGTCCTGATGGGTGGTTGATACACTTTTTCCCTAGTGCTTACAACTCTCATTTTGATACATTTGGTTCTTTGAGTTGTAACACTTAAACTTGATGGTCGTCTGCTACTTTTTCTGCTATTCTGTGTGATGCGACGATAAATTACGCATATGCGATGATAAATCCCGCATGAACTCATTCCACAAACGTCCATTTTTCATTGTGCATGCCATTATTCCAGTATATCTGTTCATGCATGATATATTATCTTCATATGGTGAAGAGGATCTCCACAAGTATAACCTGCCATGTGCATTTGCATTCCAACGCAAAACATTTATATGCACATCTTCAGGGGGAGCCTTTTTGCCATCTATGAAGACAATATCTTAATCCTTACAATTTCACATACTTTTATCCCCGTTGAAAACTTCAACCAGTCTGTCATCAATCACCAAAAAGGGGGAGATTTTAAGTGCATCTAGTGCCACCCCTAGTTGGTTTTGGAGTATTGACGACAAACCTGGTTGAGGGACTAATGTGTTTGTGAGAATTGCAGGATAACACAGGTAGTAGTCCCTCTTTGATTCGGTTTACCTACTGGAGATGACCCCTAAAAATGTGTGAAGACATTGAAGACAATGGTGGTCTGTGAAGATATTCACATGAAATACTATGACACGAGAAGACATTGAGTGAAGACTATGGAGCACGAAGACGTAGTTGTTTCATTGTTTCCTTTTCTTCTTTGTTGAGTCATAGGAACCACCGCACTGTTAAGTGGGGTCCAAGTGAACAAAGTCAGAGTGACTGAAGTGATGCTCAAACCAAATCCTATGTCTTCGAGCGAAGACAATGAGAGCAAATCTTATCCTGTGTCGGATAAGTCAGCTTTACTTGTAGCCCAAGTCAAGCTGTCGCGTGTGTTTGAAATCTGACCGTTGCGACACATGTCAGTTCCTTAGTGACCCAGGGTCATTTCGGACAAATCCGGTCGGGTTGCCCAGTGGCTATAAATAGCCCACCCCCTACACCATAAATTGGTTGGCTGCTCAGAGTTAGTACACGGCTTTTGTCGTTTGAGAGCAACCCACCGCCAAAGCTTTCGAGAGAGAATCCTTGCAAGGACCAAGCCCAAACCACCCAGAGCCCAAAGAGTGTTTGGCATCACTTAAGTCTTTCTGTCCGCGTGATCTGAAGATGTTACACTTGAGGACTGTGAATCCTCCAGCCGGTTAGGCGTCGCGTTCTGAGCATCCAAGAGCCATTGTGGATTGCCGGTGAACGAAGTCTGTGAAGGTTCGGAAGTTGACCTTGAAGACTTACCAGAGTGATCGGGCGGGGACTAAGTGTCCTTAGCTCAAGGGGAATAAGGTGAAGACGCGGTCTTCTGAGTTGAATCTCAGCCTCCCTAACCAGACATACAGTTGTCACAGCAACTGGAACTGGTGGAACAAATCCCTGTCCTTATGAAGCCACTGGTTCTATCTCTTACCTCTCTTTACTTATAGTTTGTCTTCGTGAAGTCATTGCCTGCTTGCATTGTCTGTTTGACTTCACTATGTGACTACCTGTTCTGATTGGCTTCATACTATCTTCCATCCTGATCTTTACTACCTAGCTGCTATTAGTCTTCGTGCTTTCACTCCATTGAATACTTGACTATGGCTTGTCTAGTGTAGTCTACCTTCTGCTGCATTTGAATAGTGTTGTTTATATTGTTTGTCTTTGAAACTCCCATGTTTTGAAGACTTTCATAAAAATCGCCTATTCATCCCCCTCTACTCGATAACTAGCCCTTTCAGAAGGTATAGACTATGGTGAGACATATGCCCCCGTTGCTAGACTTGAGTCCATTCGCATCTTACTTGTCTATGCTAATCACCATGATATCACTTTATACCAAATGGACATTCAAAGTGCTTCTCTAAATGGTGAAATTGAGGAGGAAGTTTATGTTAAACAACCTCTTGGCTTTGTTAATCCTAAGAAACCCAATCATGTTTACAAGCTTCACAAAGCTCTTTATGGTCTTAAACAAGCTCCTAAAGCATGGTATAAATGCTTGACCAAGTTCCTTATTGAAAAAGGCTTTGAGATTGGAAAAATTGATTCTACTCTTTTCACTAAAAGGGTTAATGGAGAATTATTTGTGTGCCAAATTTGTATTGATGATATTATATTTGGATCAACTAACCCTCATTTTAGTGAGAAGTTTGGGAAGCTTATGTCGGAGAAGTTTGAGATGTCTATGATGAGTGAACTCAAGTTCTTTCTTGGTTTGCAAATCAAGCAAACTAAGGAAGGCACCTTCGTCTCTCAAACGAAGTACACCAAAGACTTGTTCAAGAAGTTCAATATGCAAGAATGCAAAGGTATGAGTACACCCATGCCTACTAGTGGACATCTTGACTTGACCAAAGATGGTGAACCCGTTGATCAAAAGGTTTATCGCTCTATCATTGGTTCATTATTATATCTATGTGCCTCTCGTCCCGATATCATGCTATGTGTGTGCATGTGTGCACGATATCAAGCGGTAACTAAAGAGTGTCATCTTAAGGCCGTGAAAAGGATAGTGAGATACTTAATTCATACACCAAACTTTGGCATTTGGTATCCAAAAAGGGCCACTTTTAATCTTGTTGGCTACTCCGTTTGGGCTATGTCGGAGACAAGGTTGATAGAAAGTCCACTTCAGGTACTTGTCAATTTCTTGGTAGATCTCTTGTGTCTTGGTCCTCCAAGAAACAAAACTCGGTATCCTTATCCACCGCCGAAGCGGAATACATTGCCGTTGGTTCATGTTGTGCACACTTAGCCCAAGAATCAATACTATTTTGCGGCAAAGATAAAAACCAAGTTTTAGCATGATCTCATAGTGAGAACGGAAATAATTTCAATTTGACAATATCATTATCTAGACCTTTTTTCTTTTGCATATCAGACAATTTAACGAAAGTATTAAGATGGGATGCAACATCTTCCTTAGGACTACCAGGAATTGTTCTTTCATAATAATATTTAGCAATGCACCATTAATATCACATGACTCCACACTAGTGGAGAGAGGAGCAATTGGATTACTAATAAAATCATTATTATTAGTATTGGATAAGTCACATGACTTGGTATTTTCTTGAGCCATAGCGACAAAGCAAGCAAGCAAACAAGCAAATGAAAATATTTTGTGTTTTTGTAAAATTGTTTTAGAAGTGGGGGAGATGAAAATGAGAGGCAAATGACAAATGAAAGTAAGAATAGGTAGATGATACTTTATGAGAAGTTACTTGATAGGTTTTGGTGATGTCTCCCCGGCAACGGCGCTAGAAATTATTCTTGTTACTTGTGAGTTGCATTGGGATTTCCTCGAAGAGGAGAGAATGCTGGAGTACAGTACAGTAGAGGTAAGTATTTCCCTCAGTTAAGAACCAAGGTTATCAATCGAGTAGGAGAACCGCGTTAAACTTCATTAGCAGCACCTACACACAAAAGAGCAAATACTTGCACCCAACGCGGTCAAGGGGGTTGTCAATCCCCTTGGCGGTTATTTGCAAGGACCAAATCTGATAGTGATAGATAGATAAATAAAACACAAAATAAAATAACGACAAATAAACTGCAACAAGGTATTTTTGGATTTATTATATGATAAAACTAGACCCGGGGGTCATAGTTTTCACTAGAGGATTCTCTCTTGAACAAAAACCATATGGTGGGTAAACAAATTACTTCTGGGCAATTGATAGAAAAGCGCATAGTTATGACGATATTCAAGGCAATGATCATGTATATTGGCATCTTGTCCGAAACAAGTAGACTGACTCCTGCCTGCATCTACTACTATTACTCCACCCATCGCCCTCTATCCGCATGAATCTAGAGTATTAAGTTTATGAAAAATGGAGTAGCGCCTTAAGCAATATGACATGTTGTAGACAAAGTAAATCCAGTCAATATGAATAAACCCCATTGTTTTCCCCTTAATGGCAACAATACAAATATGTGTCTTTTCCCCTTTTTCACTGGGATATAGAGCACCCCAAGATTGAACCCATTACAAAGCACCTCTTCCATTGCAAGATAAATCAATCTAGTTGGCGAAACCAAATAGATAGATCGGAGAGAAATACAAAGCTATAATAATCATGCATAAAAGAATTCAGAGAAGACTCAATTAATATTCATGAGTAATCTGATCATAAACCCAATATTCAATGGATCCCAACAAACACACCTCAAAAGAAGATTACATCGAGTAAATCTCCAAGAACATCAAGGAGAACATTGTATTGAAGATAAAAGAGAGATAAGAAGCCATCTAGCTACTGGCTATGGACCCGTATGTCAGTGGTAAACTACTCACACATCATCGAAAGGGCAACAAGATTGGTCTAGAAGCCCTCTGTGATCGATTTCCCCTCTGGCAGAGTACCGGAAAAGGCCTCCAGATGTGACCGCGGAAGAACAGAAACTTGCGGTGGCGGAAAAAGTATTTTGGGTGGCTCTCTATTGGTTTCCTAATTTTAGAGAATTTATAGAGGTGAAATTAGGTCAGACGGAACCATGAGGGGCCCACAAGGCATCAGGGCGCGCCTACCCCCCTGTGTGTGCCCTGTTGCCTTGCCGTCTCCTCGTTTGCCTTCTGGTCTCCTCCCAAAGTTTCTAGGTTCTCTCTTGTTTGGAAAAAATATTAAAAAGTTTCATAGTGTTTGGACTTCGTTTGGTACTGGTTTCCTAGAACACCAAAAACAGGCAAAAAAACAACGGACACTTGGCACTAGTTTAATAGGTTAGTCCCAAAAAATGATATATAACTGCATGTAAATCATCCAAGATTGATACTATAATAGCATGGAACAACAAAAAATTATAGGTACGTTGGGGACGTATCAGGGAGGGGGCACGGCCACCCCCTGGCCATGCCACCTGGGCTTGTGGGAGCCCTGTGCACTTCCTTGGCTCTGGTTTCTTCTCATATTCTTGTCCTGCAAGATAGAAGTTTATTTTATATATCTCGAGATGTTCTGACCCCCGCATTGCAAGTTTTCTTCATGTTCTTGTTTCGAGCTGCTTTCTATTAGAGTTTCGAGGTCTAAGCCACCATCTCATCTCAAGATTCAGATCGTGAGAGCTATGTTGCCTATTTCACCTCAACCTCCAAACCCTATGATGAGGTTGATAACTATGAGTGGCCAACGAAGGAGGAGGAATCTAATCTAGAAGGCAATGAAGATTGCAGTCAGGACGAGGATGAGGAAGAAGATGTTCTTCTACCTCTCCTGAAAGACACGGAGGAGATCGAGTTGAAGAAGTCAAGCATGTCCACTTCATCTAGAGGAACTAATGTCCCAAACAATTCTATTCATTGTGTACATGGGAACATGCTCCCAACTCCATATCATGATCTCCCTTCGGCCCCTACAAACGTATTGTGGGCCACCGATGAGATGTGTGCCCAGAACAAGGCGCTCACACAAGAAGTTATTACACTTGAGAAACATAACCATGTTCTTCATAGGATCATCGCTAAGCTAAGTTCACTATCATCAAAGGAAAATGGCAAGTGTGCCCCTTCTTCACCACCATCACCAAAGAAGGGGAGTTTGAGTATTTGGGTATGGGCATCACCCTTGTCTTGTTCCAAGCTTGGGGAGGTGCCCAAGTATCGTATCACCGCCACCTTTTACCATTATTATCTTTATTAGTTCGATATTTAGTTATCCTATGATTTATAAAAAGTATTAGTATGTAGTAGTTTGTAAGTGTTTGTTTTGTCCCCGTGCTATCAATGTAACCGTGCGTGAGAGTTTCTATAAGAAAGATTAGTACGAGTATCTTTTCCTTTTTATTGTCATGCATCTCATCATTGCAAAATAAATCGCATATGCTTATCTCATGGGAAGTAGTGACTTCACATGGGGTGTAGAAAATAAAATGTATTGGAATTTAACAAGCATGGCTTTGGTCATTCAACCAATTCATGAAGGAATAGTACAAGGAAGAGACATTTCACATGCAAATATACTATATTGGACATATTTTATGATTGTCAACCCTCATTAAATATTTTCACACTTGATCAAATAGTTGACATTGGACAAGGAAGACAACATAATGACTTGTGTTCGGTATATTTGCATAGAAGTTATATTTTCATGGACCCAGCGACATGTGGTGTTTGCTTATAATCTTTGCTATCCAAAAACATGTGTGCTAACTAGAGATACTACTTGTGCATCCAAAAGACCCTTAAACTAGTTTCTTTCCACGAGAGTCCACCATAACTACCTAAGGATTGAGCAAGGTCCTTCAAGTAAGTTGCCTTTTGTGCATGCAATAAAAATTTCACTAACTATGTATGATCTTTTATTGGAAGGGAATAAGCTTTGTACGAACTTATGATGGTGGAGTAATAAAAGCAACAAACAGCTCAATAAAGGTCACTATCGTAAGGGGCGATATAAAGTGACATTCCTCTGCATTAAGAGCTCGGACACCCAACTTAAAATCACTTGACAACCTCTACTTCCCTATGCAAAGGGCCTATATTTTACCATTTTTTAAATCTTTACTTCTATGCATGATTCAAAAGTCTTTCCTCCATTCCAATCTCAAATACTCTCCACTTGGCAAACATCATGTGGTGGGAAAGACCCAGGAACATATATCCAGTTGAGTATATATGATTACGAGTTATTATTATTGACAAGTATACCTGAAGTAAATTAGTTGGGAGGTGTGAAAGCAAAAGTGATCCCTGTGTGATTCTGGTATATTTTAGACAAGTTCAACAGTGGAGTGGCAAGGACAAGAGGATGTGGAACCATTCATAATGCTAAGGATATGGATTGGCAAAAGCTCAAGACTCTACCTTTCTATTTAAGTGATCCAAGATCACATTGAGTCCATAGGAAAGCCTACTATTAAAAGGGGATGAGGTATTGTTGAATGGTCTACTTGCTCAAAGTGCTTAGTGATATTGCTCCAAAACCCTCAACCACTTTCTCCATCCAAATATGTCAAAACCCAAAACTCCAACTTGGCCCCACCAATTATTTCTGTCCAGAGCCACCAAGTTCATTGTGACATAGCCACTTCTAGAAACCCTAACAGTTCGGTCACACCGATATGGATCTCAGTCCCACTGAGATGGCCTTGCCAGTGCTCTCTGACTTGTTGCATTCATTTTGGTCTCACCGAGTTGCTCTGATTGGTCCCACCGAGTTAGATTGACAGATTCTATGTTGCCCATTTCACTCACTTCAGTCCCACCGAGATGAAGTTTGCCCTAAATCCTAGCACATAGGTCCTACCGAGATTCCTAACATTCATATTTTTGAACAGATCGGTGCCATCGAGTTTCCTAATCGGTGCTACCGAGATGAGTGAAAAGTGTGTAACGGTTGGATTTTGTGTGCAGGCTATATATACCCCTCCATCCCTTCTTCCTCATTGAGGAGAGCCATCAGAACGTGCCTACACTTACACCATTCATTTTCTGAGAGAGAACCACCTACTCATGTGTTGAGATCAAGAGATTCCATTCCAACCATTTGAACCTTGATTTCTAGCCTTTCCCAAGTTGCTTTCCACTCAAATCCCTCTTCCACCATAGCCAAATCTGTGTGAGAGAGTTGAGTGTTGGGGAGACTATCATTTCATGCACAAGAGCAAGGAGTTCATCATCAACACACCGTATATTATCTTTTGGAGAGTGGTGTCTCTTAGATTGGTTAGGTGTCTGTAACACCCTGAGAATCATGCTACAGTAATCCCCCCTAATGGTGACCATGTCATCATGATTACTATACAATTTGCCACTTGTCCAAAAATCAAAGTCAATTTCAAATTTAAATTGCAAGTCAAAAATAATATTTCTTTAGACAGCTAAAGAAAAATGTTGTACTACTCTATAACTCCCCCTGATCAATTGTCATGTTGGAACCAACTCTATTTTCCTGACAAATAAATTCCTAGGAAACTAATAAATGGTCCAACAAAAAATATTTTGGCCTTTTCAAAATAAACAAATATCTGTACATTTCCAAATGATGTGAAACCTTATGTGCGATCTTGAAATGTTGTACTGGATTTCTGTGCCAAGTTTCAACTCAAACAAAAATCGTTTGCTATTTTTTTAAATAAATGGAAGACATTAGCTAATTCATTTGGCAGAAAAAGAAAAGAAGAAATAGAAAGGAAACCCTATGCATATTGACCCATCTAGCAACAATGGCCGGCCCAGTCCAAATCCCTCCCCCTTCAACCTCCTATTCACAGGCGGGTGGCATGGCGGCCATCCACCCGTCCATGGCCACCGATGGCGCTGCTGTCGTTCATCCCGTGGTCGAGGGGATGGATAAGGCCCCCTCAGCACTCCCTCTCTCCCTTGGCAAACCCTAGCTTCACCCCCTCGCAGCTCTCCCTTCCCCCTTCTCATCTGCCTCGCTCGATCTACAGAAGAGCCAAAAGGCGCGGTCGCTGCGCTCGCCATCTTCTTCGTCACCGGTGTGGCCAGTCACTTCCCCGCAACCCAGGACAGCGCCGAGAGGATCACCCTCGTCGCCCTTGTCCACCCGGTGCCAGGACAAGCCCCGGGATGCCATGAAGCCATGCCATCGACCTGTCTTCCCTGACTGCAGTCGTCGCACATCGTCGTTGATCCACTCCACTCCACCCCGACCACCTCCGGTTCCCCTGGGCTCCCTGCCGGTCCCACTGTGAGCTCCTAATGCCCCTCACCCCTTTGCTTCGTTCCCCATTGCCTCCCCTGCTCGAGGCCAAACCCTGCCGTCCACCATCACCACGAGCTCGACGTGGTTGTGCTTCCCCACGCCTCGGGCTGGCCCCACATGTGGTGGACACGCCCATGCACGCCTAGTGCCCTCGCTCTCCCACTGCCATGTTGCCCTACCATTGCCGCACTCTACTTGTGTCGTGCTGTAGCCGCGCCCCGCCTCTGCTCCCCGCCGCCACCGCGCCTCGCTTACCTCCCACCTCTGCTGCCGCTGGCGGCTGCCTCTGCCCGCGACCGCACGCGCCGCTCCGCTCCTGGCCTCACTGCAGCCCCGCGTGCCACTCCCGCTACGCTCGCCCTCGGCCGCTCCTGCTGCTAGCCCTGCGTCGGCCACGCCCGCCTACAACCTCCCGCACTTGGCCGCGCCTCCTCCTCCCCCCCTCAGTGGCCGCTGACTTCTGCTGCAGCTGCGGCGCTGCCTGCCGCCGCTCCCCAACGTGCTTCGCCCGCTGCCGTCACGGCTGGCCAGGCGCCGTGGCCGTCGGCCGGCCTTTGCGCATACGCGCGCGTGTGCTGGGTGGCCCGGTGTATGTGATGTGTATTGATGTTTAGGTTAGGATTAGATTAGCAACTTAATTAAGCCTAATAGCCACTGACAGTAGGCCCCACCTTGCTAATTAGATTAACTAAAAATCTGTTTAGAACTCATAGTCAATGACAACTGGGTCCCACGTAACCCAATTGACCAGTCAATGCTGATTGGGTTTGTCACTGTCAATGACATGTGGCCCCCATGACCCTGTTGAATAGTCAAACCATGACTGGTTGACTGCTGGCTCGGCACCCTCCCGGCCCACCTGTCATACTCTGAGGCTAGTTGTTGTTGAGTATAAAAAGTATTTTCAGTTATCTTCGAATTCAATAAATTCCATTAATTTCAGAAAATTGTTTAAAACCTTGAAAATTAATAGAAAATAATTTGTTAGTTAGATGAAAACAATTTATATATATGAAAATCGGTCAGAAAAATATGACGAATCCGAATATGCATTCCATGCATCTGTCAGGTACCCCTAGCATAGCGAACATGAAACCGCCGCCTCTCTTTTATCTGTCCGGAAAAGTTCAAACGCCCGGAAAACCACTCTAGATGTTTTCCTTCTCCGTCTGCAATGTGTAGTACCGCGTTAGAACACCCCTATCACTACATACGGTCATGTCATGCTTTCTGTTGCATTGGAATGCATGTAATTTATTGTTTATTCCCCCTACTTCCTCTCCGACAGACCCCAAGATCGTTGTTGATCTAGTGATTGACTACTTCACCGTCGAGGGTCTGTATCTGTCTTCCGAGCAACCAGACAAGCAAAAACCCCTTGATCATTCCTATATCGCCCATTCCATTCTCTCCCATGCTTGCATTAGATTTTGCTACTATATTTGGTTGCTCCTATTCTGATGCATAGCATGCTGTCATAACCTGCTCTTGTACCTTACCTACTTATCCTAAACTTCTTAGTATAGGTTGCTTAGTGATCCATCAGTGGCCCCGCACCTTGTCCTTGTTGCCCCCGCTGGATTGCGAGATGACTCGATCAACGTGATCGATGTCTAGGGCCTGACACAACACATCACCCCCCTTAGTTGTACGACACTACAGGGTTACTATCAAGTGTCGAGGGTGATACCTCGAATAACACTTTTGATGTTAACTCTATAGTGTAGTTAATCGGTCATGGCCCACGGAGGGTGATTCCTCCTTCTCCACTCCCGATGTAGACTCTGCCATGCAACCCCTCAAGTGTGGACCATCGAGGGTGATTCCTCCAAGTCCACCTTAACGGTTACATCGAGTGGGAATCCATCAGGTTGATTCCTCAGGCTCCCCCCTTGCTGTTTTGGACACATGGTTACTTTGACTTTTCCACAGAACCATGTTACTGAAGTCGGGTCGGCCCTGAGGGGTACCCGCGAGTTGATGTGTAGTCGGGTTGACCTGGAGGGTACCCGCGAGATTTCTATGTGGCACGGCCGGGCATTCCGCGCCTTTGCTGTAAGTCCACGAGATGGGGTGACGGGGTCACATGATCGTGAGTCTTTGCTTATTACTGCGCGCTCCCACGACACTAATGGATTTGGGTATTTGATCTGAGTTAGCCACTAGCCTATGCGCACTAACCGCCACGTGGGACAAGATATGGGCAACCGGCATCATAGTATTTTCCAAAGTTTTCTAGACGTCAGCGACTGAGCAGCGCGCGCCGGGTTGGACTGCGTAAAGCACCGTCCTTTGTAATGGAGGTTGCTAGGTCTGCTCACCGGACGCCCTCGCAATGTGCAGGAGTGCAAAGGGCGATGGGCCCTAGACCCCTACACGCTTAGGATTTAGACCAGCGTGCTGACCTCTCAGTTGGGCCTAGGCAGAGCTCCGACGTGTTGATCTTCCGAGGCCGGGCATGACCCAAGAAAGTGTGTCCGGTGAGAGTGATCAAGCGTGTTGGGTAATGTGATGCGCCCCTGCAGGGAAGTCTTATCTATTCGAATAGTCGTGTCCACGGTAACATGACGACTTGGAGTTGTATCCCGATCTTTACAACTAGAACTGGATACTAAGATGTGGAATGGATATGACTGCTCTAGGATTGCTTTCTCGCAGGGAGTCGAGAAAGGATCTCCAGGCGTTAATGCTACAACATGCTTGCTATTTATAAAATGCTATTATGTAGTCTTCTAAATGTTGCAAGATGGTGGCTTCAAGAAGATGCTAGTCTTTGATAGGCTAGGCTTTCCCCTCTATTCTGGCATTCTATAATATAGTTCACATATAAAGCCCCTTCCCTTTGATACCAGTGCATATGTAGTGTAGATCCTTGCTTGCGAGTACTTTTGATGAGTACTCACGGTTGCTTTGCTCCCTCTCCCCTCCTTTTCCATTCTTCTCGGATGCTACAACCAGATGTCGGATCTCAGGAGCCAAACTCTACCATTGACAACTACTACTACCCCAAGGGTCCCTACTACTACGTGCAGGCCGTCGACGACCAGGAGTAGTTTAGGAGGATCCCAGGTAGGAGGCCTTGCCTTTTCAATCAATTATATTTGTGCTAGGCTTCTTAAGGAAGATCTTGTTTAACTTATGTCTATACTCAAATATTGATGCTTCCACTGACTCGTCTGTGATCAAGCTTATGTATTCGAGCCATTGAGGCCCCTGGTTTGTAATATAAAGCTTGTATGACCTTAATTTGTGTCTAGAGTTGTGTTATGATATCTTCTGATGAGTCCCTAATCTTGATCGTACACATTTACGTGTATGATTAGTGTACGATTGAATCAGGAGCTTCACAAGTTGGTATCAGAGCCGACTGCCTGTAGGAACCCCGTTCCCAACTCCTTGGCCGAAGTTGAATGTCTTTGAAAAACTTTTACTAACATTGTTATGTGGCTTACGGGCCCACATCACAAGTGGGTGGTATTAGGATCATTTATTCCTCATCTTTACTCTGGGATTCTGATCTCTCTTATATTCGGGTTAAAGAAATTACTAACTCGAAATCTAGGTTCTTGTAACTACTTCCTCCCGAAGAGCCCTTCACTCTAGATGATTGCCTACTTCATCAGAAGATTCCAAAGATACTATTTGATATTTTCCCGAGACCCTTGGGCCCTCCGCCTTTTCAATCCCTACCACCGATATATCCATATGGATAATGACATACACTTGTCATTCATGCAATCATTCCCAGTTGCTCTTGCTATTGCAAGATACATCAAAATATTCTCCAACTTTATAGGAATCCTTTGTGCCACTACCTTGCAGTTCTTTGCCACATGAATACCCCTACAAATAATTCCTCGCAACTACCGAGGATTCGTTCATCCCAAGTTGTTCATGTGTTTCACAAAAATCTTTGAAATACTATTTGATCTTCCGAAATCCTCAGTAGGCTATTGATCTTGATCTTTCTTACCTGCTTACATTATGGTTAATTCCATATGTCCAATAATCTTTGTTGACATTCCTTGTCATTTTGAGTCTAATGATTCAATATGTTTGCGAATGCTCGCAATCATCAGTTGATCCTTATAAATTATCCTTTCGGCTTAGACGTCATGCCGGACATGAGCTGGTTCTCGGCAAATCAATCCTTGATTGATTGCCCATCTAATTCTATCCAACTCACTCCTCTTTTGATCAGAGTGTTTGCTTCTAATCCCTTGATTTTGAAATCATAATTCCTTAGCATTTGAGCTTTGAATTAGTCAGTTGTATCTATAATCTAATCGCCTTGCATTCTTTCCCCTTCTGGTTAGTACCGATGCTCACACCAGATCCCTTGTGGACCAACAGTTCATTTGTTGGATTTTATCCGACGGTGTCCTTCATATTCAATAACCATGTGAGCCTTTCCTTGGATACATAATGCCTTCGGTAAATTGTATCCTCTGCTTTGTCAACCATGCTTTGCTTTCGATCTTGTATAATTTACTCATGAAGTTTGTCTTATATGTTCCTAAGATGCCCCGTTGGGTTGAACCTATGCCTTTCCTAATCTGCGTAAAATTAAAAGTTATGCAGGTTATATTCTACCGAATTTTCATCAGATAAATTTCAACACCTGCAACTTCTTCGAAAAGTGAGAAGTGAATGAATGGTTATGCCTTGAAGAAGTGGGAGTCGACCTTGAACTTTGTGTTCATGCCCATGGACACGATGTATACCTTATCATTGAAGCTCCTCGTAAAAATAAATATCCCCTTATTATAAGTTCATCTTGTATTTTTGATTTGGTCTTTTTCAATCATGATTCCAACCATGATCGTTCTTCTACGATTCCATTTCTCAGACAAGTTAAAGTACTTGTCTTCTGCTGATCAATACGCCTAATCAACCTCTATCCTGCTCTGCCTTTTGGTATTAGCCCCTGGTATCTCGAGAATATCACGGAACTGCATCAATCTTAGGAGTTCATCATCAAGTATTACTTCTCGCCAATTTTAGTCTTCCCCAGGTTATGAGTTGTTAGTCACTCAAGGACACCGAAAACTGAATCGAGTTCGCACCGCGATTAAACAACTCGTAGTAATCTTCATTACTTATGAGTTTGTACTCAATCATGTCTTTTCCAGCCGATTGGCTACATCATCTTCTTGATGCTAAAGCTTGACCGTGCTACCTATGCCTTTCATTCCCGGAGCACAATTTTTGATGATGAGCTAAACCTACGTCAATTTTCCTCGTCATATCATTTTGCCTTGAACAACAAGTTTGATTTTGAGTTTGTGTCGTACTCGTGGTTCCAATAACCTTTCAGTTCATCATTCCTTTGACTTGATGTCATCATTGATCAATTACATCTTCATGAAATCTCTCGACAATTGTGTCATGATCATCATCAACAAGAACATTGGAAGCGTAGTGCTAAATTTTCTTGATCAATTATCCAAACACCGTTGTATGGGTAAACCTCATAAATTCCTTGCCCCTTGTCCAAATGGTTTCATACTTGGAGCATTGTCATGTATATCATGCTCTGGTTTTCCTTGGGAAAGATATACTCTTAATACTCGGGTATAATCACATTGTTCTTTCTATTGTTTTGTTTAACCTTTCTTGGAATCTAAACCTACCCGAGTGATAATTCCTTGCTTGTGTAAACACCTCGATGTGCAACTCTGTCAGTAAGACCCTGTTACTATTGTTGATGACATGCTGGTAACCACCGATGGACGAGAACTTTGCCTATTGGTCTGCCTCGTTCAACAAGCAAAAAAAATGGTTCTCTGCGTCCCTCGCCCTTGGTGCCAGCATTGTTGCCAACATAACCGACAAGCTATCCTATGACATGCCTTGCTATTATGACCGTGCAAGATGTCAGCGCCCTTCCTACATTTAACCCACTTGGTGGGCCCATAGGCCACAGTTCCATAGTATCAAAACCTGACTCCTGTACACCCCTTCATCCAAAGTTATTCCTTGCGCGTGGCTTCATAGGTAATTCCTGAGCCACCTCCCTAGTGATCTGTTTTGGTGTCCGACATAATAATTATTCACGTTGCTCTGAACCCCTCTCACACTCCGTTTCAGACATCGAACATTTGCCTGCCCGCTTGAAAATTCCCATGCCTACTTTTATTTCTCTCAATGTATTTCCTAAGTTCCAAGTCGATAGATACTCATATGTTCATTCATGGGTTATAACCCCAGATGATTACCTTTATAGCATTCTATCATTGCCGAGCTGCCCCTTACCTATTCGTAAGTACGATGAAGACCCCGAAGTAAGGACGACAACTTCATCAAGAGACACAGGCTCAAAGAAATAAAGACATCAACAAAAATGATCAACTACTTGAGGAAGAACAATCAAGACCGAGAAGACTCATTAGAAATTCGCAACCAGAACTTTCCCCCTTACTCCACCTCTAAAATCTCGGGACGAGATTTCTTGTAGTTGAGGAGATTTGTAACACCCCGAGAATCATGCTACAGTAATCTCCCCCTAATGGTGGTCATGTCATCATGATTACTATGCAATTTGCCACTTGTCCAAAAATCAAAGTCAATTTAAAATTTAAATTGCAAGTCAAAAATAATATTTCTTTAGACAGCTAAACAAAAATGTTGGTACTACTATATAATTCCCCTTGATCAACTGTCATGTTGGAACCAACTCTATTTGCCTGACAAATAAATTCGTAGGAAATTAATAAATGGTCCAACAACAATTATTTTGGCCTTTTCAAAATAAACAAATATATGTACATCTCCAAATCATGTGAAACCTTATGTGTGGTCTTGAAATGTTGTACTGGATTTATGTGCCAAGTTTCAACTCAAACAAAAATCATTTGCTATTTCTTTAAATAAATGGAAGACATTAGCTAATTCATTTGGCAGAAAAAGAAAAGAAGAAATAGAAAGGAAACCCTGTGCATATTTGCCCATGTAGCAACAGTGACCGGCCCAGCCCAAATCCCCTCCCCCTTCAACCTCCTGTTCATAGGGGGTGGCGCGGTGGCCATCCACCTGGCCATTGCCGCCGATGCTGCTGCTGTCATTCATCCCACGGTCGAGGGGATAGATAAGGCCCCCTCGGCGCTCCCTCTGTCCCTTGGATAAGGCTCCCTCCTCATCTGCCTCGCTCGATCTAGAGAAGAGCTGAAAGGCGCGATCGTCGCGCTCACCATCGCCTTCGTCACCGGTGCGGCCAATCACCTCCCCGCCATGCCGGATGGCGCTTAGAGGATCACCCTCATCACCCTTGTCCTCCCGGTACCAGGACAAGCCCCGGGACACCATGAAGCCCTACCGTCGACCTGTCTTCCCCGATTGCAGTCGTCGCGTGTCGCCGTCGATTAACTCCACCCCGACCACCTCCGGCTCCCCTGAGCTCCCTGTTGGTCCCACTCTGAGCTCCAAATGCCCCATTGCCCCTTTGCTTCATTCCCCGTCGCTTCCCCTGCTGAGGCCGAACCCCGCCGTCCGCCATGGCCATGAGCTCGTCATGGCCGTGCTTCCCCACACCTCTGGCTGGCCCCGGCCACGGTGACCATGCCCGTCCGCTCCCACTGCCCTCGCTCGTCCGCTGCCATGTTGTCCCGATGTTGCCACCCTCTGCCGGTGTCGCTCTGTTAGGGATGGAAATGGGGACAATCCCCTATGGGGATACTTACAACATCCCCATCCCCGTTTATTCCCTATCATCCCATCCCCATCCCCGTTTACATGACTAGGGATGAAATTTCCCCATACCCATGCCCACTGGGGAACGGGGCCCCATTAGGGTCCCCATCCCCATAAACAAATACTCATATACATAATATGGCACCCTATAATCAACATATGTACATGGTGTTGTCCTTGTCTTGCTAATGCCTATCTAGCTCGTATTGACTTCTTGGTCATGGTGGCAGCTAAGGTGAGGATGTGAGATAGGTTTAAGGTTTTTTCAGAGCTTTTTTTTTGTTTTCGCAAGTTTGTTTGTGAATATTTTAAGGTTGACCGCAGTATCATAGTTACTAACCGGGTCCCCGATGGGTATTGAGTCTGGGGAATAGGATATCATCCCCATCCCCGTTGTGACCTATGGGGAATAGAATAGTTTGGTAAATATCCCCATGGGGATGTTTTTCACCCATCCCCACCCCCTAATAGATGAAATACCCACGGGTCTGGCGGGTATGGGGCCCCGTTGCCATCCCTACGCGTTGTTGTCGCGCCCCGCCTCTGCTCCCCACTGTCGTCGTGCCTCCCTTACCTCCCGCCTCTGCTACCGCCGGCGGCCACCTTTGCTCATGACCATGCGCGCCACTCCGCCCCTGGCCTCGCTGCAGCCCCGCATGTCGCTCCTGCTGCTAGCCCCATGCCGGCCACGCCCGCCTGCAACCTCCCGAACTTGGCCACGCCTCCCCCCAGGTGTCCACTGACTGCTGATGCAGCTGCCGTACTGCCTGCCGCCGCTCCACGACGTGCTTCCCCCACTGCCGTCATGGATGGCCGAGCGTCGTGGCCACCGGCCCGCCTCTGCGCCCCCGCGTGCGTGTGCTGGGCAGCCCGGTGTGTGTGTTGTGTATTGATGTTTAGGTTAGGACTAGCTTAGGAACTTAATTAAGCCTAATATGCCACTGACAGTACACCCCACCTTCCTAATTAGATTAATTAAAAATTTGTTTTGAACTCATAGTCAAAGACAACTGGGTTCCACGTGACCCAGTTGACCAGCCAATGCTGATTGGGTTTGTCACTGTCAATGACATGTGGCCCCCGTGACCTTGTTGAATAGTCAAACATTGACTGGTTGGTTGCTGACTCAGCACCCTCCTGGGCCCACCTGTCATACTCTGAGGCTAGACTGTTGAGTATAAAAAGTATTTTCGGTTATCTTCGAATTAAATAAATTGTAGTAATTTCAGAAAATTATTTAATAACTTGAAAATTAATAGAACATAAACTGTAAGTCAGATGAAGATAATTTATATATGATAATCGGTCAGAAAAATATGACGAATCCGAATGCACACCGTTCATTTGTCCCGTGCTCCTAGCATAGCAAACATGGAACCGTTCCCTCTCTTTCATCTTTCCTAAAAAGGATAAACACCGGGAAAACCCCTCCAGATGTTTTCCCTATCCATCTGCAATGTGTAGTACCGTGTAATAACACCCCTAGCACTACACACGGTCATGTCATGCTTTATGTTGCATTTGTATGCATGATATTTATTGTTTCTTCCCCCTCCTTCCTCTCCGGTAGACCTTGAGACCGTTGTTGATCTGGTGATCGACTACTTCACCGTCGAGGGACCGTATCTGTCTTTCGAGCAACCACGCAAGCAAATCCCCCTTAATCATTCCTATATCGCCCATTCCATTCTTTCTCATGCTTGCATTTGATTTTGCTACAATATTTGATTGCTCATATTCTGATGCATAGCCTACTGTTGTAACCTGCTCTTGTACCTTACCTACTTATCCTAAACTGCTTAGTATAGGTTGGTTAATGATCCATCAGTGGCCCCTCACCTTATCCTTGTTGCCCCCGCTGGATTACTAGATGACTCGATCAACGTGATCGACATCCAGGGCCCGACACAACACATCACAGCCCCTTAGTTGTACGACACTGTAGGGTTAATATAGAGTGCCGAGGGTGATACCTCGTATAGCACTTTCGATGTTAACTCTGTAGTGTAGTTAATCGGTCATGGCCTACGAAGGGTGATTCCTCCTTCTTCACTCCTGATGTAGACTCTGTCATGCAACCCCTCAAGTGTGGACCATCGAGGGTGATTCCTCCAAGTCCACCTTGACGGTTACATCGACTGGGAATCCATCGAGGTTGATTCCTCGGGTTTCCCCCTTGCTGTTTTGGACACATGGTTACTTTGACTTTTCCACAGAACCATGTTACTGAAGTCGGGTCAGCGCTGAGGGGTACCCGCGAGTTGATGTGTAGTCGGGTTGACCTGGAGGGTACCCGCGAGATTTCTATGTGGCACGGCTAGGCATTCTGGGCCCTTGTTGTAAGTCCTCGAGACATGGTGGCGGGGTCACGTGATCGTGAATCTCTGCTTGTTACCGCGCGCTCCCAAGACACTAATGGATTTGGGTCTTTGATCTGAGTTGGCCACTAGCCTATACGCACTAACCGCCACTTGAGACAAGATATGAGCAACCAGCGTCGTAGTATCAGCCGAAGCTTTCCAAACGTCAGCAACTAAGTGGAGCGCGCCAGTTTAGACTGCGTAAAGCACCCTCCTTTGTAATGGAGGCTGCCAGGTCTGCTCACTAGCCGCCCTCGCAACATGCAGGACTGCAAAGCGTGATGGTCCCAAGACCCCTACACGCTTAGGATTTAGACCAGCATGCTGACCTCTTTGTTGGGCCTAGGCAGGGCTACACCGTGTTGATCTTTCGAGGCCGGGCATGACCCAGGAAAGTGTGTCCGGCGAGACTGATCAAGCGTGTTGGGTAATGTGGTGCACCCCTGCAGGGAAGTATTATCTATTCGAATAGTCGTGTCCACGGTAAGAGGACGACTTGGAGTTGTATCCCGATCTTTACAAGTAGAACTAGATACTGAGATGTGGAATGGGTATGATGGCTCCAAGATTGCTTTCTCGCAAGGAGCCGAGAAAGGATCTCTAGGCGTTAATGCTACAACATGCTTGCTATTTATAAACTGCTATTCTGTAGTCTTCTGAATGTTGCAAGATGGTGGCTTCAAGAAGATGCTAGTCTTTGATAGTCTAGGCTTTCCCCTCTATTCTGGCATTCTACAGTACAGTTCACATATACAACCCCTTCCCTTTGATATCAGTGCATATGTAGTGTAGATCCTTGCTTGCGAGTAGTTTGGATGAGTACTACGGTTGCTTTTCTCCCTCTTCCCCCCTTCCATTCTTCTCGGATGCTGCAACCAGATGTTGGATCTCAGGAGCCGGAGGCTACCGTTGACGACTACTACTACCCCGAGGGTGCCCACTACTACGTGCGGGATGTCGACGACCAGGAGTACTTTAGGAGGATCCCAGGCAGGAGGCCTTGTCTTTTTGATTGTTTATGTTTGTGCTAGCCTTCTTAAGGCAGATCTTGTTTAACTTATGTATGTACTCATATATTGTTGCTTGCGCTGACTCGTCTGTGATCGAGCTTATGTATTCGAGCCCTCGAGGACCCTGGTTTGTAATATAAAGCTTGTATGACCTTAATTTGTGTCTAGAGTTGTGTTGTGATATATTCCCGTGAGTCCCTGATCTTGATCGTACACATTTGCGTGTATGATTAGTGTACAATTGAATCAGGGGCGTCACAGTGTCACTTGTGAGCCTCCGTCGTGATGTGGAGTTGAACCAAGAAGTTTGTAAGGGTAATGAGATCACCTACTTCATGAAGATCTAACCGAGTGAGGCAAGTCCTTCCTGGACGATGGCCATGGTGGGATAGACAAGGTTGCTTCTTCGTGGACCCTTCATGGGTGGAGTCCTCCGTGGACTGGCGCAACCGTTACCCTTCATGGGTTGAAGTCTCCCTCAACATGACGTACGATAGCACCACCTATCGGAACTACGCCAAAAATTCTCCGCCTCTCCATTGCGTTTGCACACTCAAATCCCATCCCTTTACATTCTTGCAAGTTGCATGCTTTACTCTTTTTGCTGCCTATATTCTTTCCATGCTTGCTTGAGATGTATTGGATGCTCTTTAACTTGTGTTAACTCAACCTTAGCTTGAAGAAACTAAAAATGACCACTTTTGCTTATTAAGGGTCTAATCACCCCACACACCCCCTCTAGACCCCTCTTCTCGATCCTTCAATTGGTATCAGAGCTTTGTCTCCATTGCTTTGGTTTAATCACCATTGGAGGAAGACGGACGAGTCTATGCTCAGGAGTATTAGACATAGAGTGCCGATTCTTGGTGGGGACTTTTATGGTTCTTAGAAAAATGAGATGCTTGAGATTTTCAATGAATATAATTTGAACAAGCACATTCTTAGCCCCTATATGCCTCCCATTGAATATTTGCATCCTACCCCCAATGAGTATCTTAACATGATTCGCAATCTTAGGACTATTGATCTTACTATTAGAGGATTGCCTAGAAAGTTGCTTGTTTGCTTGCCAACCTTTGAATGCGCATATACTATATGGAGTTATCTTCAGGAATGCTTTCTGAATTACAATTTGAAAAATCTTGATGAAATTCTTCAAAATTCCATTGTTTTTCATGAAATGAAGCCTAGTGATCCCAAGTTTGATGAATGTCTATTTGAGCTTCATGATCTAAGGGTGACGTTGGAAGAAGAAGAATAAGAAGAAGAAGAAGAAGAAGAAGAAGAAGAAGAAGAAGAAGAAGAAGAAGAAGAAGAAGAAGAAGAAGAAGAAGAAGAAGAAGAAGGCCCCTCTCGTTGCTAAAGGTCTCACCAATTCTTTCTATCTGGAGCCACCGAGTTCATTGTGACATAGCCACTGCCAAAAACCCTAATAGTTTGGGCACACCAATATGGATCTCGGTCCCACTGAGATAGCCCTGCCAGCTCTCTGTGACTTGTTGCATTCATTTTGGTCTCACCAAGTTGTTGCGATCAGACCAACCGAGTTGGCTTGACAGATGCTCTGTTTTCCATTGCACTCACTTCAGTCCCACCGAGATGATGTAATCGGTGCCACCGAGATGAATTTTTCCCTAATCCTAGCACATCGGTCCCACCGAGTTATTCTGGTCGGTCCCACTGAGATTCTTAACATTCATATTTTTGAACAGATCGGTGCCACCGAGTTTCCTAATCGGTGCCACCGAGATGATTCAAAAGTGTATGATGGTTGGATTTTGTGTGGAGGCTATATATACAGCTCCACCCCTTCTTCCTCGTTGAGGAGAGCCATCAAAACGTGCCTACACTTCCACCATTCATTTTCTGAGAGAGAACCACCTACTCATGTATTGAGATCAAGAGATTCCATTCCAACTATTTGAACTTGATTTCTTGCCTTTCCCAAGTTTCTTTCCACTCAAATCCCTCTTCCACCATAGCCAAATCTGTGAGAGAGAGTTGAGTGTTGTGGAAACTATCATTTGACGCACAAGACCAAGGAGTTCATCATCAACACACGGTCTATTACTTTTGGAGAGTGGTGTCTCCTAGATTGGTCAGGTGTCGCTTGGAAGCCTCCGTCTATGATGTCGAGTTGAACCAAGAAGTTTGTAAGGGCAAGGAGATCGCCTACTTCATGAAGATATACCAGAGTGAGGAAAGTCCTTCGTGAACGATGGCCATGGTGGGATAGACAAGGTTGCTTCTTCATGGACCCTTCATGGGTGGAGTCCTCCGTGGACTCGTGCAACCGTTACCCTTTATGGGTTGATGTCTCCATCAATGTGGATGTACAATAGCACCACCTATCGGAACCACACCAAAAATTCTCCGCATCTCCACTGCTTTTGCACACTCAAATCCCATTCCTTTACATTCTTGCAACGTGCATGTTTTACTCTTTCGTTGTGTATACTCTTGTCATGCTTGCTTGAGATGTATTGGATGCTCTTTAACTTGTGTTAACTCAACCTTAACCCGAAGAAACTAAAAACTGCCACTTTTTCTTGTTAAGGGTCTAATCACCCCTCCCTTCCCTCTAGACCCCTCTTCTTGATCCTTTCAAGGTGAAACACCAAATCCCCATATTCCTTATGTGTGATTGAAATAGTTTGTTCTAAAAATATGATTTTGTTACCAGCAATCACTAGAAGACTATATGAGAGTTGAGTATGTGAAGTTTCCTAAACAAAATCTCTTACATAGACTCTTCGAAAAATATGATGAATTGCAATTGCCTGAATGACTAAGAACATAGTTTGTTGAGTTCAAGAGAGTATATGGTCTACACTTTAAGATGTGAATGGCTTGTTACTTTATCATGAGAAGTTTTATGAAAAATAATTGTTGTTCATAGTATGGCAATAATTATAATCATGATGTTGCCATGTCTGTATTTTCTTTTATTGACACCTCTTTATAAACTTGTGGTCATGTTTACCGAATTTGGTATTTTCTTGGGGACAAGTGGAGTCTAAGCTTGAGGAGTTGATACGCCAATTTTGCATCATATTTTCCTACTATTATTTACCTTATTTTGAAGTTATACTTTATATTACAATGTAATTCTAATGCCTTTTCTCTTTAAAATGCGAGATATATCAAAAGAAGGGGATTACCGACAGTTGGAATTCTAATATGAAAAAAAGCTATGGCACAGATAGAAATTCTCCAGAGCTCAAAATGAAGTGAGATTTCTTGGAGATTTATTTTGGAATATATAAAAAATACTGGGAGAAAGAAGTATCAAAGAAGAGCCTGAGGGGGCCACAAGGGCAGGGGCGCAGCCACCCCCAAGGTCACGCCACCTGGGCTTGTGGGGCCCATAGAGGTCCGTTCCAGCTACCTTCTCCTATATGAACCCTTTTACCCTAGAAAAAAAAATCAGGAGAAGACTTAGGGGACCTTCCACCTCCATCTCAAGGTGGAAGCTGGGGGAGCACCTTTTCTCTCAGGCAGAGCGATTCTACCGGGGAAACTTCCCTTCGGGAGGGCGAAATAGAAGCCTTCATCATCACCAATGCTCCTCTCATTGTGGAAATCATAACCTTCATCAACATCTTCACCAGCACCATCTCATATATAAACCCTAGTTCATATCTTGTGTTCAATCTTTGTATCAAACCTCAAATTGGTACACAGTACTAGTAGTGTTGATTACATCTTGTAGCTGATGCTAGTTGGTTTACTTGGTGGAAGGTTATTATGTTAAGATTGTTAATCAGATATTTATACCCAATGGAAATGTTCAATATGATGAGATGTGAGTAGTTATATTTGTTCTTGAGGACATGGGAGAAGTCTTGTTATTAGTAATCATGTGAAGTTAATCATCATTCAATATTTAGATATTATGTTGTGTTGTTCTTCCTCTAGTGGTGCTATGTGAATGTTGACTACATGACACTTCACCATCTTTAGGCCTAGGGGAAGGCCTCATGGGATTAATTTGTAGATGATGGGTTGCGGAACTAATAGAAACCTAAACCCCAGTCTATGAATTGTCCTATGAGGGCCTCATTTGGATCCACCTGCTTAATGTTATGGTTAGACTTATCTTAATAAGTTCTCTTGTATTTGCGGATGCTTGCATGGAGGGCGTAATCATAAGTAGGTGTTTGTTAAAGTAAGAACAGTACATTAGCTCCAGTCCACCCACATAACACTTATCAAGGCAATAAATGTGAAGTCGATGAATCATGGTGAAAGTAACTTGACGATATTCCCGTGTGTCATCAAGAGCATTTTAATCACTATAAGAAGTACCATCGGCTTGTCCTTAGCATAATTAAGGATTGGGACACTTGCTGCACCTTGCTACTTTTGTTACTTGCTACTTGTTACCAATTATCTTGCTATCAAATTATCTATCAAAACTATCTTACAACACTTGTAGAGAATACCTTGCTGAAAACCGCCTATCAACACCTACACTCTTACTTTTTGAAACGACTACGATTGATTCTCTATACTTGTGGGTCATCACTTCCTCGGGATGGCCCCCACTTCGAGTAGTTCCGCTATTTCTTCTGTGTGGGGGTGTAGAAGAACGGGGACGACATCTGCGACCTCGGATGGGCGAACCTCTAGCTCCACCCAAACATGAAGTTCTTTCAGGTCGCCTTCCGAAATCAGTGTGGGAGTGTCACAAGTATTGGTTCTAAGCGTTCAGCCTCAAGAGCGACCTACCAGCCTTCTTTAATGAGCCCCCAAAGGAACCGAGATCCTGGGCACCTGTCAACAACATGTCCAAAAGTGCTCAGGAGCTCCCCGATACCACAGTCGGTCTGAAGGATGGCGGGCTAGAAGGGGAGCATATCCATGGAACTTGGGTGGAACATCGCGTCCTCCCACTAGCAGCTCGAGAGGCCTGCTGTATGTGTATACATGTACGAAGGACCCTACATGGGTGTTCGTCAATGAGCTCAGGCAGGATGAAGTCCGGCTCATTTAATTCTTGTTTCTTCATGAACATTTGCTTCTTTTATTTTGAATCCCTTTTGTTTGTAGGAGTTTACGATCTCCGGGGTCTACCAGTCGGACACTCCATTGCTCGACAAAGTTCTGGACTCGGTTCTGGCAAAGATGATGGTGCCGGAGGGGGCTCCCAAATGTCCGACGGGCTCCCCCCAAGAGGAAGGGAAGGCCGCCATGGTTCCTGAGGAGGAGGGGATTTTAGGATCAAAAGTAATTCTAGAAGGGGTGAGTAGACTACTTGCCAACTTAAAAATGATTATTTTCCCAACTTTAGTTCTTGACAGGTTTTAGCAATTCCAAGCAAGTCTAGAAACACCCTACACATGCAAGTCTAATAATAGGCACCAGAAAGTAAATACATTACAAAACTACAAAAAAAAAGACACATTCGTGACATTTTGGGCCGAATGAAAAAAATATGTCATGCTTGACACTTCTATGACGATAATTGTGACAAAAACACGTATCATCATAGATGTGGTGGGCTCCTACTTCTATGACAAAAAAATATGATAGAAAATGGGCTTTTCGTCCTGGCCGACCGGAGACGCAGCTGCATGACATTCTTTGGGCCATCCATGATGGAAAAAATCATGGTAGAAACAAGGGCAAGGAAAATTTTGGGGATTTCACGGTTACAGTGGGTGGTCGGACCGAGCGATGCACGGATGGCTTGCACGTTTTTCTTGTACACGTACGCATGTGGGTGTAAGGAGTTGGGCTCTAACTGAACACGAGCGAGGCATTCGCTTACTGAACCCCGAGCAATTGCACTAGCTACTTACTGAACCCGAGCAGTCAATCCCTTGGCTATTAACTGAACCCGAGCGATTCCTTCACTACTGCTGCTAACTGAACCCGAGCGATTCCTTCGCTACTGCTACTAACTGAACCCGAGTGATCGATTGCTGCCGCTAGTGCTACTTACTAAAGCCGATCGAACATGCTGCCTCTTGATGAACAGTGAACGTGGGAGTTGGTTGAACGACTCGAGACGTACGTGGTTGGGGTTGGATGAACATGTCACACCCTAGCTAGTCATGCATTAGAGTGTTGCATCATGTTTACTCTTTCATCAGAAACTTGAAATGGGGATGACAGAACCCCCAGTCCCCTCTGAAACCAACTAGGGTTTACTAAAATAATTTTCAATGAACCTGAAATGCCCTTCTAAAATGCCCATCATTTTTGTCTTGGTTCAGAACCTCTGCCAAAAGTGGTGCACATTTTCCTAGGCCATCTTAGGGTTTTTGAATTAATTCATAAATATTTGAATTTGGGCATTTAAAATTATATAAAATATTTAAATGCTCAAATACCTCCAAACTAAAATGTTTCATGTTGGAAATAATCCAACTATGGACCAGGAGTGATTTGGTGATTTTTGAAGTTGCCTAGGTATTTTATTAAATTCAACAAAGTTGCAGATATATTAAATAAAAACAGAAACAGAAAAAAAGGGGAAAGCTTACCTGGCGCCTGCCCCCGGCCCACCTGCCGGCCCAGCCCAGCACCGCTCCAGCGAGCTGCTTGCCGGCCAGGCAGGCAGGCAGGTGCCCGACGGCGACCGTGGCGTGCGCCACGCACCTGCTCGCCGCCTCGCCGTTCCCCTCGCCAGGTGACGTCGTGGATCGGTCTCTCTCTCTCCCCCGAACCCCCCAGACACCCCCTCTCCTCTCCAGCTCCTCCTCCTCGCACGCCCCAGCCATGGCCGACGCCATCGCCGCCACCCCCTCGCCGTAGCCACGCCCTCCGACCACCCCACGCCGTCTCACCGTGTCCAGGAGCTCCGCCGCTGTCCACTTCATCGAGCAGCCGAGCCCCGAGCGCTCGCAACGCCCGAGACCACCGCACCGACCTCGCCCGAGCTCACCGTCGCCGGAGATCCCCTTCAACGCCGTCGTCGCTCCGGTCCATCTCCGGCCGCACCAAGGACTCCGTCGCACTCACTGTGAGCTTAGCCATCTTCCCCTCCCTTCCGTTCTTGCTCCCGAGCCGTGTAGCAACCTCCCGGAGCTCAACCGCACCCACCGCCGTGGAGCTCGTCGCCGACGTGCTCCCGGTCATCCTCCGGCCACAAGATGGTGTCCATCTTACTTACCAAGTCCCGCAGCACCTAGCTAGCTACTCCACGAGCCTCACCGAACCCTCTAGCGTCAAGTTCGTCTTCGGCCGAACCCCGGTGGCCGCCAAGGTCGTCGCCGGCGCCAACTCCGGCCACCCCGACCCCAACGGACTCCGCCAAGAGCTGCGGTTTGTCCTCAGCTCCACTCCGGTGGTCTCCGCGGCCCATTTGGTGGCCGGAATAGCCAAAACCACTCCCGCCGCCGCGTCGGGCTCGCCAACGGCTAAACGCCGGTGCAGCCGACCCGGGTTTGACCACGGCTGGGCCCTGGTTGACTCCCCTGAGTCAATGACAGGTGGGGCCCAGCCCTGTTAATTAAACAGGATTAGTTTTAATTAAGTTTTAATTAAAATAATCACCCTGACATGCGGGACCCACTGTCAGGTTTGACCTGGACCAGTTCCGTTGACCTGCTGACGTCACACTGACGTCAGGCTGACGCAGTAATTGATTTTCTGGATTTAATTTAAATCAGGAAATTCCAGAATATTATTTAAACTTCAAAAATTCATAACTTTTATTCTGTAACTCCAAATTGGACAAATTATATATGAAAAATGATCAGAAAAATCCAATCTATCCATCTGTACTATTTTCATGCATGATCAAACAAGTTAAATTGATGTTTTAAGCAGAACAAGGAAAAGCACTTTAAAAGGCCATGTTTGAGTTTGAAATTTGAATCTATGATTCAAATTTGTTCAAACCCTTCTGGTTTTAGTTGCATTAGCCCAACACACTCATATTGCCATGTTTCATGCATGCATCATATTGTTGCACATTGTTTGGTGATGCTTGTGTATCGATGTCCTTTGCGACAGGTTCTGCCCCCGAGGAGTACCGTGATTACCCTAACGAAGAACCGTATCAGTGCATCGAACCATCAGGCAAGCAACCAACCATTTGATCATATCGATACAATCCCATGTTCTCGCTCCTGCTCTCTTTTACTGCATTAAGACAACGCGATTCAAACTGCTGTGTGCTACGGTAGTTGAACCCATTTCCTCTGCATGACCTGTCATTGCCACAGTAACTAGATGAAACCCACTAGCATGTGTAGGAGTTGATTGAGCCATATGTATGTGTTGTTCCTACCCTGCTATGCCTGCTATGCTTAGAGTCGTGTCAGGTCTGGTTCATCTGGGTGATGGGCTAGAGTGAAATGATTATGTCGGTAATGAGAGTGGTGTGGTGAACACGATTTGGTAAAGGTATCGATGAGAGGCCATGTAGGAGTACATGGTGGGTTGTTTCATTGAAGCCGACCTTAAGCACTGAGATCTGTATGTGTGATTTAAGAATCAGCTACTACCATGCATTGGGCCCGAAACCAATGGACCCTCTCGACTTCTTATTCACCCTAGTTCTCCGTCCAGGAGTTGCAAGTAGTTTCTGGTGTTTGTAGCCTACTGGAGGCCGTGGACAGCGCTGACCGTAGGGGTGGGCTGTGATGCGGTAGGTACGTGGCCGGGTGTACCGAATACCCGTTAGGTATCTTGGGAACCCTGTTCACATCGTTCGGGGCCGTATGGGAAACCTCGGCCGGACTCCCTGCGGATGGAACCTGAATAGGCGATAAACCTGGACTGGAGGCTTAGGTGATTAGGTAGGTCGTGGCCGACACCCACGTTGGGCTTCCGCTTGAAGGTTGCCGAGTACATGTCGTGTAAACGACGGTAAGTGGTGAGAGCATGTATGAAGAAGTACCCCCTGCAGGGTTAACATGATCTATTCGAATAGCCGCGTCCGCGGTAAAGGACTACTTGGTTGCCTATAAAGTTCATAGACAAGTAAATGGAAACTGTTAAAAGCCTCAAGATAAGTGTGAGTGCCGAGGATGGCTCTTCCGTAGGAAGACGGAGGCGGATCCTCGGTAGTGTATTGAATTGGTGAGTAGTGGACTCGTGTACGCAAAACCATTTCAAGTTGGAGTATCGTAGGATAGCCTAGCCAAGAGTCAAAGCTGGCTTGCTGCAATAACTCCACCAACCCTTCTTGATACTATGCATGTATGTAGGATCTGATGTAAGTCTTGCTGAGTACCTTTGTACTCATGTTGCTATAATCTACATTTTTACAGAAGACGCTGCAACCCCTTCTGATGGGTTCTATGTAGACGTTGACATCAACGAGTAGGCTTAAGACCCAGGTGGTGACCCTGAGCTTGTGAAGGACCACGTAGTATAGCATAAACCTAGCTAGTCATGCATTAGAGTGTTGCATCATGTTTACTCTTTCATCAGAAACTTGAAATGGGGATGACAGAACCCCCAGTCCCCTCTGAAACCAACTAGGGTTACTAAAATAATTTTTCAATGAACCTGAAATGCCCTTCTAAAATGCCCATCATTTTTGTCTTGGTTCAGAACCTCTGCCAAAAATGGTACACATTTTCCTAGGCCATCCTAGGGTTTTTGAATTAAATCATAAATATTTGAATTTGGGCATTTAAAATAATATAAAATATTTAAATGCTCAAATATCTCCAAACTAAAATGTTTCATGTTGGAAATAATCCAACTATGGGCCAGGAATAGTTTGGTGATTTTTGAACTAGCCTAGGTATTTTATTTAATTCAACAAAGTTGCAGAAGTATTAGAAAAACAGAAAACAGAAAAATATATAAAGGGAGAAGCTTACCTGGGCTCCTCCCTGTGCGGCCCAGCCAGCAGCCGGCCCAGCCCACCTCCCTCCTCTGTCGTCTTCGTCCCGACAGAGGGAGGGGAGTGTGGCCGGCGCGCGCGCGCGCCACTGCGCCACGCCACCTGCTCGCCTGCTTGCCTGCCCTCCCCTCCTCGCTCGACGCCCTGGACGACGCCACGCCTCTCCCCCTGCTCTCTCTCACTCTCCCCCGGCTCTCCTCTCCTCTCCCTCGCTCTCTCTCTCTCACGGCCGAACACCACCGTCGCCGCCGTTCGCCATAGCCATCGTCTCCGGCCACCCCTCGCTCCCCCGACTAGCTCAGAAGCTCCGCCTCGACTCCCTCTTCCTCCCCACCGCTCCACGGGTCCCCGGAAGCCCTGCATCGCCGCCACGTCGCCGTTCCCCTCTTCGGGCTCCGACCGTCGTCGCCGTCGAATTCACCGTCACCAGCGCGTCCCCGAGCCCGCTAACCATCCCTCCAGCTCCGCGGTGAGCCCCCGGATCATCTCCCCCTTCTTCCCTGGTCTCTTTCGACTTCTAGGCCCTAGCCCCACCTCGGCCGAGAGCTCCACGCCGCCGGCGATGTCGCCGTCGTGGCCACGGTCGCCGTAGCGCCCAACCGAGCACACCATCGTGCTCCCCACCTCACCAGGAGCACGCAGCACGCACCAACGCCTCCCCAAACCCCCTGCAACACTGATCCCGACCGCACCCGAACTCCGGCCGCCGCAGCCGAGCTCGCCGCCGTCAACTCCGGCCACCCCGAGCCCAACCACCACCACCAATAGTCGCGGCTCAACCTCAGCAACACGTAGATGCCTTCCGCCGTCCATTTGGTTGCCGGAATGGCAAAAAGCACTTTCGCCGCCGTCTCGGGCCTCGCCGGCGTCATGTCGCCGGTGGGGTTTGACTTGTCCGACCTGGGGTTTGACCCCCGAGTGTCACTGACGCGTGGGCCCTGTCGGTCAGATGGTTAGATTAGCGCTAACCACTGTTAGTTAACCCCTGACACTGACCAGTGGGCCCCAGCGCCACTAATTAGTAATTAGAATTAATTTAACCCTGTTTAACCCCCCTGTCACTGACGTGTGGGCCCCACACGTCAGGTTTGACTCCAGCCAGCTGCAGTTGACCACTGACGTCATGCTGACGTCATGCTGGCGCAATAACTATAATTTCTGGATTTAATTTAAATCAGGAAATTCCAGAATATTATTTAAACTTCAAAAATTCATAACTTTTATTCTGTAATTCCAAATTGGACAAATTATATATGAAAAATGATCAGAAAAATCCAATCTATCCATCTGTACTATTTTCATGCATGATCAAACAAGTTAAATTGATGTTTTAAGCAGAACAAGGAAAAGCACTTTAAAAGGCCATATTTGAATTTGAAATTTGAATCCTTGATTCAAATTTGTTCAAACCCTTCTGGTTTTAGTTGCATTAGCCCAATACACTCATTTTGCCATGTCTCATGCATGCATCATATTGTTGCATACTGTTTGGTAATGTTTGTGAATCGGTGCTCTCTGCGGCAGGTTCTGTCCCCGAAGAGTACCCTGATTACCCTAGCGAAGAACCGTATCAGTGCATCGAACCATCAGGCAAGCAACCAACCATTTGATCATATCGATACAATCCCATGTTCTCGCTCCTGCTCTCTTTTACTGCATTAAGACAACGCGTTTCAAACTGCTGTGTGCTACGGTAGTTGAACCCATTTCCTCTGCATGACCTGTCATTGCCACAGTAACTAGATGAAACCCACTAGCATGTGTAGGAGTTGTTTGAGCCATATATATGTGTTGTTCCTACCTTGCTATGCCTACTATGCTTAGAGTCGTGTCAGGTCTGGTTCATCTGGGTGATGGGCTAGAGTGAAATGTTTATCTCGGTAATGAGAGTGGTGTGGTGAACACGATTTGGTAAAGGTATCGATGAGAGGCCATGTAGGAGTACATGGTGGGTTGTTTCATTGAAGCCGACCTTAAGCACTGAGATCTATATGCGTGACTTAAGATACAGCTACTACCATGCATTGGGCCCTGAAATATGACCCCGCTCGACTTCTTATTCACCCTAGCTCTCTGTCCAGGAGTTGCAAGTAGTTTCTGGTGTTTGTAGCCTACTGGAGGCCGTGGACAACGCTGACCGTAGGGGTGGGCTGTGATGCGGTAGGTACGTGGCACGGTGTACCGAATACCCGTTAGGTATCTCGAGAACCCTGTTCACATCGTTCGGGGCCGTATGGGAAACCTCGGCCGGACTCCCTGCGGATGGAACCTGAATAGGCGATAAACCTGGACTAGAGGCTTAAGTGTTTAGGTAGGTCGTGGTCTACACCCACGTCGGCTTTCGCTTGAAGTCTGCCGAGCACATGTCGTGTGCAGACGCTAAGTGGTGGAAACATGTATGAAGAAGTACACCCCTGCAGGGTTATCATAATCTATTCGAATAGCTGCGTCCGCGGTAAAGGACTACTTGGTTGCCTATACAGTTCATAGACAAGTAAATGGAAACTGTTAAAAGCCTCAAGATAAGTGTGAGTGCCGAGGATGGCTCTTCCGTAGGAAGACGGAGGCGGATCCTCGATAGTGTATTGAATTGGTGAGTAGTGGACTCGTGTGCGCAAAACCATTTCAAGTTGGAGTCTCGTAGGATAGTCTAGCCAAGAGTCAAAGCTGGCTTGCTGCAATAACTCCACCAACCCTTCTTGATACTAAGCATGTATGTAGGATCTGATGTAAGTCTTGCTGAGTACCTTTGTACTCATGTTGCTATAATTTACATTTTTACAGAAGACGCTGCAACCCCTTCTGATGGGTTCTATGTAGACGTTGACATCAACGAGTAGGCTGAAAGACCCAGGTGGTGACCCTGAGCTTGTGAAGGACCTTGTAGTATAGCTAGGCTTCCCAAGCCTCTTTTATTTTACTAGTTGTCTGTACTCAGACAAGTTACTTCCGCTGCTGGTTTGTATGACTGTATGACTTGTATGTTGGGTCGTGAGACCCGTACCTTTGTGTATGTCATGTATGGCTCTCTGAGCCTTAAATAAAGTACTTGTGTCATAGAGTCATGTTGTGATGCTTCGTTGTATTTGCACATATCGAGCATATTGTGTGTATGACTGAAATGCTTGGTATGTGTGGGATCTGACTATCTAGTTGTTTATCTTTAGTAGCCTCTCTTACCGGGAAATGTCTCCTAGTGTTACCGCTGAGCCATGGTAGCTTGCTACTGCTCTGGAACACTTAGGCTGGCCGGCATGTGTCCTTCTTCGTTCCTGTGTCTGTCCCTTCGGGGAAATGTCACGCTTTGAGTACCGGAGTCCTGTTAGCCCGCTACAGCCCGGTTTACCGGAGTCCTGCTAGCCCAGTGCTACAGCCCGGACCCACTTGCTGATGACCGACACGTTCGAAGCTGGGTCATGAATGCCTGTCCCTGTAAGTCTGTGCCACTTTGGGTTTACGACTAGTCATGTCAGCCCGTGCTCTTTATCATATGGATGCTAGCGACACTATCATATACGTGAGCCAAAAGGCGCAAACGGTCCCGGGCAAAGGTAAGGCGACACCCGTGAGGATACCGTGCGTGAGGCCGCAAAGTGATATGAGGTGTTACCGGCTAGATCGATGTGACATCGAGTCGGGGTCCTGACAGCGTTGGCATCAGAGCCGGACTGCCTGTAGGTTCTCCAAGCCAAACTGGTCGATGTTGAGTCTAGAAATTCTTTAGTTATATGTAGGGGAATTGTTTGTGGGATGGAACGTAAGGCTCTTTTTACTCCTTTATCTTATGACATTCTGATCTGAGTCAGTCCATTCTTCTACCGGGGGATAAGGAATTAGGATCTATTCTCTCTATCAGGATCACGTGTTACTAATCAGTAGTACCTTATAAGTTTGATGGATACAAACCTAGTTCAGTTCTACTACCACATTATGTTGTTAGAATGGATTCAGAACTTTGATATGATGATGTTGAGTGTGTATGTAATCCTTTGTCAAATGTCTCAAAATCCTTCTTGAGCATTTACAGCTGTTATGCTGCCGGAATTTCGCTAGAAATTCTAATGCCTTTGCATTATGATTGTGCTTTCAGATGGCCACTCGCGACCTCAATCAAGTAGTTCGCCTGACTCGATGCCTAGATGTACCCGGCCATACTGCCAAGTTGGTCAGGGTAATGACTGAGGCTGGATACCGCTGGTATCCTGAGTACACGGTCGAAGAGCAATTCCGAGACTTTAATCAAAGCCAGTATCTCTGCACTGTCAGGATATTTCCATCTTATCCTGGATCCACCGAGCCTCTTCACTGCTCTTATGGTCTCGGGGTTACTATTGAGATGGCTGTGCAGGACGCCGCCTACTCTATGATGACCATTATGCGAGTCAGATCTGGTCTATTTCGGGACTCTGATTTCCGGTATATGCTAGGATCACTTCCGGGAGCACAAGGGTATCTCCAGGCTATCTATGCTGACCCCACCCAGGAGGATTCACGGACTCGCACCACTGCCGAGATGCTCGAGGATAAGGACCGTGAAAATCGGGCCTTGAGGTTAGAGCTCTTCAATACCCGTGCTGACCACTGGGCCACTTTGACTCGGTTCGCACCGGCGGTGCAAGCTGGATATTCAGATATGCGCGATCTCTATCCTGTGAGATCTGCTCTGCCAGACGTGATGGTTTGGCGTGATGTAGGAGGCATCACCCCACCTCGCGGTCCCCGCAGGCCACCGTTTGTTGGTCCAAGGCCTCATCCTAGCCCCTATGGTCCACAAGCTCCGCGAGATCGTCTGTTTCCAGATGATCATGTTGAGCTTCCAGGCTATGGAGGTGACTTCTACGAGGACTACTACGGATCGGTCTGAGTTAGTGGTAGTATCACTAGTTCGCACTAGCTGTGTCGTCTATCGTCCCGCGTGACTCGTGGGATATGACCTAGTTTGTACTCCTTCCGGAGGTGTAGAAAAATAATGTATAGGAGCTTGGAATGCCTCCGATGAGATGTAATCCTCTTTTCACCGTAATAGTACTTTGTTTGGTCTTGTACTAAACCCTGTATGGTGTGTATGACGATGGAATAAAAGAAGCGGTTTCTGTATCTACCATGTCATACGGATGATCATCTTGCCTTCCGAGTTATTTCTTACATTATGAATCCTATGTCGGAATTTTACCATCCTGACTAAATCATTGTCTTGTTTACCTAGGATGGTCAACACGCGCGCTAACCCTGCTTCTCAAGAGCAGGCCGAAGGCAGTGAAGCCAGGGATGTAAATCTGCCTCATCCTCCTTCACTAGCCGAGGTGATGATGGAAGCTGAGAGAAACAAGCGGGAGACAAACCGTTTGTTGGAGCGTATTGAACAGAATACATCACACCATCAGAGGGCTAACGTGGTGTCACTCAGTGATTTTATCAAATTGCATCCACCCACGTTCCACCACTCCGTCGAGCCCCTCGACGCTGATGACTGGCTTCGCAGTATCTCTCACAAACTGCGTTCCGCGCTGGTAGCGGAGGCTGACAAGGTCACCTTTGCTGCATATCATCTTGAAGGCCCCGCCAGTCTATGGTGGGAGAATTATGGAGCTATGCGCCCAGCGGGCCATGTCACTACTTGGGCTGAATTCAGCGAGGCTTTCCGTGAACATCACATTCCGGAGGGTCTCATGGACCGTAAACGTGAAGAATTTTGCAGTTTCACCCAAGGCCGACTTTCTGTGGTTGCCTATAGCAGGGAGTTTGGTAATCTCGCACGATATGCAACCGAGGAAGTGTCTACTGACGCCAAGAAGCAAGCAAGGTTCCGTAAGGGCCTTAGTCCTGAGCTTCGCCGTGACCTCCGTCTGCATGAGTGCACATCTTTTTCGAAACTTGTCAACAAAGCCATCAGTGCTGAAACTGGTCAGACTGACTATGACGCAACACGCAAGCATGGCCGTGACGTGGGTTCCTCATCCGGTGCTGGTCCTCAGAAGCGCCGCGTGTGGGTACCCAACACCGCCCTGCCACCCAGGTTTACACCGAGGCCATCCTTCCAGGCGCCTCGCCCCGTTCAACAGTCTGCTCCAGCCAAGCCCTATGGGGGTCCAACTAACAATGCTCCTCCACGTACCAGTTCCGTGACTTGTTTCAAGTGTGGGGAATCTGGTCACTATATGCGTGAGTGTCCCCAGACCAACCCCAATCAATCTGCTAAAGCTGTTGGCCGTGGCAAGCCGACAGGAAAAATATTCCACGCCAAGCCGGTCACCGCTTCACGTGGCCATGTCAACTGTATCTCTGCCGAAGAAGCTCAAGAGGATCCCAACATCGTTCTCGGTACGCTTCTTGTTAACTGCCACCCGGCATCTGTTCTTTTCGATACAGGAGCCTCTCATTCTTTTATATCCGAAGGTTATGCTCGTTTGCATAACGTTGCATTCTGTGACATGCCATCCACTATGGAAATTTCTACCCCTGGTTCTAGATGGCAGACCTCTAGGGTAAGTTATGGAAATGAAATCCAAGTCGACAGACTTGTTTTTCTCGCGTCTTTGATAGCCCTTAAATCTTCAGATATTAATATCATTCTGGGTATGGACTGGATGTCGGCTCATCATGCCCAAATCGATTGCTTCTCTAGGACTGTTCAACTCACCCATCCTTCGGGAAAGATAGTCAATGTCTTGACCCGAATAGCCAAGCGACAATTATATTCTCTTAACGCCAGCCCTTTGCCAGACCTTGAGGACGTTCCGGTAGTCCGTGACTTCCCGGATGTCTTTCCAGAGGAATTGCCAGGTGTTCCACCTGACAGGGATGTTGAGTTTGTAATAGACCTCATTCCAGGAACCGTTCCGATTGCTAGAAGACCTTATAAGATGGCACCCCTAGAACTAGCTGAGCTTAAGAAACAACTCGATGAGTCCTTGAAAAAGGGTTTCATCCGACCTAGCTCTTCTCCGTGGGCTTGCCCCGTCCTATTCGTCAAGAAGAAGGATGGTACGGACCGGATGGTTGTAGATTACCGACCTGTCAACTTGGTCACCATCAAGAACAAATACCCACTCCCCAGGATCAACGACCTGTACGATCAGCTCGCTGGATCCTCAGTTTTCTCCAAGATGGATTTGAGGTTGGGCTACCATCAAATCAAAATCAGAAACGGGGACATCCCTAAAACGGCCTTGTTACTCGTTACGGCCAATACGAGTACACCGTCATGTCCTTCGGATTAACCAACGCTCCAGCCACCTTTTCTCGGTTAATGAACTCAATCTTCATGGAGTATTTGGATAAATTCGTCGTGGTTTACCTCGATGATATACTCATCTACTCCAAGAACGAGGAAGAACATGCCGAACATCTAAGGCTAGTGTTGCAGAAACTTCGAGAGCATCGCCTTTATGCCAAATTTTCTAAATGTGAATTTTGGTTGTCAGAAGTGACCTATCTGGGTCATGTAATATCTGGTAAAGGTATTGTTGTTAACCCTGAGCGAGTTCAAGCCGTCCTTAATTGGACTCCACCTGAATCGGTCAAGCAAGTTCGGAGTTTTCTGGGCTTAGCGAGCTATTGTCGTCGCTTTGTCGAGAACTTCTCCAAAGTTGCCAAACCTCTAACCGAACTCCTCAAGAAAGATAAGAAGTTCGAGTGGACTCCACAATGTGAGCACAGCTTTCAGGAACTGAAAAGACGCCTGACCTCTGCTCCCGTATTGGTACCGCCAGACTTCTCCAAGGACTTTGTTATCTACTGCGACGCCTCGCGACAAGGACTAGGTTGCATTCTCATGCAAGACCGACACGTAATTGCCTATGCTTCACGGCAATTGCACCCACACGAGGAGAATTATCCTACTCATGATCTAGAGCTTGCAGCTGTAGTCTATGCACTTAAGACCTGGCGACATTACCTCCTCGGTAATCGTTGCGAAATATTCACTGATCACCAAAGTCTGAAGTACATTTTCACCCAACCGGATCTGAATCTCAGGCAAAGACGTTGGGTTGAATTGATCACAGACTTCGACTTAGGAATAACCTACACCCCAGGGAAAGCCAACGTCATGGCTGATGCGCTAAGTCGTAAATCTTATTGTAACAATCTGGTGTTACAACAAAGTCAACCGCTTCTCCATGAGGAATTTCGGAAGCTTAACCTTCACATTGTTCCTCAAGGATTTCTTTTCACCTTGGTGGCGAAACCTACTCTTACGGATCAAATCATTGCTGCCCAGAAGCGAGATAAGGGAATAGCTAAGATCAAGGAGAACATTGCTAGCGGAGGTGCTAGTTGTTTCTCCACAAATGATCATGGTGTTGTGTACTTTGAGAACCGTCTAGTGGTTCCCAAGAACCAGCATCTACGGCAGTTGATCCTTAAGGAGGCTCATGAATCTCCTCTCACCATTCATCCCGGTAGTACTAAGATGTATCAGGACCTACGCCAGAGGTTCTGGTGGACTAGGATGAAGAGAGAAATTGCTCAGTATATTGCTAATTGCGACGTCTGTCGTCGTGTAAAAGCAGAGCATCAACGGCCTGCTGGCACCCTTCAACCCTTAGCCATTCCTGAATGGAAATGGGATAAAATTGGCATGGATTTCATTACCGGTTTTCCCAGGACCAAGAGAGGGAATAATGCTATTTTCGTCGTGGTCGATCGTCTTTCCAAAGTAGCCCATTTCCTACCTGTTCGTGAGAGTATAACCGCTAGTCAGCTGGCAGACTTATACATCTCCCAAATAGTGTCCCTCCATGGTGTTCCTTTGGAAATTAACTCGGATCGAGGAAGTCTTTTCACCTCTCGATTTTGGGAAAGTTTCCAAAATGCTATGGGAACCCGTCTCTCCTTTAGCACCGCCTTCCACCCTCAGTCGAGCGGTCAAGTGGAACGCGTCAATCAGATTCTAGAAGACATGCTTCGAGCCTCTGTTATCTCATTCGGAATGGACTGGGAGAAGTGCCTTCCATTTGCCGAATTCGCTTACAACAACAGTTATCAATCTAGCTTGGGTAAAGCCCCTTTTGAAGTTCTCTATGGACGACGGTGTCGGACACCCCTTAACTGGTCAGAGACCGGGGAAAGACAATTCTTTGGCCCGGATATGATTCAGGAAGCAGAAGAACAAGTTCGTATCGTTCGTGAAAAGTTGAAAACAGCTCAATCTCGTCAAAAGAGTCAATATGACCGAAAACATAAGGCTACGACTTTCGAGGTTGACGAGAAGGCTTATCTTCGGGTCACCCCTCTGAAGGGAACCCATCGTTTCGGTATCAAAGGCAAATTGGCTCCTCGTTACATTGGACCTTTTCGCATTCTCGCCAAACGAGGAGAAGTTGCCTACCAGCTGGAACTACCTCCGCATCTCTCCAGAGTCCACGATGTCTTCCACGTTTCTCAACTCAGGCGTTGCTTCTCGGATCCTATCCGTGGAGTGGACTACGAAACGCTTGATCTCCAAGATAATCTTACATATCGAGAGTACCCCATTCGTATCCTCGATCAGGCCGAACGTACCACTCGGCGTCATAATATCAAGTTTCTCAAGGTTCAATGGTCGCACCATTCTGAGGATGAAGCAACTTGGGAAAGGGAGGATCGTCTTCGACTCGAGTACCCCGCCTTCTTCCCGGAGGAACCCAAATCTCGGGACGAGATTCTTTTGAGTGGGGGTGAGTTGTCACACCCTAGCTAGTCATGCATTAGAGTGTTGCATCATGTTTACTCTTTCATCAGAAACTTGAAATGGGGATGACAGAACCCCCAGTCCCCTCTGAAACCAACTAGGGTTTACTAAAATAATTTTCAATGAACCTGAAATGCCTTCTAAAATGCCCATCATTTTTGTCTTGGTTCAGAACCTCTGCCAAAAGTGGTGCACATTTTCCTAGGCCATCTTAGGGTTTTTGAATTAATTCATAAATATTTGAATTTGGGCATTTAAAATTATATAAAATATTTAAATGCTCAAATACCTCCAAACTAAAATGTTTCATGTTGGAAATAATCCAACTATGGACCAGGAGTGATTTGGTGATTTTTGAAGTTGCCTAGGTATTTTATTAAATTCAACAAAGTTGCAGATATATTAAATAAAAACAGAAACAGAAAAAAAGGGGAAAGCTTACCTGGCGCCTGCCCCCGGCCCACCTGCCGGCCCAGCCCAGCACCGCTCCAGCGAGCTGCTTGCCGGCCAGGCAGACAGGCAGGTGCCCGACGGCGACCGTGGCGTGCGCCACGCACCTGCTCGCCGCCTCGCCGTTCCCCTCGCCAGGTGACGTCGTGGATCGGTCTCTCTCTCTCCCCCGAACCCCCCAGACACCCCCTCTCCTCTCCAGCTCCTCCTCCTCGCACGCCCCAGCCATGGCCGACGCCATCGCCGCCACCCCCTCGCCGTAGCCACGCCCTCCGACCACCCCACGCCGTCTCACCGTGTCCAGGAGCTCCGCCGCTGTCCACTTCATCGAGCAGCCGAGCCCCGAGCGCTCGCAACGCCCGAGACCACCGCACCGACCTCGCCCGAGCTCACCGTCGCCGGAGATCCCCTTCAACGCCGTCGTCGCTCCGGTCCATCTCCGGCCGCACCAAGGACTCCGTCGCACTCACTGTGAGCTTAGCCATCTTCCCCTCCCTTCCGTTCTTGCTCCCGAGCCGTGTAGCAACCTCCCGGAGCTCAACCGCACCCACCGCCGTGGAGCTCGTCGCCGACGTGCTCCCGGTCATCCTCCGGCCACAAGATGGTGTCCATCTTACTTACCAAGTCCCGCAGCACCTAGCTAGCTACTCCACGAGCCTCACCGAACCCTCTAGCGTCAAGTTCGTCTTCGGCCGAACCCCGGTGGCCTCCAAGGTCGTCGCCGGCGCCAACTCCGGCCACCCCGACCCCAACGGACTCCGCCAAGAGCTGCGGTTTGTCCTCAGCTCCACTCCGGTGGTCTCCGCGGCCCATTTGGTGGCCGGAATAGCCAAAACCACTCCCGCCGCCGCGTCGGGCTCGCCGGCGGCTAAACGCCGGTGCAGCCGACCCGGGTTTGACCACGGCTGGGCCCTGGTTGACTCCCCTGAGTCAATGACAGGTGGGGCCCAGCCCTGTTAATTAAACAGGATTAGTTTTAATTAAGTTTTAATTAAAATAATCACCCTGACATGCGGGACCCACTGTCAGGTTTGACCTGGACCAGTTCCGTTGACCTGCTGACGTCACACTGACGTCAGGCTGACGCAGTAATTGATTTTCTGGATTTAATTTAAATCAGGAAATTCCAGAATATTATTTAAACTTCAAAAATTCATAACTTTTATTCTGTAACTCCAAATTGGACAAATTATATATGAAAAATGATCAGAAAAATCCAATCTATCCATCTGTACTATTTTCATGCATGATCAAACAAGTTAAATTGATGTTTTAATCAGAACAAGAAAAGGCACTTAAAAAGGCCATATTTGAATTTGGAATTTGAATCTTTGATTCAAATTTGTTCAAACCCTTCTGGCTTTAGTTGCATTAGCCCAATACACTCATATTGCCATGTTTCATGCATGCATCATATTGTTGCACATTGTTTGGTGATGCTTGTGTATCGATGCCCTTTGCGACAGGTTCTGTCCCCGAGGAGTACCGTGATTACCCTAACGAAGAACCGTATCCGTGCATCGAACCATCAGGCAAGCAACCAACCATTTGATCATATCGATACAATCCCATGTTCTCGCTCCTGCTCTCCTTTACTGCATTAAGACAACGCGTTTCAAACTGCTGTGTGCTACGGTAGTTGAACCCATTTCCTCTGCATGACCTGTCATTGCCACAGTAACTAGATGAAACCCACTAGCATGTGTAGGAGTTGATTGAGCCATATGTATGTGTTGTTCCTACCTTGCTATGCCTGCTATGCTTAGAGTCGTGTCAGGTCTGGTTCATCTGGGTGATGGGCTAGAGTGAAATGTTTATGTCGGTAATGAGAGTGGTGTGGTGAACACGATTTGGTAAAGGTATCGATGAGAGGCCATGTAGGAGTACATGGTGGGTTGTTTCATTGAAGCCGACCTTAAGCACTGAGATCTGTATGTGTGATTTAAGAATCAGCTACTACCATGCATTGGGCCCGAAACCAATGGACCCTCTCGGCTTCTTATTCACCCTAGTTCTCCGTCCAGGAATTGCAAGTAGTTTCTGGTGTTTGTAGCCTACTGGAGGCCGTGGACAGCGCTGACCGTAGGGGTGGGCTGTGATGCGGTAGGTACGTGGCACAGTGTACCGAATACCCGTTAGGTATCTCGGGAACCCTGTTCACATCGTTCGGGGCCGTATGGGAAACCTCGGCCGGACTCCCTGCGGATGGAACCTGGATAGGCGATAAACCTGGACTGGAGGCTTAGGTGGTTAGGTAGGTCGTGGCCGACACCCACGTTGGGCTTCCGCTTGAAGGTTGCCGAGTACATGTCGTGTAAATGACGGTAAGTGGTGAGAGCGTGTATGAAGAAGTACACCCCTGCAGGGTTATCATAATCTATTCGAATAGCCGCGTCCGCGGTAAAGGACTACTTGGTTGCCTATACAGTTCATAGACAAGTAAATGGAAACTACTAAAAGCCTCAAGATAAGTGTGAGTGCCGAGGATGGATCTTCCGTAGGAAGACGGAGGCGGATCCTCGGTAGTGTATTGAATTGGTGAGTAGTGGACTCGTGTGCGCAAAACCATTTCAAGTTGAAGTATCGTAGGATAGTCTAGCCAAGAGTCAAAGCTGGCTTGCTGCAATAACTCCACCAACCCTTCTTGATAATATGCATGTATGTAGGATCTGATGTAAGTCTTGCTGAGTACCTTTGTACTCATGTTGCTATAATTTACATTTTTACAGAAGACGCTGCAACCCCTTCTGATGGGTTCTATGTAGACATTGACATCAACGAGTAGGCTAAAGGCCCAGGTGGTGACCCTGAGCTTGTGAAGGACCACGTAGTATAGCTAGGCTTTCCAAGCCTCTTTTATTTTACTAGTTGTCTGTACTCAGACAAGTTACTTCCGCTGCTGGTTTGTATGACTGTATGACTTGAATGTTGGGTCGTGAGACCCGTACCTTTGTGTATGTTATGTATGGCTCCCTGAGCCTTAAATAAAGTACTTGTGTAGTAGAGTCATGTTGTGATGCTTCGTTGTATTTGCACATATCGAGCATATTGTGTGTATGATTGAAATGCTTGGTATGTGTGGGATCTGACTATCTAGTTGTTTATCTTTAGTAGCCTCTCTTACCGGGAAATGTCTCCTAGTGTTACCGCTGAGCCATGGTAGCTTGCTACTGCTCTGGAACACTTAGGCTGGCCGGCATGTGTCCTTCTTCGTTCCTGTGTCTGTCCCTTCGGGGAAATGTCACGCTTTGAGTACCGGAGTCCTGTTAGCCCGCTACAGCCCGGTTTACCGGAGTCCTGCTAGCCCAGTGCTACAGCCCGGACCCACTTGCTGATGACCGACACGTTCGAAGCTGGGTCATGAATGCCTGTCCCTGTAAGTCTGTGCCACTTTGGGTTTACGACTAGTCATGTCAGCCCGGGCTCTTTATCATATGGATGCTAGCGACACTATCATATACGTGAGCCAAAAGGCGCAAACGGTCCCGGGCAAAGGTAAGGCGACACCCGTGAGGATACCATGCGTGAGGCCGCAAAGTGATATGAGGTGTTACCGGCTAGATCGATGTGACATCGAGTCGGGGTCCTGACAGAACAGTTCCCGGTGGGGGTTGGATGAACAGGACCCCGTGGTAGTAGTAGTAGTAGGTCGTTGCCGCTGGATCAACCAGAACCCGAGAGGAGGCCGCCACATCCGAGCTGGTTGGGGTGGATGAACAGGACCCTGTGGAGGGTTGGTTAAACAGTAGCCGATGGAGGGCTAGATGAACAGTAGCTGGTGGAGGCAGTAGGAAGACGTGGTGCATGAACAGTCCAAGTGGAGGCTGAAGGAAGTCGACGGTGGGTGAGCAGTAGTCTGTGGAGTCCCATTTTGCGGTACGCCGCACACCTCCGATGAACAGGACCCCCGCTTCAACTGTAGCGCTCCAACACAAGTCTGTTTCCTCCATTTTGCGGTATGCCACACCCCTCCCGATCAACAGGACCCCCATTTCAACCGTAGTGCTCCAGCACAAGTCCGTTTCCTCCATTTTGTGGTACGCCACACCCCTCCTGATGAACAGGATGTCGTTTCAACCGTAGCCGGTCGAACAGAAGGCTGTTTCCTTCATACTGCGGTACACCAGACCCTGTTTCGGCTGTTCCATCCAAGCCGGTTGGCTCCCGTTGAAAAGGACGTATTCCGACCCAGTCAGTTGCCTCCCGATGAACATGACGTTGTTTCTCTGTTCTGACCCAGCTGGTTGGCTGCCCGATGAACCGGGCGCCATTGCCTCTCCATGTACACAAGCCCTGGCCACACGTATGCGCAAGTAGGCATTCGAGACCCCGCCCGTATGTACATATGTGGCCATATTTTTTGGCATGTGGTTGTACGTACGTGAACACGGTTTAGAAGGGACTGCCTGAACTGCTATGTCGGGGGCTCTACTACTACACGTGTCGCTGCTTGCTCGGCCATGGTGCATCGTTGCAGAGACCGATCGACCAGTATGTACGTATACATTCACGACCAGAATGACAACACTATGTACGCTTCGACCGGGTGGGTCCCGGCTATCAGGAAGGATAAGGAGGCACTTCCTTGCGTGCGAAGTTATTGATGGTGGGTCCGAGCTGTCAGGGGGGGGTTCACTTTTTTCGTTCCTAATATGGAGGCACTTCCTTGCGTGTGAAGATGTAGCTGGTGGGTCCATCTATCAGCCTCACCGCATACACTACTCTTCTGATGGTTGTCGTTCATTGACCATGCCGTGCGGACAGTACCCAGGCGGTGGACGATAGCGATGCCTAGGAAGGGAACGATGCTGAGCCAGGGAAGACGAGGCAGGTGGATGCGCACACGGAGGGGAGTATGAGGGTTCACTGGTTCGGTTGTGGTGTAAGGTTGTCATCGCCGGAGAATAACAGGGGGTGTGGGTGAGTAGAGGGAAGGTCTAGCCAATGGTAGTATGGTCGGGCGGTGGGCCTGCGCAGCAGCACAACCAGCCATGGGAGGTTGGAGCAGGCAGTACGGCGGGCGCAGGTTTGGGCCGCTGGAGCAAGAAGACCAAAGGTTGAAGACGCAGCTTGGCTGTTGGATTAACATCCAACAGTCAGTGCAGCTATAATCTTTTATTGACTAATTTGACAAAGCCCTGCGTACGCGTTAACTTAGTAGGCCCACAAGTCAGCCTCCAAATGTGGTGGGTCCCAGCTAGCAGGGGAATCAATTTTTTTCCGCGTAATAAGGTGGCACTTCCTTGCGTGTGAAGATGTTTTATGGGTTTTTTAATTTCTTCTTTTTTGTGTTAGAATAAAAAGAAAACAATTTAGCATCTTTAGTACAATCTATATTTTCACGAAATGGATCATAATAAAGCTGGTGGGTCCCAACTGTCAGGGAGAGGAAACTTTTTATTTCTGCGTAATAAATGAAGCACTTCCTTGCATGTGAAGATGTAGCTGGTGGGTCAAACCTGTCAAGGGAGAAATCATTTATTTTTGCATAATACGAGGGCACTTACTGCATGCGGTCATGGGCCGTGTGGGTCCCTACTGTCACCCACTCCATGTACATGCCTCTTCCGATGGCTATTGTTTGTTGACAAAGTTGACCACGCCGTGCCGAGAGAACCAACGCAGTGAACGATGGCGAGTCCTAGGAAGGGAACGACCTGGATCTGGCGAAGACAGAGCAGTGGATGCCCACGCAGAGGGGAGTACGAGGGTTCACTGGTTCGACCGCACTGTGAGGCTGCCGTCGCCGAAGAAGAAAAGGAGGTGTTGGTGGGTAGAGGAATGGCCTAGACGGTGTTTGGGAGTAGGGTGGGCCGGTGAAGCCTGCGTGGCAGCACAGCCGGCCACGGGAGGCGGTAGCAGGCGGTACCTCCGGCGGTGGTTTAGGCTGCTGAAGCAAGAATATCCGAGATTGAAGAAGCACTACAGCCATTGGATGGACATCCAACGGCCACTGCTGCTAGAATCGTGTCTTGACTATAAGTTGACAAAGCCTTCCGTATGCCTCAGTAGGCCCACAAACCTTCCGTACGCGTCACTGACTATAATTCTCAAAAAAATAGTAGGCCCACAAGTGAGCATCACATCTGTGGTAGAGAAAATATAGCCCATTTGCGATTTGTAATAATGTACAACCCATTTTTGAATTATAATGGAACTTACTACAACCCATTTACAGTCTGTTAAAATTACAACCATTTTCTAGCAAGGACAACGATTAATAATTTCAACCTACTGCTCAAAAACAGAATTCAACCAAAAATCCCACATTTTGATGGGATCCGAAATATTTTTATCCCGAAATTTTGAGTCAGATTAAATACAATTTTAAAATGAATTTGTATTAGGTTAAAATCTTACAAAATATTGCGCGTGCAATAAGTAATGAAATTAAAATTTTCAAATTAAAAAATAATATTTTTGAAATTAATTACCTATTTGGTGCATTTTTTTATATTTACAGCCCAATTTTTATAATTACATCCCATTTATTATTTGTTAAAGCTCATTTTCTTGTTAGGCCTAAGGCATCCCTCCTAGGAAAGATTTACAGCCCAGCGGGGCGGAGAATAACAAGTTGGCTTGGGTTGGGTATTCCGCAAAAAAAGTATAGCTGGGCTAGCCATTTTCACCTTGAAAAATTAATATCTGGGCTGGATATTTGGTCCACATAAAATAATAACCTGAGCTAGACGGGCCATAGCCCGCCCAGTTGATACCTCGCTCCTCTGAACAACAACAAAACCATTGCTCAAGAAAAACTCCACTTACACCTCAAAAAACAAATACTACTCGAGCTGCTGGGTCCCAGCAGTCGGCCGCTCCTTGTGCAATTCTCTCGTTTATTGACTATATAGGTTGACAATGGTGTGGGACCGTGATGTCAGGACACCAAGAGGAAGCAAAAAAATTATAGTTGCATATAATGAGCACCTTCGAGAGACTGAGCTGGCATGAAACGATAAGGACGCGCTTGGGAGCTCTGGATTGTTTCACACCTGTATTAAGATAGAAGTGTAATTTACTCGTCATCGGAAACAACACGTAAAATACAGGCATAATGAAACCAACGGCCCGAGGTCTGTAACGAAAACCGGCGAGTTACGCATGTAATTTGAGAGACCAGTGTATATTTTACCAGTCGAAATTGACCAACCAAGCGCATCGCCCAAGACCATCTTATTTTATTTACAAGTGTCAGCTTTATAAGCGGTTTTGGTTGGAAACGACGATCCAATCACGGCCTAAGATGATGAGTTGGTCGAAGATCATATGGTTTCACCTCTAACCTACCCGAGTTGTCGTATAGGCTATGAATGAAACATAAGACGATAAACTTCTTAAGCACAGAAACAACATAAGAGGACGTTCTTCTTAACATGCAAATCACTGGCATTAGATCAACATGCCAAACAATATGAAGCATTATTCTCAGGAGGCACAGTGAACAACTCGTGATGCCGCATGCTATAGAATTACAAGCTCAACTTTGCAATCAAACTCACAAGGCCTGACATTTCATAGACAACATGCAGAACAACCTCTTAAAATACCTTACATAAGTCAACATTCATATGACTATGCATCTCAGCAGAGTAAATATTTACTTTTGAACTGAACACAGGAATAGGAAAAAACGATCTACACTGCTCACAGTAAAGGGCGTCCCTCTCCAAAATATCAAATGCATGTCTTCTGGCTAACATCAATGAGAAAAATTTGACAAGGTTTTCCAATTCCAATATATTAAACTAATGTATTCTTACAAACATCAATGATTAAACTTTGACAAGCTTTTCCCATTCAAAATATGTAATGCCTATGATTGTGGAATGGGCAGGGTTTGTCATCGGTTTGCACATTGAAATGGCACATGGGGCCGGATTAACTAGCGTATCTTTTTGTGCAGTTCCACTAAAATCAAACAATGTCTTGCGTAGCATGGTGGATTTCATATTTATATGTTGCAAGGTGTTGAACACGTTGCCAGCTCCATTCAAGTAGATAGTCTGATGGCTCAAGGTGACGATGAATGAATAGAGAACCATTCGATGTATTGTGCATGATGAAGTATTATGGAGGACACGAACCATCTGAACATTTTGTGCAGTTCCACTGAAATCATGCCGAGCATCCCTGTCTGCATAAACATAGAAAAAGCAAGATGAATATAATAGTGGTACTAGTTGATTAAACATACGCTTACAACTATAATCATCTTCATTATCTTAACAGGAAAACATAGCAATACAATAGCTTGAATTAAACATTTATTTAAAACAATACAACAATATAAGTAGCACAACATAACAAACCACAATCATGTGTATGAAGGCCGATACTGACCTCGTTTGTTACAGCTGCGTCGGCAACTGACTTGGTCATACCTTTCCTTGTGGAGTGAATTTTGCACTCCACGTGTTGTTGACTTTCCCATGCTCTCTGCAGACTAGTCATGGCACCAGTGTCTACTAATACTCTGTAAAGCTTCTCGATGATTCCTTGTGTAATGTAGCGCAAATAGTGACTGCTTCTTTCTGCAAAGTGGAAAGACCAATGGGGCCCAATAATGCAATAGTTTGCCTTAAACACATTGGCTCCTTTTGTGCAGTTCAACTAAAATCAAAGTCAAAATAAAACCGAGCAGAAGTTTTGATATCCCTGTATGCAACAATAGGTCTAGAGGAAACAATTACTGAGAAATAACGGTTGATGACTTATTCTCCCAGAAGAAAAACATCTACCTTATCTTAATGGGAGGCAAAGCAGGAGAGTAGCAATTCTCAAACGGTGTGATTCATTCATATTAACTGAGACATTATCTTAACAATACCTTGTTTCAACATGTATAAAGAACGACAAAGCAGAAAAATACCATTCCTAAAACAATGCAACTGATTCATATTAACAGAGACATTATCTTAACAATACCTTGGCTAAACATGTAGAAAGAACTACAAAGCAGGATAGTACCATTTGTAAAACAATGGAACTGGTATATAATAATAGAGACATTACCTCAACAATACATTTCTTAAACATGTAGTCCAGCCGATCCCTAACAGAAATGGTACTTCCGCCGATCCCTAACTATTGGGAACGCGGTAATTTCAAAAAAATTCCTACGATCACGCAAGATCTATCTATGTGATGCATAGCAACGAGAGGTGAGAGTGTGTCCACATACCCTCGTAGACCAAAAGCGGAAGCGTTTAGTAACGCGATTGATGTAGTCGAACGTCTTTGCGATCCAACCGATCCAAGTCCTAAACGTACGGCACCTCCGCGTTCAGCACATGTTCAGCTCGATGACGTCCCTCAAACTCTTGATTCAGTCAAGGCCGAGGGAGAGTTTTGTCAGCACGATGATGTGGTGACGGTGATGATGAAGTTACCGGCGCAGGGCTTTGCCAAAGCACTATGATGATATGACCGAGGTGTGTAACTGTGGAGGGGGGCACCGCACACGGCTAAAAGATCAACTTGTGTGTCTATGGGGTGCCCCCTGGCCATGTATATAAAGGAGGGGAGGGAAGAGGTGGCCGGCCCAAGGGGGGCGCGCTAGGCATGGGGAATCCTACTAGGACTCCCCGGTCCAAGTAGGGTTCCCCTCCTCTTTCCTATTCCTAGTAGGAGAAGGAGGGAAGGAGGAAGAGGGGAGAAGGAAGGAGGGGGGCGCCAACCCCTCCTAGTCCAATTCGGACCAGCCCATGGGGGGCCACCCCTTGAGGCCCTTCTCTCCTTTCCCGTATGGCCCATTAAGGCCCATTACTTCCGTCGTCGAATTCCCGTAACTCTTCGGTACTCCGAAAAATATCCGAATCACTCGGAACCTTTTCGATATCCAAATATAGCCTTCCAATATATCGATCTTTACGTCTCGACCATTTCGAGACTCATCATGTCTATGATCTCATCTGGGACTCCGAACAAACTTCGGTCATCAAATCACATAACTCATAATACAAATCATCATTGAATGTTAAGCGTGCAGACCCTATGGGTTCGAGAACTATGTAGACATGAACGAGACACATCATCGGTCAATAACCAATAGTGGAACCTAGATGCTGATATTGCCTCCTACATATTCTACGAAGATCTTTATCGGTCAAACTGCATAACAACATACGTTGTTCCCTTTGTCATCGGTATGTTACTTGCCCGAGATTCGATCGTCGGTATCATCATACCTAGTTCAATCTCATTACCTGCAAGTATCTTTACTCATTCCATAATACTTCATCCCGTGACTAACTCATTAGTCACAATGTTTGCAAGGCATATAGTGATGTGTATTACCGAGAGGCCCCAGAGACACCTCTCCAAAACACGGAGTGACAAATCCCAATCTCGATTTATGCCTACCCAACAAACACCTTTGGAGACACCTGTAGAGCACCTTTATAATCACCCATTTACGTTGTGACGTTTGGTAGCACACAAAGTGTTCCTCCGGTATTCAGGAGTTGCATAATCTCATAGTTTGAGGAACATGTATAACTCATGAAGAGAGCAGTAGCAATGAAACTGTAATGATCATAGTGCTAAGCTAACAGATGGGTCATGTCCATCACATCATTCTCCTAATGATGTGATCCTGTTCATCAAATGACAACACATGTCTATGGTTAGGAAACATAACCATCTTTGATTAACAAGCTAGTCAAGTAGAGGCATACTAGGGACAATATGTTTTGTCTATGTATTCACACATGTACTAAGTTTCCAGTTAATACAATTCTAGCATGAATAATAAACATTTATCATTCAATAAGGAAATAAATAATAACTTTATTATTGCCTCTAGGGCAAATTTCCTTCAGTCTCCCACTTGCACTAGAGTCAATAATCTAGTTCACATCACCATGTGATTTAACATCAATAGTTCACATCTGTATGTGATTAACACCTATAGTTCACATCGCCATGTGACCAACAACCAAAGGGTTTACTAGAGTCAATAATCTAGTTCACATTGCTATGTGATTAACACCCAAAGAGTAATAAGGTGTGATCATGTTTTGTGAGAGAAATTTAGTCAATGGGTCTGTCACATTCAGAGCCGTATGTATTTTGTAAATATTCTATGTCTACAATGCTCTGCATAGAGCTACTCTAGCTAATTGCTCCCACTTCCAATATTTATCCAGACTGAGAGTTAGAGTTATCTGGATCGATGTAAAAGCTTGCAATGATGTAACTCTTTTCTTTATCACCCCCATCACCGAGAAACATTTCCTTAGTCCTCACTAAGGATAATTTTGACTGTTGTTCAGTGATCTACTCTTAGATCACTATTGTACCCCCTTGCCAAACTCATGGCAAGGTACACAATAGGTATGGTACACAGCACAACATACTTTATAGAACCTATGACTGTGGCATAGGGAATGACTTCCATTCTCTTTCTATCTTCTGCCATGGTAGAGCTTTGAGTCTTACTCAACTTTACACCTTGTAATACAGACAAGAACTCCTTATTTGACTGATCCATTTTGAACTCTTTCAAAAACTTGTCAAGGTATTTACTCATTGAAAAATCTTATCAAGCATCTTGATCTATCTCTATAGATCTTGATGCCCAATATGTAAGCAGCTTCACCCAGGTCTCTCATTGAAAAACTATTATTCAAGTATCCCTTTATGCTATCCAGAAATGTTATATCATTTCCAATCAACAATATGTCATCCACATATAATATTAGAAATGCTACAGAGCTCCCACTCAGTTTCTTGTAAATACAGGCTTCACCACAAGTCCGTGTAAAACCATATGCTTTGATCACACTATCAAAGCATTTATTCCAACTCTGAGAGTCTTGCACTAGTCCATAAATGGATCGCTAGAGCTTGTATATTTTGTTAGTAACTTTAGGATTGACAAAACCTTCTGGTTGCATCATATACAACTCTTCTTTAAGAAATCCATTAAGGAATGCAGTTTTGACATCCATTTGCCAAATTTCATAAAATGCGGCAATTGCTAACATGATTCGGACAGACTTTTAAGCATCAATACAAGTGAGAAAATCTCATTGTAGTCAACACCTTGAACTTGTCGAAAACATTTTTGTGACAATTCGAGCTTTGTAGATAGTAATACTACCATCATCGTCTGTCTTCCTTTTGAAGATCCATTTATTCTCAATGGCTTGTCGATCATTGGGCAAGTGAATCAAAGTTCACACTTTGTTCTCATACATGGATCCCATCTCAGGTTTCATGGCCTCAAGCCATTTTGCGGAATCTGGGCTCATCATCGCTTCCTCATAGTTTGTAGGTTCATCATGGTCTTGTAACATGACTTCTAGGATATGATTACCATACCACTCTGGTGTGGATCGTATTCTGGAAGACCTACGAGGTTTGGTAGTAACTTGATCTGAAGTTTCATGATCATCATCATTAGCTTCCTCACTAATTGGTGTAGGAATCACTAGAACTGATTTCTGTGATGAACTACTTTCCAATTCGGGAGAAGGTACAATTACCTCATCAAGTTCTACTTTCCTCCCACTCACTTCTTTCGAGAGAAACTTCTTCTTTAGAAAGAGTCCATTCTTAGCAACAAATATCTTGCCTTCAGATCTGTGATAGAAGGTGTACCCAAAAGTTTCCTTTGGGTATCCTATGAAGACGCACTTCCCCGATTTGGGTTCGAGCTTATTAGGGAAGCTTTTTCACATAAGCATCGCAGCCCCAAACTTTAAGAAACAACAACTTTGGTTTCTTGCCAAACCACAGTTCATAAGGCGTCGTCTCAACGGATTTTGATGGCGCCCTGTTTAAAGTGAATGCAGCTGTCTCTAATGCATAACCCCAAAACAATAGCGGTAATCAGTAAGAGACATCATAGATCGCACCATATCCAATAAAGTGCGGTTACAATGTTTGGACACACCATTACGCTGTGGTGTTCCAGGTGGTGTGAGCTGTGAAACTATTCGACATTGTTTTAATGAAGGCCAAACTCGTAACTCAAATATTCTCCTCCACGATCAGATCGTAGAAACTTTTATTTTCTTGCTACAATGATTCTCCACTTCACTCTAAAATTCTTTGAACTTTTCAAATGTTTCAGACTTGTGTTTCATTAAGTAGATATACCCATATCTGCTCAAATCATCTGTGAAGGTCAGAAAATAATGATACCCACCACGAGCATCAATATTCATTGGACTGCATATATCGGTATGTATTATTTCCAATAATTCATTAGCTCGTTCCGTTGTTCCGAAGAACGGAGTTTTAGTCATCTTGCCCATAAGGCACGGTTCGCAAGTATCAAATGATTCATAATCAAGTGATTCCAAAAGTCCATCTTTATGGAGTTTCTTCATGCACTTTACACCGATATGACCCAAACGGTAGTGCCACAAATAAGTTGCACTATCATTATCAACTTTGTATCTTTTGGCATCAATGTATCATTACGATCGAGATTCGATAAACCATCAACATTGGGTGTATGACCATAGACGGTTTTATTCATGTAAACAACATAACAATTATCCTCTGTCTTAAATGAATAACCGTATTGCAATAAACATGATGTAATCATATTCATGCTCAATGCAAACAACAAATAACATTTATTTATGTTCAACACTAATCCCGAAAGTATAAGGAGTATGCGATGATGATCATATAAATCTTGGAACCACTTCCAATACACATCGTCACGTCATCCTCAACTAGTCTCTATTTATTCTGCAACTCCTATTTCGAGTTACTAATCTTAGCAACTGAACAAGTATCAAATACCCAGGGGCTACTATGAACACTAGTAAGGTACACATCAGTAACCTGTATATCAAATATACCTTTATTCACTTTGCCATCCTTCCTATCCGCCAAATACTTGGGTCAGTTCCACTTCCAGTGACCATTTCCTTTGCAGTAGAAGCACTCAGTTTCAGGCTTAGGTCCAGCTTTGGGCTTCTTCACGGGAGTGACAACTTTCTTGTCATTTTCCTTGAAGTTCCCTTTCTTTCCCCCCTTTTCTTGAAACTAGTGGTCTTGTTTAATCATCAACACTTGATGCTCTTTTTGATTTCTACCTTCACCGGTTTTAGCATCACGAAGATCTCGGGAATCATTTTCGTCATCCCTTCAATACTATAGTTCATCACAAAGTTCCAGTAACTTGGTAATGGTGACTAGAGAACTATGTCAATCACTATCTTATCTAGAAGATTAACTCCCACTTGATTCAAGTGATTGTAGTACCCAGACATTCTGAGCACATGCTCACTAGTTGAGCAATTCTCCTCCATCTTTTAGGCTAAGTACTTGTCAGATGTCTCATACCTCTTGACACGGGCATGAGTCTGAAATACCAATTTCAGCTCTTGGAACATCTTATATGCTCTATGGCGTTCAAAACATTTTTGAAGTCCCGGTTCTAAGCCGTAAATCATGGTGCACTAAACTATCAAGTAGTCATCATATTGAGGTAGCCAAACATTCATAACGTCTGCATCTGCTCCTGCAATAGGTCTGTCACCTAGCGGTGCATCAAGGACATAATTCTTCTGTGCAGCAATGAGGATAAGCCTCACATCATGGACCCAGTCCGCATCATTGCCACTATCATCTTTCAACTTAGTTTTCTCTAGGAACTTATAAAAACATAGGGAAGCTATAACGCGAGCTATTGATCTACAACATAATTTGCAAAATATACTATCAGGACTAACTTCATGATAAATTAAAGTTCAGTTAATCATATTACTTAAGAACTCCCGCTTAGATAGATATCCCTCCAGTCATCTAAATGGTCGCGTGATCCAAATCAACTAAACCATGTCTGATCATCACGTGAGATGGAGTAGTTTTCAATGGTGAACATCTCTATGTTGATCATATCTACTATATGATTCAAGCTCGACCTTTCGGTCTCCAGTGTTCCGAGACCATATCTGCATATGCTAGGCTCGTCAAGTTTAACCCGAGTATTCTGCGTGTGCAAAACTGGCTTGCACCCGTTGTATGTGAACGTAGAGCCTATCACACCCGATCATCATGTGGTGTGTTAGCATGAAGAACTGTCGCAACGGTGCATACTCAGGGAGAACACTTATACCTTGAAATTTAGTAAGGGATCATCTTATAATGTTACAGACGTACTAAGCAAAATAATATGCATGAAATATAAACATCACATGCAATCAAAATACATGACATGATATGGCCATCATCATCTTGAGCTCATGATCTCCATCATCGAAGCATCGTCATGATCTCCATCATCACCGGCGCGACACCTTGATCTCCATCGTAGCATTGTATTCGTCTCGCCAACTATTGTTACTACAACAATTGCTACCGCTTAATGATAAAGTAAAACAATTACATGGTGATTGCATTGCATACAATAAAGTGACAACCATATGCCTCCTGCCAGTTGCCAATAACTTTGTTACAAAACATGATCATCTCATACAACAATTTATATCACATCATGCCTTGACCATATCACATCACAACAAGCCCTGCAAAAACAAGTTAGACGTCCTCTACTTTGTTGTTGCAAGTTTTTCGTGGCTGCTACGGGATTCTAGCAAGAACCATTCTTACCTACGCATCAAAACCACAACGATTTTTCAAGTTTTAACCTTCAACAAGGACCGGCTGTAGTCAAACTCGATTCAACTAAAGTTGGAGAAACAGATACCCGCCAGCCACCTTTGTGCAAAAGCATGTCGGTAGAACCAGTCGCATGAACGCGGTCATGTAATGTCGGTCCGGGCCGCTTCTCCAACAATACCGCAGAATCAAAGTAAGACGTTGGTGGTAAGCAATATGACTATTATCGCCCACAACTCTTTGTGTTCTACTCATGCATATAACATCTACGCAAAGACCTGGCTCGGATGCCACTATTGGGAATGCGGTAATTTCAAAAAGAATCCTACGATCATGCAAGATCTATCTATGTGATGCATAGCAACGAGAGGGGAGAGTGTGTCCACGTACCTTCATAGACCGAAAGCGGAAGCATTTAGTAACGCGGTTGATGTAGTCAAATGTTTTCGCAATCCAACAGATCCAAGTACCAAACGTACGGCACCTCCGCGTGCAACACACGTTCAGCTCGATGACGTCCCTCGAACTCTTGATCCAGTTGAGCCCGAGGGAGAGTTTCGCCAGCACGATGGCGTGGCGACGGTGATGATGAAGTTACCAGCGCAGGCCTTCGCCTAAGCACTACGACGATATGACCGAGGTGTGTAACTATGGAGGGGAGCACCGCACACGGCTAAAAGATCAACTTGTGTGTCTATGGGGTGCCCCCTAGCCACGTATATAAACGAGGGGAGGGAAGAGGTGGCCGGCCCAAGGGGGCGCGCCAGGTGTGGGGAATCCTACTAGGACTCCCCAGTCCAAGTAGGATTCCCCTCCTCTTTCCTATTCCTAGTAGGAGAAGGAGGGAAGGAGGAAGAGGGAAGAAGGAAGGAGGGGGGCGCCGCCCCCTCCTAGTCCAATTCGTACCAGCCCATGGGGGGGCGGCCAACCCTTGAGGCCCTTCTCTCCTTTCCCGTATGGACCATTAAGGCACATTACTTCCCCTGGCGAATTCCCGTAACCCTCTGGTACTCCAAAAAATACTCGAATCACTCGGAACCTTTCCGATGTCTGAATATAGCCTTCCAATATATCGATCTTTACATCTCGACCATTTCGAGACTCCTCGTCACATATGTGATCTCATCCGCAACTCTGAACAAACTTCGGTCATCAAATCACATAACTCATAATACAAATCGTCATCGAGCGTTAAGCGTGCGGACCCTACGGGTTCGAGAACTATGTAGACATGACCGAGACACATCACCGGTCAATAACCAATAGCGGAACCTGGAAGCTCATATTGACTCCTACATATTCTACGAAGATCTTTATCGGTCAAACCGCATAACAACAATATGTTGTTCCCTTTGTCATCGGTATGTTACTTGCTCGAGATTCGATCGCCGGTACCATCATACCTAGTGCAATCTCATTATCGGCAAGTCTCTTTACTCGTTCCGTAATACTTCATCCCGCAACTAACTCATTAGTCACAATGCTTGCAAGGCTTATAGTGATGAGTATTACCGAGAGGGCCCAGAGATACCTCTCCGAAACATGGAGTGACAAATCCTAATCTCGATCTATGCCAACCCAACAAACACCTTCGGAGACACCTGTAGAGCACCTCTATAATCACCCATTTACGTTGTGACGTTTGGTAGCACACAGAGTGTTCCTCCGGTATTCGGGAGTTGCATAATCTCATAGTATGAGGAACATGTATAAGTCATGAAGAGAGCAGTAGCAATGAAACTGTAACGATCATAATGCTAAGCTAACGGATGGGTCATGTCCATCACATCATTCTCCTAATGATGTGATCCCGTTCATCAAATGACAACACATGTCTATGGTTAGGAAACATAACCGTCTTTGATTAACGAGCTAGTCAAGTAGAGGCATACTAGGGACAATATGTTTTGTCTATGTATTCACACATGTACTAAGTTTCCGGTTAATACAATTCTAGCATGAATAATAAACATTTATCATGAAATAAGGAAATAAATAATAACTTTATTATTGCCTCTAGGGCATATTTCCTTCACTAACAAGTGTTGCGGTTTTGAACTGAGATTCATAGTTAATTCTGAGAGTGGCATTAGATTAACAAAAAGCATAAACAGTTCCAGGGGAGAGTGGGTACAGCATCACCATGTGCTTCCATCTACTTATAAAGGGGGTGATGCAGAGTTTGTTATAATAAAGCAACAAGCATCATGTCTGGGTTGGTCCCATTTTTGTTCACTTAATGGGAAAAGACAGCAATTCAATAGCTTCAATTAAACATTTATTTAAAATAGTACCAATACAAGTAGCAAAACATCTCAAAGCACACTGCACGATCATGTGGATGAAGGCCGGTACTGGCCTTTCATGACGCAGTCAAGATCACCTACCAATCTGCCAACATGAATAGGAAATCCAATCTCGTTTTGTGTAGTTCAACTAAATCAAGCAAATTCGCTGGTGTGACATTTAAGTTCGCTATAGCAACAAGTTGAATCGATATCCTTGTTTTAACAGAGGCAAAAAAGGAAACAATTACTAGCCAATAAAAGAGAACGAAACATACGACGACAAAAAGAAGCATCTACCTTAAATTGATGGAAAACAAAGTAGGATAGTAGCATTTCTAAAACAGTTGCATTGATTCATATTAACAGAGAAATTCTCTTAAAACAACATTCATTAAAATTTAATTTACTTTTAACATTGGCATTGCTTCAATTTTCCAGCGGCATTCTTAGATTAACAATAGCAAAATAGTTGTATGGGACATGGGACATGCCAGCACCATGTGCGTCCACACGTATAAATGGGTGATGCAGAGTATGTTGCCAAGTAGCATATCTGTGTTGGTCCCATATTTGTTCTCTTTGAACCTTTTTCCTATGTGAGGGAAGCAAATCTAGTCCCGCACAAACTACCCGACCCCCAGTTTCTTCCCTTTTTCCACAAAGAGATCGGTTCCTTACAGATGTGTGTACTAGGTTACCCCCTTTTCCCCTTTTTGGCCAACAAAGCGGTTGGATAGCCAGTCCATACTACTTTCCCTCCCTCCTTTCCTCATTGAACCACGTCCTAGATTCATGCTCCACCCTACCCCACACTTCTTTCCTCTTTCAACCAAGACCTAGATTCGACTACAGAATCGAAAAAGATCCGCATGTAGCTAGAGCAATGACGGTTTCAAAGAAATTTATACCTTAGGGTCGTCGTACATGGCTAGGCATGCGGCGGGAGGCCGGATCTGCCCACACTACATACGGCGGCAAGGGAGAAGGGGTCAGAGGATCTCCCGCACAGGCGCTAGGTGAAAGAGAATAGCGCAGCCGGCAGTGGATTGCCTCCCTCGCCGAAGGCGATAGAGTGAACGTTGCACCTCCTCCCCTTCCCGGTGCGACGGGATCTGGACGACTCCTTCACTAGAAGTGAGGGGGAGAGAGAGACAGAGGCCAACGCCGTCTTGTTTAGATCTAGTGGAGAGGGTGAGAGACTTGAACAAAGCAAACCCTAGCAAAGGAATGCTGAGCCTCCAGCGTGTTTGTGTGTCTATATATATATATATATATATATATATATATATATATATATATATATATAGTGCAGCAAGAGTGTGAAGAGCGCAAACCCTAGCAAACAAGCGCTGAGGCTCCAGCTCATATAGTACTAGTGTATAGTACTAATATAGTGGAGTGGTTTTCTTTTTATCTCAACAATTGTTTTAAATTGTGTACGAAAAGAAACTCTTTATTTAACGTACCAGTGAAGAAAACTACTACGATCAACTAAGATCCACGCGTCCTAGTCGCACTTCCTGTCCTTCACGTGGGGTACACTACCCACCGTTAATTGAACAACCACACACGCGCCAAATTATCAGAAAGGTGTGAGAGTGTGTACAAATAAAGAATTTTATTTTCAATTATCGGAATGTGGGAGAGTATGTACAGTTTGCCCTCTCTCAATAATTATGGTTTGTTGTGTTCAGCCTAAACTTGGTAAAACTTATCAAAGTTTAACTTCAGTCAAATCTAATATGCAAAGTAAATAAAAACGGAGGGGTACTACCTCCATCCGGGTTTTTAGTCCACACCACATTTTTAATCAAAGGTTGACCACATATTTCGATAAAAGCTGGACAAATAAAATTATAGGGTAGCTGAACACAAAGTTGTGAGAAGGCTTAGAAATCAATACAAAACTTTTGCTCTTAGTACCAACGTCGATGCTTCTTCGAGGAAACATTTGGTTCATATCCAATTGTGTGATAAAATTGCACCAACGTAAACGACTGCCCCAAGATGAACTGGTGAATGATATCATCTTTGTGGTAACAAGCAAAGAGCACTGATGGAAGACAACCCATTCTTCATTGAACATCGATCAACTTCACCAGCCGATGCAACCATGAGACGCAACCATGAGCATCGATAACTCATCGTGGTGTGATGCATCATCAATTTTGGCATCATGTTTGGGTCAGGCACCAATGAAGTTTGATAATCCTCACCGTGGTTTGTTTCTTCTCGGTAATCAAGCTCGAGAAAGGAAGAACTGAGCAACAGTGCCCATCCAATTTTGTGCAATTCCACTAAAATTGAGGAAGACATGCCCGGGTATGAAAATACGCATCCCTGCTTGCAAACATATTTAAAAAACGATATTTAAGTAGTGTCGTTTCTTTGTTTTAGTAGTGGAACAATATTAATAGCGGCATCTTAATTGTCAATAAGAATTAATGAAACGTACACCAAAAAATAGAAGCATCATGATTATCTTGATGGGAACTAAAGCAGGATACCCAAAAAACTAAAGCAAGATAGAAGAATTTATCGACGCCTCTACATTGTCATTGCTTCATTTTACCAGTGATAGTTTTAGATTAGTGGAAGCAATAGGAGCACATGGATAATGACCGCACAACCACCATGTACTTTTTGTCGGAAAAAAATGTGTATACCTCCACCGATGCATAAATGATAAACCAAGACAACTTTTGGAGTGGCCTTTCCTCTATAATAGTAAAAAAATTGGTGATGTTAGACCAACCGACGAACCCTAACTAATGTACATGGGGAGCTGGGGAGTAGTGGTATAGAAGAAAACCCGATTGCATAGTACAATGAAGCATGAAACCCAAAAGAAGTTATACCTCAGGTGGGAGAGATGTGGCTTAGGCAGGCGGGTGGGATCTGCCCACATGACGGAAGAGAACAAGGGCGTGGAGGACCTTTGTCCGCACCAGCGCCGGCTCATAGAGGATGGTGCGCATCGGCTTCCTCCATCGCCAACGACAACAACGTCAACACTGGAACTCCTCACCTCTCGCACCGGACGGGATCCGGCCGGATCTGTGACCACCGGTGAGGAGAGAGATAGAGTGGACACTGTCATCTTGTTCAGACTAGCAAGAGGCCCATGCATTGTATGGAACATCAAGATGTATTTATACGAGTTGTTTATCTTGTGGGAGACAAAGATGAACAAGGGAAGGCCTTATTTGAAAATGTGGAGAGGGGTGCAGATATCTTTTGGCAAAATTGCCATAGTCTGATATAGGTCGGACGGTCTATATTGCAGGATGGCAGGCACACCATCATCACCAACTTGGTTTTTTATAAGAGTAGTAGACACTACTGCAGGATGTTGCTAACGTGACACTACGATCAGAGACCCTTCGACAAAACTATGTGCGATGCATTAATCGCAAACGGTGATGTAAAAAAACCGTCAAAAAGATGCAAAACGTTTGCGATGGTGGATACATCAAACATGGTTCAGATTTTAGTTGTGTGTGCGATGTGGGGCACATGGTTTAGTTCAATGAACTGTTTGCGATGAGGAAGAAGAACAGAAATGGGCAACCAAATGAAGGCGTGTGCGATATACGACATATAGTTCAGTCGAATTAACTGTTTGTGATGAGCCGGAACAATAGAAATGGGCAGCCAGATGAAGGTGTGTGTGATTGAGGGCATACACTTCAAACGTATGAATTGTTTGTGATTAGGAAACACAACAGAAACGGTCAGCGTGATCAACGTGTCTGCGATTGACGGCATACACTTCACACGGACGAATTGTTTGCGACTAGCCACAACAAACAGAAACAGTTAGACAGATCAATGTGTGTGCGTTAGACGGGCACACATTCTCAAAAGAAGCGTGTGTGATGGTAATAATGAGTGTGCATGGTTGTTGGAACAAGACATGTGCTGACATCGCCTATTGCGGTGCACCCTATGGTGCAAACACCACGTACGCGGCCGAGAAAGCGTGCCCACGTTACGTCGTCCGAGAATAGTGTTGTACTTAGAAATTATAGAACCGTCAACAAATTTTGAGCATGCGTCCCATCACATTCCAAATTACTACCACACTATATTTAATTGCAAACCTGTTCACACCGATCAAAACCTAAACAGTTTCCCGCTTAGGAGCGTATTAGTACTCGGTTACAAATACTACTACTCCAAGATGACTGCACATTCCTCCTCAACTCGATCCTCATCCACAAAAACAAACAAGTCATTCATCATCGTTCCCTTGCGTCTGCCATGGCTAGCGTGAGTTCTGGGTCGAGAGATTACTACCAGGGAGAGTCAAGCATGGAAGCGGAAGCACGAGAGATGTCCCGCCGCGCCGCGAAAGCAGCCGACATGTCCCGCTGTGCAGCCATAGCAGCACAGAGGTCCCGCTGCACCGCCGAAGCAGCACAGAGGTCTCGCTGCACCGTCGATGCAGCACACTGGTCCGGCAGTGTCACGAAAGCAGCAGAGATGTCCCGTCATGCTGTGAATGCAGCAAAGATGTCCTCCTGTGCCCCGGCGGCCTGGGAAAATGTCTCGCGGGCGGGCGAGGACTCTCACAGGAGCATGCGCGCTATGTTCGTTGACCTGATGGGTCGGATCTCCGACTGGATGAAGCAGCAGGACGAGATGAATGCCTTGTTTGAAAGTGCTACCAGCGTCATTCGGGGACTAGGGGAGGACAAGGCAAAGCTACATGCTGAGCACGACCTGCTGAGGGCGAAGATCGCCGGAACGACGAAGCAGCATGAGGATACCACTCCCTTGTTGCAGAGGGCCGGCTTCATTATCAAGAAACTTATGGATGAGAATGCCATGCTCCGCATTGAGCACCAAAGGCTGGTGGAGGAATCCGTGGATGCTCTCAAGCAGCATCTCGAGGACACGAAAGAGCTCATCCCCGCTCGCTGCAGAGACTACTAGTTCCTGCGGCCTGTAGCAACACATCATGAAAGTAGAGATCAGCGAGCCAGATCGTTATCTTCCTTCTTCTTTTGCCCTTGTGTATTTCGGGTGTTGCTGCATGTGGCTTTTTTAATTATCTTCCTAAATATGTAAGACAATTATTATCCACTGTCATCGTCCTTATATTCACCGGTCTTGCTATAAGTCGCAGTCGATGCTATATAGGTCCGCCGGATCTTACATCAAGATCCATGCAAAACTTTCTTTTTAGATTTTCTTTTTTCTCTTTAAATCTCAGTCGAGTGAGACATAGCCATGCCATGAAACAGGGGCTCGGGCGCCATTAATGGAGATGTTGGGAGGGAGGTGGGTGGCGGATAGAGGTCACAGGGCTCCCCTCCTGATGAGAACGCGCAGGGGTCTGATCGCACGCCTCCTGTACTCAAATAGCTACCCCACATGAGACCTCCTAGCCAATAGAAAAAGGGGACGCGTGGCGGAACATAAATGGTAAGTAGAACGCCCATTGTTTCAATAATACTTGTGTTTCCGATTTGTAACGTGGCAGCACTTGTTCCAAAATGACTTTGTTGATTCTTAATGTGTGCGCCTTCGCAAATCGAACAAAGAATTTATCACAACATGTTGGTGCCATGTCATGACACAATGCCAAGTTTCATAATTTTCAAGTGAGTTTTGGATTTACGGGAATTTTAAAACCAAGTTTCTCGATGTTTCCGGCCGAGCCAAGATGCCCAAATGTTTGAATTCCGTTCCCACTTCTTCCATGGGACCTAGAAATTTGCCCAAGTACACATAAATGATTTTCCAACTAACTTTTGCACACTAGAGCATGCACTTGTACTTCAAATTTGAATTATGTGCATTAAGTGCCTGGAAAATCAATTAATGTATAAAAAGGCCAAATGAACCTGGAATAATTCCAAATTTTAGCAGGAAACTCCTATTTGGTCTAAGCTGCCCGTGTAAACAAATCAAGGCGGGAGAAGGCAATGTATGTTGTTTCGCACACGGAGGTGACACATTCCCTCTCGGAACCACGAGCCTTCTTGAGCGAAGCTCTGGTTTCCAAGAAGCTTATACCAAAGCTTGTCCCAATTTGGCCAAATAATTTACCACAACATGTTGGTGCCATGTCATGACACCATGCCAAGCTTCATGATTTTCAGGCATGTTTTGGATTTACAGGAATTAAAAAATCAAGTTTCTCAATTTTTCCGGCCGAGCCACGACACCTAGATGTTTGAATTCTATTCGCATTTCTGGCATTGGACCTAGAAATTCAGCCAAGGACACACATGTGATTTTTCAACCAACTTTGGTGCACTGGAGCATGTGCTTGTAGTTCAAATTTGAATTATGCACATTAAATGCCCAGAAATTCAATTAATGTATAAAAAGGCCAAACGAACCCGAAATAATTCCAAGCATGAAACTCCTATTTGGTCTAAGCTGCATGTGTAAAACAATTAAGGCGGGAGAAGGCAGTGTATGTCATTTCGCACACGCAGGTGACACGTTCCCTCTCGGAACCACGAGCCTTCTTGAGAGAAGCTCTGGTTTGCAAGAAGCTTATACCAAAGCTTGTCCCAATTCGGCCAAAAAAATTACCACAACATGTTGGTGCCATGTCATGACACCATGCCAAGTTTCATGATTTTCAGGCGTGTTTTGGATTTACAGGAATTAAATAACCAAGTTTCTCAATATTTCCGGCCAAGCCACGACACCCAAATGTTTGAATTTCATTCCCATTTCTTGCATGGGACCTAGAAATTCACCCCAGGACACACACATGTGATTTTTCAACCAACTTTGATGCACTAGAGCATGTGCTTGTAGTTCAAATTTGAATTAGGCACATTAAATGCCATGAAATTAAATTAATGTATAAAAAAGGCCAAAAGAACCCAGAATAATTCCAAATTTTAACACGGCACTCATACAGTTCTATGTTGCCTCTGTAAAAAATCAAGGGGGGAGGCAGCGTATATCATTTCTCCCACAAAGGTGACACGTCCCCCCTCGGGAACCACGAGTCTTCTCGAGAGAAGCTCCGGTTTGCAAGAAGCTTATACCAAAACTTGTCCAAATGCGGCCAATTTTTTTACTATAGCATGTTGGTGCCATGAAATGACACCATGCCAAGTTTCATGATATTCAGCCGAGTTTTGAATTTACAAGAATTTAAAAACCAAGTTTCTCAATGTTCCCGGTCGAGCCACGACGCCCAGATGTTTGAATTTCATTCCCATTCTTGCATGGGACCTATAAATTCACCCAAAGACACACATGTGATTTTTCAACAAACTTTAGTGCACTGGAACATGTGCTTGTAGTTCAAATTTGAATTATGCACATTAAATGCCTAGAAACTCAACTAATGCATAAAAATGCCAAACGAACCCGGAATAATTCCAAATTTAAACACGACACTCATGTAGTTGCATGTTCACTGTGCATAAATGTTCTAGCAATTCAAACACCATCCTTTCCCTCCCTAACACCATTTTGTCTTTCAAAACATAATGAAAAATTCAGGTATACCATAAATAGTTTACTAGCAAGAACCGTGTGGGATGCGATATAAAATATATTGGCGCACCGTCTTGTCTGGCTTACGCGGGAAGCTTCGTCATCTACAGTACATCGCCCGCACTTGAACCACACTTGCGCGCCAGTTTCTCACCGAGCAAAAAATTTCTGCCACCGCGGAAATATCTATCTCTCCTCCCCCTCCCTCCCACCAAAAGCCACATTTCCACTGTTCCTCCTTGCTTTCCAAGTTCAAACCTTCATTGCGGCTTACTGACAGCTCAGCCTCCTCGCTGGGGACCCTTCTTCTCGCAGCGCAGCCTCCTCGTGGGCGACCCTTCTTCTTCCAGCACCGCCTCCTCACTGGCGACCCTTCTTCTTGCAGCGCCGCCTCCTCGCCGGCGACCCTTCTTCTTGCAGCGCTGCCTCCTTGCTACTGACCCTTCTTCTTGCTGCGTGGCCTCAGCAATATGGTCAGGTAATCCACACCCCACCCACACCATCCTCCTCCTTCCCCGTCCCACATGGCCCGACCGACGGCGTGACACCTTCCGCCAAAATGACTGGCCCTATCCTCCAATTAAGCGTCACCCGCAGCCATTTTTCACGTAGTATAACATGGAGCTCAGTAGCATCTGGCAGCGGAGAAGCAAATCGCGGCCGCATGGGCGCACGAGGTCGCTATGGCTGCCGTGCGTGCCGACCGCCAGATCTTGGAGGAGCACCTCGTCTTCGAGGCCACCATCGACACTGCCACGCGGTTGTCTACTTTAAAATACAGTTCGTGATGTTTTCTCGAGGCCACTGCCAGTGCCTTCTAGTGAATTTTCCTCTGTAATGTTAATATGCAATCTGATGTTCAGGTAACAGTTTGGTCCTATGAAATGTAATTCAGTTAACAGTTTGGTCAAACAATTGCTACATTTCGTAGTATTGTTCTCAAGCATTCTTTGTTTTGTTAACTGTCTTATCTTGTAGTACATGTTTCTCTTCTGCAATGTTGTGCTCAATTAACTATGTTGGTTCATTTGGTCTGTTGTCCATTTAACTATTTGATTCAATTCTGCAATTTGATTTTCATTTGTTGTGGGTACAATTTTGTACTGTTATGCATGTGAGAAATAAATCAAATTTGGATGTACTCAATACATATTCTACTGATAGTATGGCAACTCTCAGTTAACCTAATCAACATATTCCTTATGTGTGTTGCAGGGAAACAATTGGAGACACTGCGGTTTACCATCGAGGTTTGCTCATGCATGGTCCTTTCGCTAATAGCACATTATTGTGCAGTTGCAGGAATCATTCTAATATTTAGGTTTCTTACAATTTGGTCTTGCACATGTAGGTCCTGCTGTCAGAGGCTTAGACCCATTGTTTGACCCATTTTGCATATGGGGAAATGAGATGTCCATGAATATCAGTCAAGTCAAGAAACTCAGAAAGATTGTTAGGATGAAGAAACTTGCGACAAATAATAGCAAGATCTTTGTTTGCACAATGAAGAATACATTAGTCAACTATAGGATGGTACTAACTCTTTTACCTTGTTTTTACCCCTTGCACCATTTCAAAATTTATAACAACGATTTATGCATATCTTTGTTTTCAGTACTTTTCAAAGCAATTCACCGATGATTACCTCTCAAACCACCTGCATGGTCAAGAGGCGAGGAAGATATTCATTCAACACCCACGGTAAAATATTGAAGTCTTACTGAAGAGGACGAAGGTTGGGCGGCCAATTATCCATAGCCACTCGCCTAAAGTTGTAAGGGCATTCAACGTCACTGAAGACTCAGTATTTGCCTTCCGCTTCTGCAGTTTCCCACATGAGATTCATCTGTCTATTTATCATGCATGATGCTACTTTCGAAAGGTTTTTGATGTTGCATGTGAAACTTGGTGCTGTTGTGTAATGGCGTAATTGAGTGTTGAAACTATATAATGTAATTCGATTATGAAATTCTCGTTGCCGTTATACGAATATGAAATATCTGGTGTGTTTTATAAGAAATGTCAATTTGATTACTACATGGATTATCAATAATAGGCTAATTACCCTGCTTATTGGGGTTTTCTATTGCAGACGGTTACTCAAATAGCACCGTGGGCGATGAACTCAAACAACCCAAACGGTTTCTAGAAAGTAAGCGTGTTCGATCAACTAACAATCACACACGACTTCCGGCAGAGAACTGTTTGCGTTAGGCCACCTTGCACAAACATTTCCACACAAAAAATTGTGTGTGATATACATACGAACGGAAATGTTTTTCTGGGATTCACCGTGTGGGATGTACATACGAACGAAAACGATTGGGTTTTGATGCCTCACCTGATCGCACACGAGCTCATTTTGCCCCCGCCTGTGTGCCAGGAGGGCATATCCCCGATGGTTTTTGGGTCGTGTGGGAAGGACCCCCCCCCCTATCGCAGTCACTCACTTGGCGACGGTTTGAAATGCCATCGCAGAAAGGGGTTAAAACCATTTGTATAGCACGTCTCTACACCAGTGAGATAAGAGTAGTAGACTAAGTAGAGTAGTAGAGATATAGTAGAGAAGTAGAGATAGAGATATGGAGAGGGTGAGAGAGCAAGACACGACAAACCCTATCAAACAAGAGGATATATATACAATGGAGAAAAAAAATCTCTCCATACCAGTGGTTTTAAATACAATAGCAGTGGTTTTAAATAGAACTCGACCAATAACACGCCCCCGCTTCCAGGTCGCAGTTTGTATCGCTCACGTGTGGTCCCCAACCCTCCATTATTGAACAAATTAAAGGGTCGAATTATTACGTACGTAAGCTGCCTCTTCGTGTACAAATGCGCTCCATCGTGTGCTCGCGGGTATGTCGGAGGCAGAGAGTGCGTGTACATTTCTTCTTGTATGTAGTACTCCATTTATATCACTTCATATTGTTTCCCACTCCTATGATATTCCTATCCTAGGAACAAAATGAGGCGGTACTAAGTTTGTGTGTGCGTAGGGAGAACAAGACATCGATGTTGTGTCTGAGTAGTCGCGAGAGTCATCACTATGTGTGTGAGCGCTCACACACACATAGGCATGCATATCCATGTGTTGAGCCTTGTTTGGCATGCTAAACTATGCATCCACAACTTAGAAAATCATATGTTCCTTTGAGTTATCCCTCTTAACTGTATTCCTGATCTTCATCTATCAGTTTATAGTCAAGGGTCTGTGTGCATTCATGTTGATGCCTTTTATTCTTCTGGTCCGCAAGCCATTCTATTTGAGAATGACTAGGAGAAACAAACTCCAGTACCTCATCCATATCTAGGATTGGGTCAAAGTATTTGTATTTCGCAGATGATGAATGCCAATCCAGCTTCTAATAGGTTCCATCTTGGAGCATTACCCCCTTTATGCCAGGATTGTCATGAGAATTGCACAACCTCTTATGAACTCTTGATATAGTGATACTTCTCGCCATCATTATTCATTCCTCGGACCCCTTGTTGTTGCAACCGGAATACCAACAAATGAAATGTGATGTGTGAAATCAATACTCCTAGCAACCCTATTTCTTGGTAGTTAATGGACACTAATATCATTCTTAGTGTGTTGGTTATTGAATCACTATTCTAAGATTAATCGTGCCACTAGTCCATTTTTCCTGGTGCACACTTCGATCAATGAGTTAGGATTGTATCAATCGTTCGCTCTTTTGATCACATCATCTTGCCCTGAAAAGCAAGATTGTACTCGATCTTAGAAACGTACCGGTGGTTCATGATTTTTTGGATATATTCTCGGAAGTATTTCCAGGTTGTTGCTACATCTTGAGCTTGCGTTGGTTTTCTTTGAAGAGGAAAGGGTGATGCAGCAAAGTAGCATAAGTATTTCCCTCAGTTTTTGAGAAGCAAGGTATCAATCCAGTAGGAGGCTCCTCAAAAGTCCCACACACCTACACAAACAAACAAGAACTCGCAACCAATGCAATAAAGGGGTTGTCAATCCCTTCACAGCACTTGCGAAAGTGAGATCTGATAGAGATAATATGATAAGATAAATATTTTTAGTATTTTTATGATATAGATAAGAAAAGTGAAGATGCAAATATAAGTAGATTGAAATCTTATATGATAAAAGATAGACCTGGGGGCCATAGGTTTTACTAGTGGCTTCTCTCAAGATAGCATAAGTATTATGGTGGGTGAACAAATTACTGTCGAGCAATTGATAGAAAAGCAAATAATTATGAGATTATCTAGGCATGATCATGTATATAGGCATCACGTCCGCGACAAGTAGACCGACTCCTGCCTGCATCTACTACTATTACTCCACACATCAACCGCTATCGAGCATGCATCTAGAGTATTAAGTTCATAAAGAACAGAGTAACACATTAAGAAAGATGACATGATGTAGAGGGATAAACTCATGCAATATGATATAAACCCCCATCTTTTTATCGTCGATGGCAACAGTACAATACGTGCCTTGCTGCCCCTGCTGTCACTGGGAAAGGGCACCGCAAGATTGAACCTAAAGCTAAGCACTTCTCCCATTGCAAGAAAGATCAATCTAGTAGGCCAAACCAAACTGATAATTTGAAGACACTTGCAAAGATAACTTAATCACACATAAAAGAATTCAGAGGAGATTCAAATATTTCTCATAGATAAACTTGATCATAACCCCACAATTCATTGGATCTTTACAAACACGCCGCAGAAAGAGTTACATCGAATAGATCTCCAAGAAGATCGAGGAGAACTTTGTATTGAGATTTAAAGAGAGAGAAGAAGCCATCTAGATAATAACTATGGACCCGAAGGTCTATGGTAAACTACTCACAACTCATCGAAAGGGCCTTGGAGATGATGTAGAGGCCCTCCGTGGTCGATTCCCCTCCGGTGGAGCGCCGGTGAAGGCTCCAAGATGGTATCTCGCGGATACATAAGGTTACGGCGGTGGAAATAGTTTTTCGTGGTGCTCCTCGATGGTTTCAGGGTACGTGGGTATATATAGGAGGAAGAAGTAGGTCGGTGGATGCTCGAGGGGACCGCGAGGGTGGAGGGCGCGCCCACCTATAGGGGGCGCGCCAGCACCCTCGTGGTCGCATCCTCTGTTGCTTGACGTCCACTCCAAGTCCCCTGGATCACGTTTGTTCCAAAAAGATCGCTCCCGAAGGTTTCATTCCGTTTGGACTCCGTTTAATATTCCTTTTCTTCGAAACACTGAAATAGGCAAAAAAATAGCAATTCAGGTTGGGCCTCCAGTTAGTAGGTTAGTCCCAAAAATGATATAAAAGTGTAAAGTAAAGCCCATAAACATCCCAAACGGGCAATATAATAGCATGGAACAATCAAAAATTATAGATACGTTGGAGACGTATCAAGCATCCCCAAGCTTAATTCATGCTCGTCCTCGAGTAGGTAAATGATAAAGACAGAATTTTTGATGTGGAATGCTACCTAGCATAATTCTCAATGTAATTTTCTTTATTATGGCATGAATGTTCAGATCCAAATGATTCAAGATAAAAGCTTATAAAACATAAAAATAGTAATACTTGAAGCATACTAGCAAGTAATCATATCTTATCAAAATAGCATAGCCAAAGAAAGCTTATCTCTACAAAATCATATAGTTAGGCCATGCTTCATTTTCATTATCATGCACAACCCCGATTTCAGCCAAGCAATTGGTTCATACCTTTTAACGTGCTTCAGCTTTTTCAACTCTTACGCAATACATGAGCGCAAGCCATGGACATAGCACTATATGTGGTATATGGTGGTGGTTGTGAAGACAAAAAAAGGAAGAAGATAATCTCACATCAACTAGGCGTATCAACGGGCTATGGAGATTCCCATCAATAGATATCAATGTGAGTGAGTAGGGATTGCCATGCAACGGATGCACTAGAGCTATAAATGTATGAAAGCTCAACAAAAGGAACTAAATGGGTGTGCATCCAACTTGCTTGCTCATGAAGACCTGGGGCATTTTGAGGAAGCCCATCATTGGAATATGCAAGCCAAGTTCTATAATGAAAAATTCCCACTAGTATATGAAAGTGACAACATAGGAGACTCTCTATCATGAAGATCATTGTGACGCCCCCGATTCAATCGTACACTAATCATGCATGCAAACATGTACGATCAAGATCAGGGACTCACGGGAAGATATCACAACACAACTCTAAAAACATAAATAAGTCATACAAGCATCATATTACAAGCCAGGGGCCTAGAGGGATTGAATACAAGTGCTCGATCATAGAAGAGTCAGCGGAAGCAACAATATCTGAGTACACACATAAGTTAAACAAGTTGCCATAAGATGGCTAGCACAAACTGGGATACAGATTGAAAGAGGCGCAGGCCTCCTGCCTGGGATCCTCCTAACTACTCCTGGTCGTCGTCAGCAGCCTGCACATAGTAGCAGGTGAAAGTGCTAGTATCGACTAGAGGGGGGGTGAATAGGCGATTTTTATGAAAGTCTTCAAAACTTGGAAGTTTCAAAGACAAACAATAGCAATGACCTAGTTGATATGCAGCGGAACATAAACTACCATAAGCAAACCATAGTCAAGTATGCAATGATGTGAAAGTATAGGACTAATAGCAGCTAAGCAGTAAGGATCGGGATGGAAGATAGTATGAAGCCAATCAACAGTAGTAGTCAAGAAATGAAGTCAAACAGATACACAGATAGGCAATGACTTCACGAAGACAAACCTAAGTAAAGGAAGGAAGAGGATAAAACCAGTCACTTGTTGAAGACACATGATTTGTTGGACCAGTTCCAGTTGCTATGCCAACTGTACGTCTGGTTAGGGAGGCTGAGATTCAACTCAGAAGACCGCGTATTCACCTTATTCCCCTTGAGCTAAGGACACACAGTCCTCACCCAATCACTCTGGTAAGTCTTCAAGGTAGACTTCCGAACATTCACAGACTTCGTTCACTGGCAATCCACAATGACTCTTGGATGCTCAGAACGCGACGCCTAACCGGCTGGAGGATACACAGTCCTCAAGTGTAATAAGTCTTCAGGTCACACAGACAGAATGACTTCAGTGATGCCTAACACTCTTTGGCTCTGGGTGTTTGGGCTTGGTCCTCACAAGGATTTCTCTCTCTCAAAGGCTTCGAGGTGGGTTGCTCTCAAAACGACAAAAGCCGTAAACTAACTCTAAGCAGCCACCAATTTATGGTGTAGGGGGTGGGCTATTTATAACCACTGGGCAACCTGACCTGATATGTCCGAAATGACCCTGGGTCACTAAGGAATTGACACATGTTCCAACGGTCAGATTTCAAACACACACGGCAACTTTACTTGGGCTACAAGAAAAGCTGACTTATCCAGCTCAGGATAAGATTTGCTCTCATTGTCTTCGCTCGAAGACATAGGATTTGGGTTGAGCATCACTTCAGTCATTCTGACTTAGTTCACTTGGACCCCACTTAACAGTACGGTGGTTCCTATGACTCAATCAAAGAAGAAAAGGAAACAGCGAAACAACAGAGTCTTCGCGCTCCATAGTCTTCACTCAATGTCTTCTCATGTCATAGTCTTCAATATGAATATCTTCACATACCACCATTCTCTTCAATGTCTTCATACATTTTTAGGGGTCATCTCCGGTAGGTAAACCGAATCAATGAGGGACACTACCTGCGTTATCCTGCAATTCTCACAAACGCATTAGTCCCTCAACCAACTTTGTTGTCAATACTCCAAAACCAACTAGGGGTGGCACTAGATGCACTTACAATCTCCCCCTTTTTGGTGATTAATGACAAACTGGTTGAAGTTTTCAACGGGGATAAAGTATGTGAAATTGTAAAGGATAGGGTATTGTCTTCATAAGTAGCAAGGGCTCCCCCTGAAGATGTGCATATAAGTAATTTGCTTTTGGAATGCAAATGCACATGGCAGGTTGTACTTGAGGAGATCCACTTCAACTTATGAAGATAATTCATCATGCATGAAATGATATAGCAAATAGAATGACATGCATAATGAAAAATGGACGCCTGCAGAATGATCTAAGTGCGGAAGTTATCATCGCACATGCGGAATCTATCATCGCATCACAGTAAAGCAAATAAGTAGCAGACGACCATCGAGTTTAAGTGTTACAACTCAAAAACCAAATGTTTCAAAAGCGAGAGTTGTAAACACGAGGCAAAATATAAAGCAACCGCCCATATGAACCCGCTTGAAGACTATCAAACTCATATGCTTCTCCCCCTTTTGTCAGTAAGGACCAAAAAGGTTTGAAGACATAGAGCATCTACTCGTCCTCATGAGTAGGTGAAGCAGTAGGGTTGTCGTTGTTGCTTGGCGGTGCAGACGTACTTGGTGTAGTGTCGATGCGTGCAGAAGTAGGAGGCGGTGAAGTAGTATCATCTTCATCATCGATCACTCTTGCATTCACAGTTGCCGCGGAGGAAGAATAGTCAGAGTCTTCAAGTGATGGAGTTCGATGTAGGACAGCAGTCCGTGGAGGAGTGGAGTCAAACTTGAATCTTTCAGTGAAGCCATCGTCTTGAAGATCTGCTTCAGCACTAAGCAGTGTCAAAATCTTCCATGATCGCCGACAGGTTTCGTGAGTGACAAATGCATTCTTGGTGGCAAGATTGGAATGCGATTTACATCCACCAAGAGACTTTGCATCTGACGCTTGAGCCAGAAATGATGCTTATCCTGTTTCTGATTCAGAGCCACAAGAAGTTCTCGGTCATTGAGGACCCGAGAGCGCTTCTTTGGCCTTTGAGCAATTGTGCTCTTAGTAGCTTCAGTTGGTGCACGATGAGGCAGATGAGTATTTCCAGCCATCGGATAGACACGTGTGACAGCTTGGACTCCTTCCATAGGCTGAGTGAAGCTTTGATGTTCAGCATTTTGAAGACAAAGAGGCTCCTTGGCAGGCTCAGGGTATATAGCTTCAACTGACATATCAACCTCTGGTAGAAAGATCAGATGATTGCGAGCAGAGGGCTGATAGTTGACAGAAGAGTGTCGCTTGATGAGGCACATGACCCATGGAGCATAAAACTTCAGACCAAAACGGTCAGATCCAGAAGTAGCAAGTTGCCTGATGAAGAATTCTTGGGAATTGAAGCTAATGCCATTGAGGATGTAAAAGACCAAAGTCTTCATGGCTCCTTCAAGTTTTGCAGCTGATGAATGTCCTTTGATAGGACATAGAGTCCGCCTGATGATGTGATATATGGTGCGAGGCAGATACTCAAGGTCATCAACAAAGAACTCCGTTGGATATTCAGCGTCAGATGGCAAGGGCTTCATCATGCTCAACATCTGGCTCATATTGGGTTCAGTCTTGTGGAAGATGCTCTCCAGTGCTTGCGGTGGTTTTGACAACCAGGTTCATATAGCTCTCCGGGAGTGGATAGGCCTGTAAGCTCAATGATATCAAGAGCTTTGGCTTCATGATGAACATTTCCTGTCATCCACTCGAGAACCCATGTCTTTGTATCTCTGTTATATCCGCGAATGTGGAGCGTAGCATAGAATTGAAGCAAAAGTTCTTCATTCCAATGTTCTTTATCAGTCACAAAGCTGATCAGACCAGCATCACAAAAACAGTCAAGTGCTTCTTCTAAGCACGGCAGTCCAGCAATGGCTTCAGTGTTGAGGCGCATATGAGGGAAAATGCACCCTTGATCATACAGAACACAGGAGTAATAGCTTCGCTATTGATGGCTCCAGAAACGATCTGATGGTATCATTGGCTTTCAGTAGGGGTTCTTGGCGCTGTCAAAGAAGGTATTGTGGCTTTTGAAGCCATTTGCATTGAAGGACCCTGTAGAATTAGCAGTGCCTGGGAACCTTGGCAGTCTTGGCTTTGGTTTCTGGACCTGAGGCCTATGCTCAACATGATAATCAAAATGAGGTCCAGAGGCAGTAGGCGGAGGTACCAGAATGGGCCATCGGACAGTGGTTAGCTGACCATGATTGTATGCTTGCTCAATTGTATAGGGCCTTGGTGGCAGAACAGGAGCAGTGGCAGCAGCTGAGGCTTCAGGCTGCACAATAGGTGCTTCAAGAGCAGTTGCCTCATTGGCTTCAGGCACACTGGTTGGTTCAAGCTCCACATTAGCTTCAGCCATGACTACGTCATTGGCTTCACTTGCGTTGGTAGTGGCAGCTTCAGGATTTTCAACCTCCACTGGACGAGCTGGAGGGTCGGGCACTGGCACGTTCACATCAGGAACAGCTTCTTCAATAACTGGGGGAGTAGGGACACATACGTCTTCTTGTCTTTCATCGGCTAATGCAGCTGGATTGTCTTCAGCAGCTTGGGCTTCAGACGCGGAGACATTCTCAGTTGGAGTGGCTTCAGGAAACACTTGACGTGCAACAGGTTGATGATGCACTTCTCCTTCTAGAACGCTCGGAAGAGGGACTTGAGGCCTTGGTCCTTTGCGAAGCCTTTGTAGGACAGGCGACACCTTGGGAGATGGGGTGGGCAGGTCCTCATCCTCTTCAACTTGCACAGATGGTGTGGCTTGTTGTTGTTGGGGAGTACTGGGGGAGTCTTGTTGTTGCGGGCGATCAGCCCATGATGCATCCTAAGCAATTGGCGTCAGAGGACGACCAATGCTGTTGATTTTGCTGTTCGTGAGAACAGGCGATGATACCACATTGTATTCAATTTGAGGAAGAACTTCATCATCTTCAACATTGTCATGGTGACCAATGTCTTCAGCAGTGATGGGATCAACTGCTGGAATCTCTTCAGCTTTAGGAGCCTCTGTGGAAGCAGGCTCATGAACAGTCATTCATAGTTCTTGGGTTGCAGATGCAGGACGAACCACTGAGATGGGTTCAACAACAAGGGGCTCTGTGGGAGCAGCCTGACTTTTCTTGGTCTTGCGCTTCTTCTTGGAGGGAGCAGCATCAGAGGCTTCTGAGGTTTTCCTTTTTCTAGCTTCAGCCTCTGCAGCCCTCGTCTTCTTTTGTTCTGAAGCGGTAGTCGTGACCTTTGGCTTCGAGCCAGTCATGCTGCTTGGGAAGATAATGCGAGGTGCTTCTTGACTTGAACATGTAGGTTGGGCAGTAAAGAGCTTCTTCTTCTTTGCAGCCATCCTGGGGTCAATGCTAGGACGGCCAAGAGACTTGCGCTTCTCAGCCTCATTGTAGGCAAGCACACACTTGTTAGCCAAACTCTTCATACGCTCGCGAGAGCCTTGGGCTTCTTGGCGCTTCTTGAGAAAGGCTTCTTTAAGCTCATGCAGCATGACCTTGAAGTTTCTGACATCTTGCACGCTGAGCTTAGCCACATGCCTCTTGAACTGATCCTTCTCATAATCAATTTTGTTTTTCAGCTCAACGATGCGCTGAGCGAGAGCTAGCTCAGAAGCAATGGCGCCATTAAAGGCGACGCTGAGGCCAACGGGAAGCTGCAGATCATCAAAGATGAGATTTGGTGTGTCAAACCACTCATCAATGAAGTTATGGATGATTGCCACATCGAAGAGAGGCAGGTTGTTGAAGATCTCTGCTTCTTCCTTGCTCTTGATCAGTTGCTCAAGGGCATCATCTGCAAGATCTTCATCGCTGGACAGATCAATGGGTTCTTCACGCAGAATGGCAGCAGGAGTCAAGGTTTGATCAGTATGCCTGACGATTTGCTTTTTCTTCTCCGTCTTCTTGGAGATTCGGGATTGATCTTCAGACTGCACACTGTCTTCAGGAGGTGCAGTGGCCAGTGGCTTCACACGAGAAGCTTTTGGAGGTGCTGCTGATGTTGAAGCCTTAATTTTCTTTGGCTTCTGCGGCTTTGGAGGAGGAGAGCTGGCTTCATCAGTGTCAGCATCATTATCAGAATGATCCACTTTGGCACCATGGACCAAGATGCAAGTGATGAGGCCATCAAGGTTGGAGAAGGGCCGATGACATTTGGTTCCGCATCACATGAGCCGTCAGCACGGGGAGCAGAGGGACCAGGGTTGAAGTCTAATCCCAATGACTTCTTGTTTTCCTTGGCCGAAGCCTTTGCATGCTGGAAGTTGCACTTGAAGAGAGCATCATCACAACACTAGAGTAATGATGAGGGATCGGCATTCTCAGGCTGAGGTCCTCGGACCATGCAGGGATAGAAACCTTGTGCAATAGCTTCAGCTTTGTTCTTGGGTTGAAGGCCTCGATAGAGAATATCACCCTAAGGACTCTTGATAGCATTCTTCTCTGCATATTCCTTGGTTACGAACTTGTACTTGAACCATTCTTCAGCCCAATAGCGTCGAATCCACTGGATTCATGTCTTGCGCTGATGATAATTCTCTTCAGGATCTGTCTTGTAGAGCTCTGCTAGGTCATCAGGCAGATCTTTTGATGTACCCCCTCGACGCTGTCTGCCACCCTTCCTTACTGATTTCTCTGCAACCATGAACTTCAAACTGAATGGCTTCAATACGTTCGAAGGCTTCAGAGACTTACGCTTGCTGGTTAAGCAGGAGCTGGCTTCAGGAGAATTAATGTGATGCTGTAAATATTCTGCAAACGAATGCAGACTATGAGAACCAAGGGATTCTCCCACGGACATGTACCTATGACAGCATTAGAGATGCGAGGGAAGGGGAAGAGGTCATATGCATTCTCAGAAGTTTTTGAAGATAAATCAGTTTGAAGACATTGACCTCATGATGCGAAGACATTCACTTATATGTTGAGAGTTGGTTCCAGATTTGTACGAATCCGTGAATAAGTACAAGTGAGGAATCAAACTGGATATGAAATTTAAGTGAATAGACTAGGCAGTATGAGATGCAGACAGTATAGATCTAACATGGTATATAGGATAAATCTTGAAGATCAAATAGGTGGTAAAAATAGAGTTATAGTCACCGAACGAAGAACTGCTAGATGAGATGAATAGGAGACCGAGCAGTTCAGTCCACCATGCCCTAACTTGGCGACGGAGGACACCTACGGCGACAGTGGGGAGGACGATATCCGCGGCCGGCGTGAGGACGGCGCTGGAGAAGTCGCGGCAGCTAAGCGCTTCATCGCCGATGTCGTCGAGAGCTAGCGGTGGCGCTAGGGTTTTGACGCAGTGGAGAGGTGGAAGAAGGATTTCTTTACCGCAGGGGACAAGTATTTATAAGTAGGTGTGCGGCACAGTGCAATTACGCTGGTGCCCCTAGCGGTTCACATCTGAGGGGCACGTGGCAAGCATGCAACATACTCAGAGTTGTCCCATGTTCCCACGCCCGCCAGGCATGTCGGATGGTTGTTCCAGCTTCTCCGGTTTTCAACAATAAAGATGAGTTATTTAAAACAGACCTAATGTTTTGTCTCTGTGCTTTCTGCTGACTAGGACGCAGAGAAGACATTTGACAGTTTCAATAGAATGCATATGATTTGGACAGATAGAGTTTGAGATTGAAAGCATAGAGAGGTTAGGGTCTGATCACATTCACTTAGTTCAAAAGATTCAACTTGAAGACATAGCTATAAGTGAATGTTGTAGAGGATAGAACACTCGTATATATATATATATATATATATATATATATATATATATATATATCAATCAAATCATCATAGTGAAGAAAATCATGAAGATAAATTGAAACTGAAGACAAACCAAATGCGAAGTCATTGCAAAAATAACGCCATGAGTGAAACACTTCAAACAGAGAAATTTTGGTGGTGGCGTTACCCACCGTATAGGAAGTATTAGACCCAGACACGGCGCACAATTATCGTGGCGCTCCGAAGTCAAATTCCATGTTAATGTATTCACACTCAGAGTGTAAGTCTTCATTGATTAAAGATATACATTACTTTGTGTGTTGCACATCTAAGTCATCAACATGCATAAGTGTTAGGATGTGTGCCTGATCACAGGACATTAGAGGATTCCAAGATATTTAGCTCACACCGTAACTTGCAAAACCTTTTGTCATCCAAGGGCTTTGTGAAGATATCTGCCAGTTGCTCTTCAGTGTTGACATGAACGATGTTGATATCTTTCTTCATGACATGATCTCTGGGAAAATGATGATGAATTTCAATGTGCTTTGTCTTCGAGTGCTGGACTGGATTGTTGGCTATCTTGATGGCGCTTTCGTTGTCGCAGAAGAGAGGGACTTGCTTCAGATTGATGTCATAGTCCTTGAGAGTTTGCTTCATCCACAGAAGCTGAGCACAACAAGATCCAACAGCAATGTATTCAGATTCAGCAGTTGAGAGTGATACACAGTTTTGCTTCTTTGAAGACCAACAGACAAGTGATCGTCCCAGAAAGTGAGATGTTCCTGATGTAGACTTGCGATCCACCTTGTCACCAGCATAATCAGCATCCGAAAATCCAACCAAATCAAATTTTGAGCCCTTGGGATACCATAATCCGAGTGTTGGCGTGTAAGCCAAATATCGAAGAATTCGCTTCACAGCTAAGTGATGCGATTCCTTTGGTGCCGCTTGGAATCGAGCACACAAGCAAACACTAAGCATATTATCTGGCCTAGATGCACATAGGTAAAGTAAAGAACCAATCATGGAGCGGTATACCTTTTGATCGAACTCTTTACCATTGTCGCCGGGACCCAGATGGTGTTTGGCTGGCATTGGCGTCGTGTAACCTTTGCAATATTGCATTCCAAACTTCTTCAGACAATCTTTGAGGTATTTTTCTTGAGATATGAAGATGCCATTTCTTTGCTGACGAATTTGAAGACCAAGGAAGAACTTCAGCTCACCCATCATGGACATCTCATATGGCTCTTGCATCATGTATCCAAACTCATCAGTATACTTCTGGTTGGTGCAGCCGAAAATTATGTCATCCACATATATTTGGCATACAAACAGTTCACCATCATATGTCTTCGTGAAGAGTGTGGGATTGAGGGATCCAGGTTTGAAGCCTTTGCTCTTCAGGAAGTCTTTGATCGTATCATACCATGCGCGAGGAGCTTGTTTGAGGCCATGCAGTGCTTTGTTTAGCTTGTACACCATATCAGGATGTTTTGGATCTTCAAAGCCAGGTGGTTGAGCGACATATACTTCTTCTTCAATCTTGCCATTGAGAAATGCACTCTTCACATCCATTTTATATAGCAAGATGTTGTGATGGTTAGCGTAGGCTACCAGTACACGAATAGCTTCAAGCCTTGCTACAGGAGCAAATGTTTCATCGAAGTCAATTCCTTCAACTTGAGTGTATCCTTGAGCCACAAGACGTGCTTTGTTTCTGACGACTTGACCATGCTCATCTTGCTTGTTTCGATATATCCATTTTGTTCCAATAATGTTATGCTTGCGAGGGTCAGGTCGCTTGACAAGTTCCCAAACATTGTTTAGCTTGAACTGTTGAAGTTCTTCTTGCATAGCTTGAATCCATTCAGGTTCCATAAAGGCTTCAACAACTTTCTTGGGTTCTGATATTGACACAAATGAAAAGTGCCCACAGAAGTTTGCTAACTGTGTTGCTCTTGAGCGAGTCAGTGGACCAGGTGCATTGATGCTGTCAATTATCTTCTCAATTTGTACTTCATTTGCAACACGAGGATGAACAGGACGAAGATTTTGCTCTTGCTGATCATTGTCATCATTGGGAGGATTATCTTCGGTCTGAGCATTGTCTTCAGGTTGGTTAGGTGCAGAAATGATAAGTTCCTCTTCAGGCTGTGCTTCAGAGGGCATGATTTCACCAGTTCCCATCAGCTTGATAGATTCGCTTGGAGGAGCTTCATCTAGTGTACTTGGCAGGAGTTCTCTTTGTGAACCATTGGTTTCATCAAATCTCACATCCACAGTTTCGACGATCTTGTAGAGATAGAGGTTGAAGACTCTGTAGGAGTGCGAGTCCTTTCCATAGCCAAGCATGAAGCCTTCGTGAGCCTTAGGTGCAAATTTTGACTTGTGATGGGGATCCTTGATCCAGCATCTTGCTCCAAATACTCTGAAGTAGCTTACATTTGGCTTCTTGCCAGTGAGGAGCTCATATGATGTTATGTTCAGAAGCTTATGGATGTAAACATGGTTGATGATGTGACATGCTGTATCAATAGCTTCAGGCCAGAACTTTCTAGGTGTCTTGTACTCATCGAGCATTGTTCGAGCCATCTCAATGAGAGTTCTGTTCTTGTGCTCAACGATGCCATTTTGCTGAGGTGTGTATGGAGCAGAGAACTCATGAGTGATTCCCATTGTATCCAGATAAAGATCAAGACCGGTGTTCTTGAATTCAGTGCCGTTATCACTTTTGATATGCTTGATCTTGACACCATAATTGTTCATTGCTTGATTGGCGCATCGTCTGAAGACATCTTGCACTTCAGTCTTGTAGAGAATTATATGCACCCATGTGTATCTTGAGTAGTCATCAACAATGACGAAGCCATAGAGACAAGCAGATGTTGTGAGGGTGGAGTAGTGAGTAGGTCCAAATAAGTCCATGTGTAATAGCTCGAAGGGTTGAGATGTTGTCATGATTGTCTTCGAGGGGTGCTTTGCCCTAGTCATCTTCCCAGCTTCACAGGCACCACACAAATGATCCTTCTTGAACTTGACATCCTCGATGCCTATGACATGCTTCTTCTTGACGAGTGAGTGTAAGTTCCTCATGCCAGCATGCCCCAGCCTTCGATGCCAGAGCCAGCATTCTGAAGCTTTTGTGAGAAGACATACGGCAAGTTGTGGACCTACTGAGAAATCTACCATGTATAGATCATCTTTTCGATACCCTTCAAAGACTAGAGACTTGTCAGATTCCATTAGTACAAGGCAGCGATATTGTCCGAATAGCACAATCATGTTCAAGTCACAAAGCATTGAGATAGACATTAAGTTGAAACCAATGGATTCAACAAGCATCACTTTATCCATGTTTTGATCCTTTGAGATTGCAACTCTACCTAGACTCAATACCTTGCTTTTACCAGTGTCAGCAAATGTGATGTGACTCTTGTCGGATGGACGTAAGGTTGATTCCATGAGAAGACTTCGATCACCAGTCATATGATTAGTGCATCCGCTGTCGATAATCCATTCTGAAGCTTTCGGTGACATGCCCTACAGTGCAGTTAGGAGGATAGGCTTCACAAGGTATGTTGTGAAGCATAAGCATTTGACGCACACTAGGATTATCACAGCTTAGATCAAGATTAGAACACACAGTATGACAGGTAAGCGATTCATATGTGGAATACATAGTAAGTCATTTTATCATGCGTCCCTTTGTGTTTTAGGTCCCCAGCAATAATATCGAACGCCTTTGATTGTTGGCTGGAGACCATACTCTGCAAAAGAGAGTTAATTCTTCTTCACCACCCACATCTTCAGGGGTGGCTTAGAAGCAATGAGTCTAAGTGCAGCATCTGAGAATTTCGGCTTTGAAGCCCTAGAAAATAGCCTTGCAGGAGATGAATGATACTCATCTGAATAAGCAGAAAAGTTCTTAGTTCTATGAACATAGCGGATTGAAGACACATGCTCATATTCATGAGTCTGAGTATGATTTCCCTGCAAAACATTGGCGTTAGGGTGACTCCGGTGAGTCCTGTATCTGTATGAAGCCGTTGGACCATATGATGCCTTTGGTCTGGGGTTTGTCTTCTTCCCTGATGGTGTCATGATGACATTCACTGAAGATTCTCAAGACAGCTTTTGGGAACCCAGATCTTCTTCATAGGTGGTCCATTCCTGAAGTTAGTACCAATATACCTGGCAAACACTTCACCATTCTGATTCTTGAACAGCTTATAGTTTGCATCAAAGGATTCATCAATGATAATAGGATTAGCACAGGTAAAGCCAGATAAAGTGGATGGATCTACTGAAGGTTCCTTTGCAGCAACCCATGTGGTTTTGGGGTACTACTCAGGCTTCCAGTACGAGCCATCAACATTCATTTTCCTCTCGAACCCAACACCCTCTTTCCTAGGGTTTCGGTTCAGAATCTGCTTTTTGAGGACATCGCAAAGTGTCTGATGTCCTTTCAGACTTTTATACATCCCTGTTTCAAGCAATGTCTTCAACCTAGCATTTTCATCAGCAATAGTAGTGGTATCCTCCGCAGAGGGGTTAGTTACCACATTTGTAGTTGAAGACGGTGCAATAGTAGCAGCAGTGGAACATTCAGCAACAGATGTAGCGTTATCACGCTCAATGCATTTTAGACATGGTGGTTCAAATCCATCCTGAGCGGAACTGGTCTGTTGAGCGCGAAGTGACTCATTCTCTTTTTGAAGATCTTCATGAGCCGCTTTCCATTTCTCAAGCTCTTGCTTCCTTTGAAGATAATCATAGGAGAGCCTTTCATGAGTGGTTGAGAGCGTTTCATGAAGACTTTCAAGGTCTTGGTACTTAGCATGAAGATTTTTTATGTCTTCAACTAAGGACTGTGAACGTGTCATTTCCGCGTCCAACAGGTCATCGCTTTTGTCTAACAGTTTTTGAGTATGTTCCATAGCTTTTTGTTGTTCAGTTGCAATTTTAGCAAGAGTTTTGTAGCTGGGTTTGGATTCACAATCAGAGTCATCTTCACTTGATGTTTGGAAGTACGCATCACGTGATTTTACCTTGGCACCACGTGCCATGAAGCAGTAGGTGGGAGCAGGATCGTCCTTGTGATCAGCTTCAGCGTTGGTGTGGAAGTCAGTATCTTCGGTGTTGAAGATGGACTTGGCAACATAGGCTGTGGCTAGAGCCAGACTTGCAACGCCAGGGTCGGACTCCTCTCCAGACTCCACCTCCACCTCCTCAGAAGCAGACTCCTCCTCTGAATCCATTTCCTTGCCAACAAAAGCACGAGCCTTGCCAGATGAGCTCTTCTTATGAGATGAAGACCTTGATGAGGACTTGGAAGAAGACTTTGAAGATTTCTTCTTCTTCTTGTCATCAGAATCATATTCCTTGCTCTTCTTATTCTTCTTCTCATTGTCCCACTGTGGACACTCAGAGATATAGTGTCCAGGCTTCTTGCACTTGTGACATGTTCTCTTCTTGTTGTCATGAGTGGAAGCTTCATCATTTCTTGAGCTAGATCGTGAAGACTTTCTGAAGCCTTTCTTCTTGCTGAACTTCTGGAACTTTTTCACAAGCATAGCAAGTTCCTTTCCAATGTCTTCAGGATCATCAGACCGCAGTCAGATTCTTCTTCAGATGAGGAAACAACTTTTGCCTTCAAAGCGCGAGTTCGGCCATAGTTGGGACCATAGATATCTCTTTTCTCAGAAAGCTGGAACTCATGTGTGTTGTGCCTCTCAAGTATATCAGACGGATCGAGTGTCTTGAAGTCAGGACACTCTTGTATCATGAGGGCAAGGGTGTCAAAGGAGCTGTCAAGTGATCTCAGTAGTGTCTTGACGATTTCATGCTTGGTGATCTCAGTGGCGCCAAGAGCCTGAAGCTCATTTGTGATGTCAGTGAGGCGATCGAATTGAGCTGGACATTTTCATTGTCGTTTCTCTTGAAGCGGTTGAAGATGTTGCGAAGAACACTGATCCTTTGATCTCTCTGGGTTGAGACGCCTTCATTGACCTTGGAAAGCCAGTCCCAGACTAGCTTCGACGTTTCCAGAGCACTCACACGGCCATACTGTCCTTTGGTCAGATGACCACAGATGATGTTCTTTGTAGCAGAGTCCAGTTGAATGAACTTCTTGACATTAGTGGGGGTGACACCTTCACCAGTTTTGGGAATGCCGTTCTTGACGACATACCAGAGGTCGACATCAATGGCTTCAAGATGCATCCGCATCTTATTCTTCCAGTAGGGATATTCAGTTCCGTCGAACACGGGGCAAGCAGCGGAGACTTTGATTATCCCTGCAGTCGACATAGCTAAACTCCAGGTGGTTAAACTGAATCATACAGAATAAGGGAGTACCCTGCTCTGATACCAATTGAAAGTGCTAGTATCGACTAGAGGGGGGTGAATAGGCGATTTTTATGAAAGTCTTCAAAACTTGGAAGTTTCGAAGACAAACAATAGCAATGACCTAGTTGATATGCAGCGGAAGATAAACTACCATAAGCAAACCATAGTCAAGTATGCAATGATGTGAAAGTACATGACTAATAGCAGCTAAGTAGTAAGGATCAGCATGGAAGATAGTATGAAGCCAATCAACAGTAGTAGTCAAGCAATGAAGTCAAACAGATACACAGATAGGCAATGACTTCACGAAGACAAACTTAAGTAAAGGAAGGAAGAGGATAGAACCAGTCACTTGTTGAAGACACAGGATTTGTTGGACCAGTTCCAGTTGTTGTGACAACTGTACGTCTGGTTAGGGAGGCTGAGATTCAACTCAGAAGACCGTGTCTTCACCTTAACCCCCTTGAGCTAAGGACACACAGTCCTCGCCCAATCACTCTGGTAAGTCTTCAAGGTAGACTTCTGAACCTTCACAGACTTCGTTCACCGGCGATCCACAATGACTCTTGGATGCTCAGAACGCGGCACCTAACCGGCTGGAGGATACACAGTCCTCAAGTGTAATAAGTCTTCAGGTCACACAGACAGAAAGACTTCAGTGATGCCTAACACTCTTTGGCTCTGGATGTTTGGGCTTGGTCCTCGCGAGGATTTCTCTCTCTCTCAAAGGCTTCGAGGTGGGTTGCTCTCAAAATGACAAAAGTCGTAAACTAACTCTAAGCAGCCACCAATTTATGGTGTAGGGGGTGGGCTATTTATAACCACTGGGCAACCCGTCCTGATATGTCTGAAATGACCCTGGGTCACTAAGGAACTGACACGTGTTCCAATGGTCAGATTTCAAACACACACGGCAACTTTACTTGGGCTACAAGAAAAGCTGACTTATCCAGCTCAGGATAAGATTTGCTCTCATTGTCTTCGCTCGAAGACATAGGATTTGGGTTGAGCATCACTTCAGTCATTCTGACTTAGTTCACTTGGACCCCACTTAACAGTACGGTGGTTCCTATGACTCAATCAAAGAAGAAAAGGAAACAGCGAAACAACACAGTCTTCGCGCTCCATAGTCTTCACTCAATGTCTTCTCATGTCATAGTCTTCAATATGAATATCTTCACATACCACCATTCTCTTCAATGTCTTCATACATTTTTAGGGGTCATCTCCGGTAGGTAAACCGAATCAATGAGGGACACTACCTGCGTTATCCTGCAATTCTCACAAATGCATTAGTCCCTCAACCAACTTTGTCGTCAATACTCCAAAACCAACTAGGGGTGGCACTAGATGCACTTACAGTAGGCACCTCTAGTGTAGTAGTCATCGTCGACGGTGGCGTCTGGCTCCTGGGCTCCAATGTCTGGTTGCGAAATCCGGGAAGAAGAGGGAAAGAGGGGAAAGAGGGAGCAAAGCAACCGTGAGTACTCATCCAAAGTACTCGCAAGCAAGGATCTACACTACATATGCATGGGTATATGTGTAAAGAGGCAATATCAGTGGACTGAACTGAAGAATGCCAGAATAAGAGGGGGATAGCTAGTCCTATCGAAGACTACGCTTCTGGCAGCCTCCGTCTTGCAGCATGTAGAAGAGAGTAGATTGAAGTCCTCCAAGTAGCATCGCATAGCATAATCCTACCTGGCGATCCTCCCCTCATCGCCCTGTGGAAAAGTGATCACCGGATTGTCTGTGGAACTTGTCTGGGTGTGTTTTATTAAGTATCTGGTTCTAGTTGTCATAAGGTCAAGGTACAACTCCGGGTCGTCCTTTTACCGAGGGACATGGCTATTCGAATAGATAAACTTTCCTGCAGGGGTGCACCACATAACCCAACACGCTCGATCCCATTTGGCCGGACACACTTTCCTGGGTCATGCCCGGCCTCGGAAGATCAACACGTCGCAGCCCCACCTAGGCCTAACAGAGAGGTCAGCATGCCAGTCTAACTCCTATGGCGCAGGGGTCTGGGCCCATCGCCCATTGCACACCTGCATGTTGCGTGGGTGGCCGGAAGCAGACCTAGCCTCCCTAATACAAGAGCAGGCGTTCCGTTCCAATCCGGCACGCGTCGCTCAGTCGCTGATGTCTAGAATGCTTCGGCTGATACCACGATGTCGAGTGCCCATATCTTTCCCGCGTAGTTGGTTAGTGCCTATAGGCCAGTGGCCAGACTCAGATCAAATACCAAGATCTCGTTAACCGTGTTATTATGAAGCAACCGCGAATGCCGACCAGGGCCAGGCCCATCTCTCGCCTAGGTGGTCTCAACCTGCCCTGTCGCTCCGCCACAAAGATCCACACAGAGGGCCATCAGGACAACGGTCCTTCCAGCCCCCAATCCGTTAATCACTCGCGGGCACTCAACGAGCCGACCCGACTTTAGTCACCATCTATAAAATATGTATATATGTATAGTATATACCTGTGATCACCTCCCGAGTGATCATGGCCCAATAGTATAGCAATGCAGACTGACAAGAATGTAGGGCCAATGATGATAAACTAGCATCCTATACTAAGCATTTAGGATTGCGGGTAAGGTATCAATGACTGTAGCAACAATGACAGGCTATGCAACAGAATAGGAGTAACCAAACAGTAACATGCTACACTACTCTAATGCAAGCAGTAGAGAGAAGAATAGGCGATATCTGGTGATCAAAGGGGGGCTTGCCTGGTTGCTTTGGCAAGAAGGACGGGTCGTCAACTCCGTAGTCAAACTGGGCAGCAGCAGCGTCGGTCTCGTAGTCTACCGGAGAGAAGAGGGGGAAGAAACAGTAAATACAATGCAAACATAATCATGACGATGCATGACATGACAATGAGCGGTGTTAGGTGTGCCCTAACGCGGTAGTAGGTGATACCAGCGAAAGGGGGAAACATCCGGGAAAGTATTCCCGGTGTTTCGCGTTATCGGACAAGTGAACCAGAGGGGGAAAGTTGTGGGTTCGCTATGCTAGGGATGTGTGGCGGACGAACGGGCTACGTATTCCGATTCGTCTCGTTGTTCTGAGCAACTTTCATGTAGAAAGTATTTTCATCCAAGTTACGGATTATTTTATATTAATTTTTAAAGTTTTAAATCATTTTCTAAATTAATATTACTAATTTAATTCAAAAATGGCATTACTGCATCAGCATGACATCAGCATGATGTCATCAGTCAACAGAGGTGTTGACTGGGTCAAGCTGACATGTGGATCCCGCATGTCATACTCTGTTTATTCCAATTAGGGTTTAACGAATCTAATTACTGTCTAATTAATTAACAATAGATAGTTAGGTTACCTAAACCGGATTAATTTAGTTAATTAATTACTTAATTAATTAATTAATTAATATTTTATTTATTATTATTATTAATAATTCTTGTTTTAAACATTCTGGGGCTGGGCCCCGTTTGTCAAAGGCCCTAGGGGCTTAGCGGGTTTGCCCGCTAATGGGCACAGGGCACAGCCCGTCTGGGCACTAGCGGGATGCCCGTCAGGGTGAACCGGGGCATCGGCATCGGGCGCCAACCGGGCGGAGGACGGGGGATGGCGACGGCGCTCAGGACAGGGGCGGCCGAAGGGAGGAGTGGGCTTCAGCGGCATCGGCGAGCAGCACCACCAGGGGTGCGCGTGCGTGCGGGTAGCCGCGGCGAGCGGAGTGGTAGAGCTCCGACTGGGCCCGGTGAGGAGAGGCGAGGCATCGAGAGGCGCAGGCGGGCGTGCTGGGGATCTCGCACCGCAGCGAGTCCAGGGGCGGCAGAGGGGTGACCGGAGGCGGGCTGCATCGGGGCTCGGCCTGCAGCAGGCGCAACGAGCCTGGCGGGCGCGGGCGGTGGTCGCAGGGCGTAGCTCGGACGCATCATAGGACGAAGAGGAGGTCGGGGGTGCGGTGAGCGCGGTCGCGGGTGCGACCAGGGGCGAGCCCGGGCGCGGCTAACGATGCGGCCAGTGGGCGTGGCGGCCATGGTGAGCGCAGGGGCGAGGGAGAGGGTAGGACCAGGGTCCTCACCACGATTCGTAGGGTCAAGGCCAGCAGTGCTCGAGGTGGGGGGGCAGGGACGACGTGCGTAGGGGGAGGCAGGCCGGCGGGGTAGACGACGAGGTGGCCGAGGCGGCGTTCGAGGCGACGATGGATGAGGTGGAGGTGCCGGCGGGCGACGGCGGTCGGCACGGCGAGGGGCGCCGACGCCTGATCCGATCTGGATCGGGGGAAGCAGAGGGAGGAGTGGGGAAAGTGGGGTGGGTGGTTAGGGTCCCCCCCAGTGGGGTGGATATGGGGGAGGGTGTGGGGTGCGGCTGGGCCGGCCTGGCTTGCCCAATGGCAAGGTGGGCCGAGGCCCAGCGGGGGGGTTTCTTTTCCTTTTTTTTGTTTGTTCTGTTTTCTTCTCTTTTTATTTATTCTTTACTGTTTTATGTTAGTTACATTTTATTTTAGTTTTAGTAAAATATACACTTAGCATCTAAATTAGTATCTGAACTAGTCCATAGTCACAAAAGTCTAGTCCCCTAATAGCTTAGTTTGACATTTTATTAACTATAAAAGGTATTTAAATAATCGTTTTTGCTACTGTTTTAATTAATATAGTGCACTTAAATACTTTATAGAAGTGTGGTTCCTTCACCAATATGTAGTATGGAATATTTGCCACAACCCGAACATTTTTGTTTTATTGTTTGAAAACTTTTGTTGTTTGTTTTTATTTTAAATTTTGAAATGGGTTTCATACTGACGCGAGTTTATCAACAGTAACCGAGGGGACATGGCATCATTAGCGGAGGTTCACTATAGCTTAACTATCTGGGCGTCACAATTCTCCTCAACTACAAGAAATCTCGTCCCGAGATTTAAGCGGTGGAGTAAGAGGGGAAAGGTGCTGGTAGCGAAAAACCTAAAGAGGCTTCTCGGTCTTGACTGCCCTTTCGAAGAGGTTGATCCCTTTCGTTGATGTCTTCATTGCTTCGAGTCACCATGATCAAGTCGTCATCCTTTCTTCGGGATCTCCATCGTCGTACGAACGCGACCAAGGGGAAGAACTCTGGAAGAACGCATCTCCACAAATCTGGGCATCTGACGGTGAACTCAATGGGAAATACACAAGGTATCCCACGAGTTGTATTTCAGTGAATTCGTTGAGTGTAATATACGATGGTACCAAAGCTTGAAATGGGTAGGCAATCATTCGATGACTTGACAGAAGCTGGAATGGGGGTTTCAACAACGAGAATAACATGGTATTTGATTCCAGGATGAATAATGGTATAGCATTTAGCTCGTGGAACACATACGAAGCCAGGTGCAAAGGATACATTAGAATCCGGGTTGTAAAGAAGAGTCAGGTTTCGATCCAGTGGACCTGTGGGTTATGGGCCCACCATGTGGGTTGAAATTAGGAAGGGTGGTGACATCTTGTACACACGCGACAGGGAGGCATGTCAGTGAATAGCTTGTTAGCTATGCCGGCAACAATGTCGGTACCAAGGACGGGGAACGAAGAGAGCAATTTTCCTGCTTGTTGAACGAGGCGAACCAGTTGGCAAAGTTATCACCTAGTGGTGGTTACCGGAATGTCATCAACAATTGTAACAGGGTCTTACTGATAGAGTTGTACACCGAGGTGTTTACATAAGCAGGAGAACATTACTACTTAGATCATATAGATCACAAGAAACATTAAACCAACCAATGGAAAGGAAAATACGATTATCAGATTAAACAGAACAATGGAAAGGAAAATGTGTTTAAACACATATTTCAAGGGTATAATCTTCCCAAGGACAAGCAGAGCATGATATCCATGACAGGATATAATGGAGAAAACTCTTTAGGTAGGGGAGAGAATTTTCATGACATTACCCATACAGCGGTGTTTGGATAATTGAGCAGGAAACATTTAGCATTGGGCTTCAAATGTTCTTGTTGAAAATCGGAGTACCATAGACATGCTTCGAGATAGCAATGATATGGTGTTTCAAGCAAGGTCGGACTTTGGATACACGAAGGATCCATCAGGAACAACTTATAAAATAAGTCTTACAATTTCCTCCAGGGAGAATGGTTATCCTTGCAAAAGAAATTATAATGATAGGTCCTCCAGCCAGGGGGGTGCTAGGCATGACATCATATTACCGGATCATCAAATGACCAACGTCATCACTCCTGGAAAGTTGTCCCAACCATCATATCTGACTGAGATTCAGATCCGATTGGTGTCATGATACCTCAGACTCGGGATGTCCGAGAAGAAAAGGTGCAACACAAATTGACGAAATGACATTCCAAGATTCTCGGGAAATGAACTATGTGAAAGTGCTAGTTATCGACTAGAGGGGGGTGAATAGGCGATTTTTATGAAGGTCTTCAAAACGTGGAAGTTTCGAAGACAAACAATAGAAATGACCTAATTGATATGCAGCGGAAGATAAACTACAACAAGCAAACCATAGTCAAGTATGCAATAATGTGAAAGTACAAAGACTAATAGCAGCTTAGTAGTAAGGATCAGGATGGAAGATAGTATGAAGCCAACCAACGATAGTAGTCAAGCAATGAAGTCAAACAGGTACGACAAATAGGCAATGACTTCACGAAGACAAACACTAAGTAAAGGGAGGGAGAGGATAGAACCAGTCACTTGTTGAAGACACAGGATTTGTTGGACCAGTTCCAGTTGCTGTGACAACTGTACGTCTGGTTAGGGAGGCTGAGATTCAACTCAGAAGACCGCGTCTTCACCTTATTCCCCTTGAGCTAAGGACACACAGTCCTAGCCCAATCACTCTGGTAAGTCTTCAAGGTAGACTTCCGACCTTCACAGACTTCGTTCACCGGCGATCCACAATGACTCTTGGATGCTCAGAACGCGACGCCTAACCGGCTGGAGGATTCACAGTCCTCAAGTGTAATAAGTCTTCAGGTCACGCAGACAGAAGGACTTCAGTGATGCCTAACACTCTTTGGCTCTGGGTGTTTGGGCTTTGTCCTCGCAAGGATTTCTCTCTCTCAAAGGCTTCGAGGTGGGTTGCTCTCAAACGACAAAAGTCGTGTACTAACTCTGAGCAACCACCAATTTATGGTGTAGGGGGTGGGCTATTTATAGCCACTAGGCAACCCAACCTGATATGTCCGAAATGACCCTGGGTCACTAAGGAACTGACATGTGTTCCAACGGTCAGATTTCAATCACACACGGCAACTTTACTTGGGCTACAAGCAAAGCTGACTCATCCAGCTCTGGATAAGATTTGCTCTCATTGTCTTCGCTCGAAGACATAGGATTTGGGTTGAGCATCACTTCAGTCATTCTGACTTTGTTCACTTGGACCCCACTTAACAGTACGGTGCTTCCTATGACTCAACAAAGAAGAAAAAGGAAACAACGAAATGACACAGTCTTCGCGCTCCATAGTCTTCACTCAATGTATTCTCATGTCATAGTCTTCAATATGAATATCTTCACATACCACCATTGTCGTCAACGTCTTCATACATTTTTAGGGGTCATCTCCGGTAGGTAAACCGAATCAATGAGCGACACTACCTGTGTTATCCTGCAATTCTCACAAACACATTAGTCCCTCAACCAAATTTACCGTCAATACTCCAAAACCAACTAGGGGTGGCACTAGATGCACTTACAATCTCCCCCTTTTTGGTTATTGATGACAAACTGGTTGAAGTGTTCAACGGGGATAAAGTATGTTAAATTGTAAAGGATAGGGTATTGTCTTCATAAGTGGCAAAGGCTCCCCCTGAAGATGTGCATATAAGTAATTTGCTTTTGGAATGCAAATGCACATGGCAGGTTGTACTTGTGGAGATCCTCTTCCACTTATGAAGATAATTCATCATGCATGAAATGATATAACTAAGAGAATGACATGCATAATGAAAAATGGACGTCTGCAGAATGATCTAAGTGCGGAAGTTATCATCGCACATGCGGAATTTATCATCGCATCACAGAAAAGCAAATAAGCTGCAGACGACCATCGAGTTTAAGTGTTACAACTCAAAGAACCAAATGTATCAAAAGCGAGAGTTGTAAACACTAGGCAAAATATAAAGCAACCCCCCATATGAACCCGCTTGAAGACTATCAAACTCATATGCTTCTCCCCCTTTTGTCAGTAAGGACCAAAAAGGTTTGAAGACAGAGAGCATCTACTCGTTCCCATGAGGAGTAGGTGAAGCAGCAGGGTTGTCGTTGTTGTTTGGCGGAGTAGACGAACTTGGTGCAGTGTTGACGCGTGCAGAAGTAGGGGGCGGTGAAGTAGCATCGTCTTCCTCATCGATCACTTTGGCATTCACAGTTGCCGCGGAGGAAGTATAGTCAGAGTCTTCAAGGGATGGAGTTCGACGTAGGACAACATTCCGTGGAGGAGTGGAGTCAAACTTGAATCTTTCAGTGAAGCCATCATCTTGAAGATTTGCTTTAGCACTGAGCAGCGTCAAACTCTTCCATGATCACCGACAGGTCTCGTGAGTGACAAAAGCATTCTTGGTGGCAAGATTTCGAATGCGATTGACATCCACCAAGAGGCTTTGCATCTGTCGCTTGAGCCAGAAGTGATGCTTGTCTTGTTTCTGATGCAGTGCCACAAGAAATTCTTGGTCATTTAGGACGCGAGAGCGCTTCTTATGCCTTTGGGCAATTGTGCTCTTAGTAGCTTCAGTTTGCGCACGGTGAGGCACACGAGTGTTCCCAGCCATTGGATAGACACGAGTTACTGCTTGGACTCCTTCCATGGGGTGAGTGAAGCTTTGGTGATCAGCATTTTGAAGACAAAGAGGCTTCTTGGCAGGCTCTGGGTATATGGCTTCAACTGACATATCAACCTCTGGTAGAAAGATCAGATGATTGCGAGTAGAGGGCTGATAGTTGATAGCAGAGTGTAGCTTGATGAGGCGCATGACCCATGGAGCATAGAATTTCAGGCCAAAAAGGTCAGATCCAGACGCAGCTAGTTGTCGGATGAAGAATTCTTGTGTATTGAAGTTGATGCCATTGAGGATGTAAAAGACCAATGTCTTCATGGCTCCTTCAAGTTTTGCAGCTGATGAATGCCCTTTGATAGGCCATAGAGTTCGCCTGATGATGTGATATATTGTGCGAGGGAGATACTCAAGGTCATCAACAAAGAACTCCTTTGGGTATCCAGCGTCAGGTGGCAGAGGCTTCATCATGCTCAACATCTGGCTCATGTTGGGCTCTGGCTTATGGAAGATGCTCTCCAGTGCATTGCGGTGGAGTTGACAATCAGGTTCGAACAGCTCTTCGGGGTGGGTAGGCATGTAAGCTCAATGACGTCAAGAGCTTTGGCTTCATGATGAACATTTCCTGTCATCCACTCAAGAACCCATGTCTTTGTATCCCTGTAGTAGTCGCGAATGTGGAGGGTAGCATAGAATTGAAGCAAAAGTTCCTCATTCCAATGGTCTTTGTCTGTCACAAAGTTGAGCAGACTTGCATCACGAAAGCAGTCAAGTGCTTCTTCTAAGCATGGCAGTCCAGCAATGGCTTCAATGTCGAGGCGCATATGAGGGAAAATGCGCCCTTGATCATACAGAACGCAGGAGTAATAGCTTCGCTGCTGATAGCTCCAGAAATGATCAGATGATATTCTTGGCCTTGAGTAGGGGTTCTTCGCTCTGTCAAAGAAGGTATTGTGGGCTTTGAAGCCATTTGCATTGAAGGACCCTGTAGAGGTGGCAGTACCTGGGAACCTTGGCAGTCTTGGCTTTGGTTTCTGGACCAGAGGCCTATGCTCAACATGATAATCAAACTAAGGACCATAAGCATTAGGCGGGGGGACCAGAACGGGCCATTTGACAGTGATCAGGTGACCATAGTTGTATGCTTGCTCAATTGTATGGTACCTTGGTGGAGGAACAGGAGCAGTGGCAACAACAGAGCCGTCAGGCTGCACAACAGATGCTTCAGGAGCAGTTGCATCATTGGCTTTTGGCACATTGGTTGGTGCAGGCTCCACATTTGCTTCAGCCATGACTACGTCGTTGGCTTCATTTGTGTTGGTGGTGACAGCCTCAAGATTTTCAACCTCCACTTGATGAGCTGGAGGGTCGAGCACTGGCACGTTCACTTCAGGAACAGCTTCTTTAGTAATGGGGGGAGTAGGGACACGTTCTTCTTCTTGGTTGTCATCGGCTGATGCAGCCGGATTGTCTTCAGCAGCTTTGGCTTCAGACACGGAGACATTCAAAGTCGGAGTGGCTTCTGGAAACGCTTGACGTGCAACAGATTGGTGGTGCACTTCTCCTTCTGGAACGCTCGAAAGAGGGACTTGAGGCCTTGGTCCTTTGCGAAGCCTGCGTAATGCTGGCGACGCCTTTGGAGATGGAGTTGGCTGGGCCTCAAAGTCATCCTCTTCTTCTTGCACAGGTGGTGTGACTTGTTGTTGTTGGGGAGTACTCGGGAAGTCTTGTTGTTGTGGGTGATCAGCCCATGATGCATCCTGAGCAATTGGCGTCAGAGGATGACCAATGCTGATGAGTTCGCTGTTCGTGAGAACAGGCGATGATACCAAGTTGTGTTTGATCTGAGGAAGAACTACATCATCTTCAACATTGTCATTGTGACCAATGTCTTCGGCAGCGGTGGTATTAACTTCTGGAATGTCTTCAGCTTCATGAGCCTCTGTGGAAGCAGGCTCATGAACTATCATCCATCGTTCTTGGTGTTCAGATGCAGGGCGAACCATTGAGATAGGTTCAACAACTAAGGGCTCTGTGGGAGCAGCCCGATTCTTCTTGGTTTTGCGCTTCTTCTTGGAGGGAGCAACATCAGAGGCTTCAGGATTTTTCCTTTTTCTGGCTTCAGCCTCGGCAGTCCTTGTCTTCTTCAGTTCTGAAGCGGTTGACTTGACCTTTGGCTTCGAGCCAGTCATGCTGCTTGGGAAGACTATGCGAGGTTCTTCCTGTCTTAAAGGTGCAGATTGGTCAGTTGATGGCTTCTTCTTCTTTGCAGCCATTCTGGGGTCAATGCCAGGACGACCAAGAGCCTTGCGCTTCTCAGCCTCATTGTAGGCTAGCACACACTTGTCAGCCAGACTCTTCATACGCTCACGAGAGCGTTTGGCTTCTTTGTGCTTCTTGAGAAAGGCTTCTTTGAGCTCGTGCAGCATGATCTTGAAGTTTTTGCCATCTTGCACACTGAGCTTTGCCACATGCTTCTTGAACTAAGCTTTCTCATAGTCGATCTTGTGCTTCAGTTCAACGATGCGCTGAGCAAGAGCTAGCTCAGAAGCAATGGCGCCATTGTAGGAGACGCTGAGGCCAATGGGAAGTTGCAGATCTTCAAAGCTGAGATTTGGGGTGTCAAACCACTCATCAATGAAGTTATGGATGATTGCCACATCAAAGAGAGGCAAATCATTGAAGATCTCTGCTTCTTCCTTGCTCTTGTTCAGTTGCTCAAGAGCATCATCTGCAAGATCTTCATCGCTGGACAGATCAATGTGCTCTTCTCGCAGAATGGCAGCAGGAGCCAATGTCTGATCAGTATTTTTGACGATTTTCTTTTTCTTCTCCGTCTTCTTGGAGATACGTGATATATCTTCAGACTGCACACTGTCTTCAGGAGGTGCAGTGGTCAGTGGCTTCGCACGTGAAGCTTTTGGAGGAGCAGCTGATCTTTAAGCCTTAGCCTTCTTTGGCTTCTTCAGCTTTGGAGTAGGAGCTGGGGCTTCATCAGTGTCAGCATCATCATCAGAATGATCCACTTTGGCACCTTGGACGGAGATGTGAGTGATGAGGCCATCAAGGTTGTAGAAAGGACTGATGACATTGGGTTCTGCATCACGTGAGCCGTTAGCACGGGGAGCAGAGGGACAAGGGTTGAAGTCTAATCCCAATGACTTCTTGTTTTGCTTGGCCGATGCCTTTGCGTGCCGGAAGTTGCGCTTGAATATATTATCGTCACGACACCAAAGCAATGACGATGGGTCAGCATTTTCAGGCTGAGGTCCACGGACCATACAAGGATAGAAACCATGTGCAATAGCTTCAGCTCTGTTCTTGGGTGGAAGGCCTCGATAGAGAATATCACCCCAAGGACTTTTGATAGCATTCTCCTCGGTGTATTTCTAGGTCACAAACTTGTATTTGAACCATTGTTCAGCCCAATATCGTCGAATCCATTGGATTCGTGTCTTGCGCTGATTATAATTCTCTTCAGGATCTGTCTTGTAAAGCTCTGCGAGGTCATCAGGCAAATCTTTTGATGTTCCCCCACGATGCTGTCGGCCACCCTTCCTTATTGATTTCTCTGCAGCCATGAACTTCAAACTGAATGGCTTCAACACGTTCAAAGGCTTCAAAGGCTTTCCTTGCTGGACAAACAGGAACTGGCTTCGGGAGAGTTAATGTGATGCTGTAAGAATTCTGCAAACGAATGCAGACTATGAGAACCAAGGGATTCTCCCACAGACATGTACATGTGACAGCATTAGAGATGTGAGGGAAGGGGAAGAGGTCATATGCATTCTCAGAAGATTTTGAAGATAAATCAGTTTGAAGACATTGACCTCATGATGCGAAGACATTCACTTATATGTTGAGAGTTGGTTCCAGATTTGTACGAATCCGTGAATAAGTACAAGTGAGGAATCTAACTAGATATGAAGCTTAAGTGAATATACCAGGCAGTATGAGATGCAGACAGAATAGATCTAACATTGTATAGGCAGAAACCAATTTTGGTAAATAGGATGAATCTTTGAGGATCAAAAAGATGGTAAAAATAGAGTTGTATTTACCACACGAAGAACTGCTAGATGGGATGAGTAGGAGACCGAGCAGTTCAATCCACCGTGCCCTAACTTGGCGACGGAGGACACCTACGGCGGCGGCGGAGAGGACGATGTCCGCGGCCGGCGTGAGGACGGTGTCGGAGAAGTCGCGGCAGCTAAGTGCTTCGTCGCCGGCGTCATCAAGAGCTAGCGGTGGCGCTAGGGTTTTGACAAGGTGGAGAGGTGGAAGAAGGTTTTCTTTACCGCAGGGGACATGTATTTATAAGGAAGTGTGCAGCGTAGCGCAGTTACGCAGGTGCCCCTTGGCGGTTCACATCTGAGGGGCACGTGGCAAGCATGCAACACACTCAGAGTTGTCCCATGTTCCCACGCCCGCCAGGTTTGTCGGATGGTCGTTCCGGCTTCTCCGGATTTCAAGCAATAAGGATGAATCATTTAAAACAGACTCAATGTTTGTCTCTGTGTCTTCTGCTGACAAGGACGCAGAGAAGACATTCAACAGTTTCAATAGAATGCATATGATTTGGACAGATATAGTTTGAGATAGAAAGCATAGAGAGATTAGGGTCCGATCACATTCACTTAGTTCAAAAGATTCAACTAGGAAGACATAGCTATAAGTGAATGTTGTAGAGGACAGAACACTAGTATATATATCAGAAAGCAATCAAATCAACATAGTGAAGAAAATCATGAAGATAAGTTGAAATTGAAAACAAACCAAATGCAAAGACATAGCAAAAATAACGCCATGAGTGAAACACTTCAAACCGAGAAATTTGGTGGTGGCGTTAACCACCGTATAGGATGTATTAGACCCAGACACGGTGCACAATTATTGTGGCGCTCCGACGTCAAATTCCACGTTAATGTATTCACACTCAGAATGTAAGTCTTCATTGATTGAAGATATACTTTACTTCGTGTGTTGCACATCTAAGTCATCAACATGCATAAGTGTTAGGATGTGTGCCTGATCACAGGACATTTGAGGATTCCAAGATATTCAGCTCACACCGTAACTTGCAAAACCTTTTCTCATCCAAGGGCTTTGTGAAGATACCTGTCAGTTGCTCTTCAGTGTTGACATGAATGATGTCAATATCTTTCTTCATGACATGATCTCTGAGAAAGTGATGACGAATTTCAATGTGCTTTGTCTTCGAGTGCTGGACTGGATTGTTGGCAATCTTGATGGCACTTTCGTTGTCGCAGAAGAGAGGTACTTGTTTCAGATTGATGCCATAGTCCTTGAGAGTTTACTTCATCCATAGAAGCTGAGCGCGGCAAGATCCAGTAGCAATGTATTCAGATTCAGCAGTTGAGAGTGATACATAGTTCTGCTTCTTTGAAGACCAACAGACAACTGATCGTCCCAGAAAGTGACATGTGCCTGATGTAGACTTGCGATCCACCTTGTCACCAACATAATCAGCATTCGAGAATCCAACCAGATCAAATTTTGATCCCTTTGGATACCATAATCCGAGTGTTGGGGTGTAAGACAAATATCGAAGAATTCGCTTCACAGCTAAGTGATGCGATTCCTTTGGTGCCGCTTGGAATCGAGCACACATGAAAACACTAAGCATAATATCTGGCCTAGATGCACATAGGTAAAGTAAGGAACCAATCATGGAGCGGTATACCTTTTGATCGAACTCTTTACCATTGTCGCCGGGACCCAGATGGTGTTTGGCTGGCATTGGCGTCGTGTAACCTTTGCAATATTGCATTCCAAACTTCTTTAGACAATCTTTGAGGTATTTTTCTTGAGATATGAAGATGCCATTCCTTTGCTGACGAATTTGAAGACCAAGGAAGAACTTCAGCTCACCCATCATGGACATCTGATATTGCTCTTGCATCATGTATCCAAACTCATCACTATACTTCTGGTTGGTGCAGCCGAAGATAATGTCATCCACATATATTTGGCACACAAGCAGTTCACCATCATATGTCTTCGTGAAGAGTGTGGGATCGAGGGATCCAGGTTTGAAACCTTTGCTCTTTAGGAAGTCTTTGATCGTATCATACCAAGCGCGAGGAGCTTGTTTGAGGCCATACAGTGCTTTGTTTAGCTTGTACACCATATCAGGATGTTTTGGATCTTCAAAGCCAGGTGGTTGAGCGACGTATACTTCTTCTTCAATCTTGCCTTTGAGAAATGCACTCTTCACATCCATTTTAAATAGCAAGATGTTGTGGTGGTTAGCATAGGCTAGCAGTATGCGAATAGCTTCAAGCCTAGCCACAGGAGCAAATGTTTCATCGAAGTCAATTCCTTCAACTTGAGTGTATCCTTGAGCCACAAGACGTGCTTTGTTTCTGACGACTTGAGCATGCTCATCTTGCTTGTTTCGATATATCCATTTTGTGCCAATAATGTTATGCTTGCGAGGTCAGGACGCTTGACAAGTTCCCAAACATTGTTCAGCTTGAACTGTTGAAGTTCTTCTTGCATAGCTTGTATCCATTCAGGTTCCATAAAGGCTTCAGCAACTTTCTTGGGTTCTGATATTGACACAAAAGAAAAGTGCCCACAGAAATTTGCTAACTGTGTTGCTCTTGAGCGAGTAAGTGGACCAGGTGCATTGATGCTATCAATTATCTTCTCAATTTGTACTTCATTTGCAACTTGAGGATGAACTGGACGAATACCTTGCTCTTGCTGATCATTGTCATCATTGGGAGGATTGTCTTTAGTCTGAGCATTGTCTTCAGGTTGGTTAGGTGCAGAAATGATAAGTTCCTCTTCAGGCTGTGCTTCAGAAGGCGTGATTTCACCAGTTCCCATCAGCTTGATAGATTCGTTGGGCGGAGCTTCGTCTAGTATACTTGGCAGGAGCTCTCTTTGTGAACCATTGGTTTCATCAAATCGCACATCCACAGTTTCAAGGATTTTGTAGAGATAGAGGTTGAAGACTCTGTAAGAGTGCGAGTCCTTTCCGTAACCGAGCATGAAGCCTTCGTGAGCTTTAGGTGCAAATTTTGACTTGTGATGGGGATCCTTGATCCAGCACCTAGCTCCAAATACTCTGAAGTAGCTGACATTTGGCTTCTTGCCAGTAAGGAGCTCATAGGATGTTTTATTCAGAAGCTTATGGATGTAAACCCGGTTGATGACCTGACATGATGTATCAATAGCTTCAGGCCAGAACTTTCTTGGTGTCTTGTACTCGTTGAGCATTGTTTGAGCCATCTCAATGAGGGTTCTGTTCTTGCGCTCTACGATGCCATTTTGTTGAGGTGTGTATGGAGCAGAGAACTCATGAGTGATTCCCATTGTATCCAGGTTAAGATCAAGTCCGGTGTCCTTGAACTCAGTGTCGTTGTCACTTCTGATATGCTTGATCTTGACGCCATAATTGTTCATGGCTCGATTGGCGAAGCGTCTGAAGACATCTTGCACTTCAGTCTTGTAGAGAATTATGTGCACCCATGTATATCTTGAGTAGTCATCAACAATGACGAAGCCATAGAGACAAGCAGTTGTTGTGAGGGTAGAGTAGTGAGTAGGTCCAAATAAGTCCATGTGTAACAGCTCGAAGGGTTGAGATCTCGTCATGATTGTCTTTGAGGGGTGCTTTGCCCTAGTCGTCTTTCCAGCTTTGCAGGCACCACACAAATGATCCTTCTTGAACTTGACACCCTCGATGCCTATGACATGTTTCTTCTTGGCGAGTGTGTGTAAGTTCCTCATGCCAGCATGCCCCAGCCTCCAATGCTGGAGCCAGCATTCTAAAGCTTTTGCAAGAAGACATACGGCAAGTTGTGGACCTGCTGAGAAATCTGCCATGTATAGATCATCTTTCCGATACCCTTCCAAGACTAGAGACTTGTCAGATTCCATTAGTACAAGGCAACGATATTTTCTGAATAGCACAATCATGTTCAAGTCACAAAGCCTCGAGACAGACATTAAGTTGAAACCAAGGGATTCAACAAGCATCACTTTATCCATGTGTTGATCCTTTGAGATTGCAACTCTACCTAGACCCTATACCTTGCTTTTACCAGTATCAGCAAATGTGATGTGACTCTTGTCTGATGGACGTAAGGTTGAGTCCATGAGAAGACTTCGATCACCAGTCATATGATTAGTGCATCCGCTGTCCATAATCCATTCTGAAGCATGAGGTGTCATACCCTACAGTACAGTTAGAGGGATAGGCTTCACCAAGAGTATTGTGAAGCATAAACATTTGACGGGCAAGAGGATTATTGAAGCTCAGATCAAGATTAGGACTGATAGGATGAATGGCAAACAATTCAGGAACAAAATACATAGTGAGACCATTTGGGCATTTGATCTTGCGCCCTACAAGATGTTTTAGGTCCCTAGCAATAGCATCAGACGCCTTTGATTTTCGGCTGGAGACCCTTCCCTGCAAATGAAAGTTAATTCTTCTTAACCACCCACATCTTCAGGGGTGGCTTAGAAGCAATGAGTCTAAGTGCAGCATCTGAGAACTTCGGCTTTGGAGCCCTAGCAAATAGCCTCGCAGGAGATGAATGATACTCATATGAATAAGCAGAAAAGTTCTTAGTTCTTTGAACATAGCGGTTTGAAGACACACGCTCATGTTCATAAGTTTGAGTGCGGTTTCCCTGCAAAACATTGGCGTTAGGGTGACTCAGGTGAGTCCTCTGTCTGTATGAAGCCTTCGGACCATATGACGCCTTAGGTCTGGGGTCTGTCTTCTTCCCATGTGGTGTCAGGATCACATTCACTGGAAGATTCTCAAGACAACTTTTGGGAACCCAGATCTTCTTCATAGGTGGTCCATTCCTGCCGTTAGTACCAATATACCTGGCAAACACTTCACCATTCTGATTCTTGAACAGCTTATAGTTTGCATCAATGGATTCATCAATGATAATAGGATTAGCACAGGTAAAGCCAGATAAGGTGGATGGATCCACTGAAGGTACCTTTGCGGCAACCCATGTGGTTTTGGGATACTGCTCAGGCTTCCAGTAGGAACCATCAACATTCATTTTCCTCTCGAACCCAACACCCTCTTTCCTAGGGTTTCGGTTCGGAATCTGCTTTTTGAGGACATCGCAAAGTGTCTGATGTCCTTTCAGACTTTTATACATCCCTGTTACAAGCAATGTCTTCAACCTAGCATTTTCATCAGCAATAGTAGTGGTATCCTCCGCAGAGGGGTTAGTTACCACATTAGTAGTTGAAGACAATGCAACAGTAGCAGCAGTGGAACATTCAGCAACAGAGGTAGCGTTATCACGCTCAAGGCATTTTAGACATGGTGGTTCAAATTCTTCCTGTGTAACGCTAATTTGTTGAGCAAGTAATGAATCGCGCTCCTTCTGAAGATCTTCATAATCCACTCTTAGCTTTTCAAGATCTTGCTTTGTATGAAGACATTCAGAAGAAAGCTTCTCGTGATCAGACAAGAGATTATTATGTTGATCTTGAAGGGCGTCAAACTTGGAATGAAGTCTCTGAAGACTCTCAGCCAATGCTTTTGACTGATCCATTTCTTCACCCAACATATCATCGCTCTTACTAAGCATGTATTGAACCTTTTCCAAGGTTCTTTGTTGTTTAGTGGCAAGGGAAGCAAGTTTGACATAGCTGGGGCCAAATTCATCACCTGATTCATCATCACTAGATTCAGAAAGGTAGCATTCAGTTACCTTAGCACCCCCTGCCATGAGGCATGGTGAAGATGATGATGATTCAGGTGCAAAGGTCATCTCTTTGAGAGACTCCTTGTAATCCTCAAACCAAGGATCATGATGAGTACGATGACCTTCATAGACCTCAGAAAGCCGGTCCCAGATTAGCTTCGCGTGATTGAGGTGCATGACATTCCTGAACTGATTTCGGGATAGACAGGAGCAGATGACATCCTTCACCGTGAGATTCAGTAGAGTGTACTTGCGAATGTCATCAGCCTCCGCCATCTTGCATAGATCGGTAAGACCAATCTCAGTGACGGTCCACAGTTCACTGTCCATAGCCATGAGTCGCTTCTTCATCATGGCCTTCCACCGAGGATACTCATGACCATCAAAGGTGGGGCAAGATACGTTCCTCAATCCTGCAGTCGACATAGCTAAAACTCCAGGCGGTTAAACCGAATCACACAGAACAAGGGAGTACCTTGCTCTCATACCAATTGAAAGTGCTAGTTATCGACTAGAGGGGGGGTAAATAGGCGATTTTTATGAAAGTCTTCAAAACATGGAAGTTTCAAAGACAAACAATAGAAATGACCTAATTGATATGCAGCGGAAGATAAACTACAACAAGCAAACCATAGTCAAGTATGCAATAATGTGAAAGTACAAAGACTAATAGCAGCTTAGTAGTAAGGATCGGGATGGAAGATAGTATGAAGCCAACCAACGATAGTATTCAAGCAATGAAGTCAAATAGGTACGACAAATAGGCAATGACTTCACGAAGACAAACACTAAGTAAAGGGAGGGAGAGGATAGAACCAGTCACTTGTTGAAGACACAGGATTTGTTGGACCAGTTCCAGTTGCTGTGACAACTGTACGTCTGGTTAGGGAGGCTAAGATTCAACTCAGAAGACAGCGTCTTCACCTTATTCCCCTTGAGCTAAGGACACACAGTCCTCGCCCAATCACTCTGGTAAGTCTTCAAGGTAGACTTCTGAACCTTCACAGACTTCGTTCACCGGCGATCCACAAATGACTCTTGGATGCTCAGAATGCGATGCCTAACCGGCTGGAGGATTCACAATCCTCAAGTGTAATAAGTCTTCAGGTCACGCAGACAGAAGGACTTCAGTGATGCCTAACACTCTTTGGCTCTGGGTGTTTGGGCTTTGTCCTCGCAAGGATTTCTCTCTCTCAAAGGCTTCGAGGTGGGTTGCTCTCAAACGACAAAAGCCGTGTACTAACTCTAAGCAGCCACCAATTTATGGTGTAGGGGTGGGCTATTTATAGCCACTAGGCAACCCGACCTGATATGTCCGAAATGACCCTGGGTCACTAAGGAACTTACACGTGTTCCAATGGTCAGATTTCAAACACACACGGCAACTTTACTTGGGCTACAAGCAAAGCTGACTCATCCAACTCTGGACAAGATTTGCTCTCATTGTCTTCGCTCGAAGACATAGGATTTGGGTTGAGCATCACTTCAGTCATTCTGACTTTGTTCACTTGGACCCCACTTAATAGTACGGTGGTTCCTATGACTCAACAAAGAAGAAAAAGGAAACAACGAAACGACACAGTCTTCGCGCTCCATAGTCTTCACTCAATGTCTTCTCATGTCATAGTCTTCAATATGAATATCTTCACATACCACCATTGTCGTCAATGTCTTCATACATTTTTAGGGGTCATCTCCGGTAGGTAAACTGAATCAATGAGGGACACTACCTGTGTTATCCTGCAATTCTCACAAACACATTAGTCCCTCAACCAAATTTGTTGTCAATACTCCAAAACCAACTAGGGGTGGCACTAGATGCACTTACACTATGGGAGCGGGTTCCTAAAACAATAGTTCATCATTAAACCAAGGAGGGGATGAGAAGGTGGCTGATGGGCTCAGGGACAATTCATCGAGGATTCCAAATGGATGGATTTCCTTAATAATGTGAACAAGAAGATGGCACTTGTCAATTCAAATGATATAATGGTGTATGCTCGAGGAAAACATACACCATCAATCACTAGTTGAAAGGTGTGCCCGAAATATGACCTTAGGCAGCAAGATCAATGTTAGAGGTGATGATTCAATAACCAATAGTCTAAGAACGAACTGTCGATCGTTAACTTCAAAGCAATAGGGTTGCTAGAAGTACAGAACTCAAGCAACATCGTTAGCATATTGGTATCCCGATTAAAAACAACACGGGGACCAAGGAAGAATCGTGATGGTGAGAAGTATCATCATACCGAGAATTTCTAAGAGGTGGAACAATCACCACAACATTCTCGACATAAAAGACAGCAATTCTTCAAGGCAGAACACAACACTAGCTGGTGAGCACGTTGTATTCATAAGGTGGACAAGTTCGCGATGAAAGGAAGTCAAGGGTGTTGTCGATGATAATAAAATCATCGAGGGCAAGGATGGTATTTCTCATCATGAACACAGTTGACATCTCGGAAGAAGTCAAAGTGTTGAAGGTGATCCGACACATTTGCTAGGAGGTTTCTAGAGGATGCAATCAAACAACAGCAGCAACAAGCAAGGTAAGGACGAAGTGGCAAGTTATAGGATCAATATATAAGATGCAAGCTCAGAACCGAGGTTGCCTTTCAAGACAAGCAACATGATGTTGAAAGCTCGACGTAAGTCGTGCTCACACGCTCAAGAATTCGTGCACCAGAGAAGGATGAGGTAGCACAGTCGAAGGTAGTAAGACCAGGATGCAGCCGATAGTCTAGGAATGACTAGATTGAGCTCAGAATTTCCTAGTAAAAATACTAGAGGTATTTGATTTGTAGTGGGGAATAATTTCACTAGTTGGTGTCCTCGGTTGACAACAACCCAGAACCTGTAGAGTGATTAAGACAAGGAATGACATTACTTCAACAAAGTTAGTAAGATGTGGTGCAATGGCAAGACATCTCCAAGATACCAGGGGGTAATACTCAAAGGTAGAACATGATAGAAGTAGAACCGGGTCATTGACCTATGATAGTAGATACTTCAACCTTGCCAAAAATAGACGAGGCACCGGAATGAATTCCCATCAGATCAGAACAACATGGTCGGAACCATAACTGTAAGGAATCAATTTCAAGAATACCGAAAGAATCATACAACTGGATAATCATTTTGCAAGAAGCTTCTGAGATGGTCTACATCATTTTCATGGGCATGAACACAAAGTTCAAGGTCGACTCCCACTTCTTCAATGCATATCATTTCATTCACCTCTCGCTTTGATATAAATGTAGTGTTGGAATTTTATCTGGTAGAACACCGAAAGAGTATGACTTGTGAAAACTTTTCGGTTCTCATGGATTAGGGGAAGGCATAGGTTCAACCCATCGGCCATCTTAGTAACATATACCATAAGTTTCAAAAGTAAATACACAAGCTCGAAAGCCGAGCATGGTTGGCCAAGCAAAGGATACAATTTACCAAAGGCATTATGTATCAGGGGAAGGACTCACAAGGTGATTGAATATGAAGGACACTGTCGGATAACAATCCAACAATGGATCAGGCGATCCACAATGGAGCTGATGTGACTATCGGTACTCACTCAGAGGAATAAGAATGCAGAGGCATCAGATTCAAGAATCACCTGATTAGTCTGGTGCTTAAATAGAAAGAAATTATGGTTTCCAAAATGAAGGATGAGAAGCAGACGCTCTGATCAAGGATGGATAAGTTGAAAACACTTAGTTGGGCAATCAATAAAGGTTTGAATTTCCGCGAACCAACTCATGTCTGGAATGACGGCTGAGCCGAAAAGATAATTTTAAAAAGGATAACCTGATGACGGTGAACATTCGCAACTTATTGAATCAATGGACACATCAATGATAGTGACCAAGGATGCCACTAAGATTAGTATACTTATGGGATTAACCATAATGCAAGCAAGCAAGATTTTCAAGAACAACTAGCGGTTGAGGATTTTTGAAAGATCAATTATTATTTCGAAGAATTTGGTAAAACACATGATCAACTTGGGAGAAACAAATCCTTGGTGTGTGTGTGAGGATTAATTTGTAGGTGTATTCAGGTGGCAAAGAACTGCAAGGCAGTAGGCACAAAATATTCTCGGGGTATCTACTAATAACAAGATCAACTGGGAATAAAAATAAGAACGATGGGTGTAAGTATTTATCCATAGGGATATTTCGGTGGTAGGGAATTGCAAAAGCAACGGGCACAAAGTCTCGAGAGAATATCGGAGAGTATCTTTGAAATCTTCTGGTGCAGCCGGCGATCATCTGGACTGAAGGGGCTCTCCGGGAGAAAGTATTTTCGAGAACCTAAAGTTAGATTTTAGTAAATTCATTAAACCTGAATAGGAGAGAGATCAGAGTCCCAGAGTATAGGTCGAGGAATAAAAGATCCTAATACCACCCGATGGCGACGTGGCCCGTAAGCCACACAGCCATGTTAGTAAAAGTTTTGCAATGTCTAGACTCAACTTCGGCCAAGGAGTATGGAAGCGGGATTCCTACAGGCAGTTGGCTCTGATACCAACTTGTGACGCCCCCGATTCAATCGTACACTAATCATGCACGCAAACGTGTACGATCAAGATCAGGGACTCACAGGAAGATATCACAACACAACTCTAAAAACATAAATAAGTCATACAAGCATCATATTACAAGCCAGGGGCCTCGAGGGCAAGAATACAAGTTCTCGATCATAGATGAGTCAGCGAAGCAACAATATCTGAGTACAAACATAAGTTAAACAAGTTTCCATAAGCTGGCTAGCACAAACTGGGATACAGATCGAAAGAGGCGCATGCCTCCTGCCTGGGATCCTCCTAACTACTCTTGGTCGTCGTCAGCAGCCTGCACGTAGTAGTAGGCACCTCTAGTGTAGTAGTCGTCATCGACGGTGGCGTATGGCTCCTGGGCTCCAACGTCTGGTTGCGGCATCCGGGAAGAAGAGGGAAAGGGGGAAAAGAGGGAGCAAAGCAACCGTGAGTACTCATCCAAAGTACTCGCAAGCAAGGATCTACACTACATATTCATGGGTATATGTGTAAAGAGGCAATATCAGTGGACTGAACTATAGAATGCCAGAATAAGAGGGGGATAGCTAGTCCTATCGAAGACTACGCTTCTGGCAGCCTCCGTCTTGCAGCATGTAGAAGAGAGTAGATTGAAGTCCTCCAAGTAGCATCGCATATCATATTCCTACCCGGCGATCCTCCCCTCGTCGCCCTGTGGAAAAGCGATCACTGGGTTGTATGTGGAACTTGTCTGGGTGGTTATTAATTATCCGGTTCTAGTTGTCATAAGGTCAAGGTACAACTCCGGGTCGTCCTTTTACCAAGGGACACGGCTATTCGAATAGATAAACTTCCATGCAGGGGTGCACCACATAACCTAACACGCTCGATCCCATTTGGCCGGACACACTTTCCTGGGTCATGCCCGGCCTCGAAAGATCAACACGTCGCAGCCCCACCTAGGCCTAACAGAGAGGTCAGCATGCCGGTCTAATTCCTATGGCGCAGGGGTCTGGGCCCGTCGCTCATTGCACACCTGCATGTTGCATGGGCGTCCAGAAGCAGACCTAGCCTTCCTAATACAAGAGCAGGCGTTCCAGTCCAATCTGGCGCGCGCCGCTTAGTCGCTGACGTCTAGAAGGCTTCGGCTGATACCACGACGTCGAGTGCCCATATCTTTCCCGCGTAGTTGGTTAGTGCATATAGGCCAGTGGCCAGACTCAGATCAAATACCAAGATCTCGTTAAGCGTGTTATTATGAAGCAACCGCAAACGCCGACCAAGGCCAGGCCCACCTCTCGCCTAGGTGGTCTCAACCTGCCCTGTCGCTCCGCCACAAAGATCCACACAAAGGGTCGTCGGGACAAAGGTCCTTTCAGCCACCAATCCGTGAATCACTCGCGGGCACTCAACAAGCCGACCCGACTTTAGTCACCATCTGTAAAATATGTATATATGTATAGTATATACCCGTGATCACCTTCCGAGTGATCACGGCCCAATAGTATAGCAAGGCAAACTGACAAGAATGTAGGGCCAATGATGATAAACTAGCATCCTATACTAAGCATTTAGGATTGCGGGTAAGGTATCAATGACTATAGCAACAATGACAGGCTATGCAGCAGAATAGGAGTAACCGAACAGTAACATGCTACACTACTCTAATGCAAGCAGTAGATAGAAGAATAGGCGATATCTGGTGATCAAAGGGGGGGCTTGCCTGGTTGCTTTGGCAAGAAGGAGGGGTCGTCAACTCTGTAGTCGACCTGGGCAGCAGCAGCGTCGGCCTCGTAGTCTATCGGAGAGAAGAGGGGGGAGAAACAGTAAATACAATGCAAACATAAGCATGACGATGCATGACATGACAATGAGCGGTGTTAGGTGTGCGCTAACGCGGTAGTAGGTGATACCGGCGAAAGGGGGAAACATGCGGGAAAGTATCCCCGGTGTCTTGCGTTTTCGGACAGGTGAACCGGAGGGGGAAAGTTGCGGGTTCGCTATGCTAGGGATGTGTGGCGGACGAACGGGCTATGTATTCGGATTCGTCTCGTCGTTCTGAGCAACTTTCATGTAGAAAGTATTTTCATCCAAGTTACGGATTATTTTGTATTAATTTTTAAAGTTTTAAATCATTTTCTAAATTAATATTATTAATTTAATTCGAAAATGGCATTACTGCATCAGCATGACATCAGCATGATGTCATGAGTCAACAGAGGTGTTGACTGGGTCAAGCTGACGTGTGGGTCCCGCATGTCATACTCTGTTTATTCCAATTAGGGTTTAACGAATCTAATTACTGTCTAATTAATTAAGTATAGATAGTTAGGTTACCTAAAACGGATTAATTTAGTTAATTAATTAATTAATTAATTAATATTTTATTTATTATTATTATTTTTAATTCTTTTTTTAAACGTTCTGGGCTGGGCCCCGTTTGTCATAGGCCCTAGGGGCTTAGCGGGTTTGCCCGCTAACGGGCACAGGGCACAGCCCGTCTGGGCGCTCGCGGGACGCCCGTCAGGGTGAATCGGGGCTTCGGCCTCGGCCACGGAGGGGCGCCGGCGCCGGGCGCAAACCGGGCGGAGGACAGGGGATGGCGACAGCGCACACGACAGGGGCGGCCGACGGGAGGAGCGGGCTTCAATGGCATCGGCGAGCAGCACCACCAGGGGCGTGCGTGCATGCGGGTGGCCGTGGCAAGCGGAACGGCAGAGATCCGACTAGGCCCGGTGAGGAGAGGTGAGGCATCGAGAGGCGCAGGCGGGCGTGCTGGGGAGCTCGCACCGCAGCGAGTCCAGGGGCAGCAGAGGGGTGACGGAGGCGGGCTGCATCGGGGCTCGGCCTGCAGCAGGCGCGACGAGCGAGGCAGGCACGGGCAATGGTCGCAGGGCACGGCCCGGACGCGTCGTAGGACGAAGAGGAGGTCGGGGGTGCGGTGTGCGCGGTCGCGGGCGCGACCAGGGGCGAGCCCAGGCGCGGCCAACGGCGCGGCCAGCGGGCGTGGCGGCCATGGTGAGCGCGGGGGCGAGGGAGAGGGTAGGACCGGGGTCCTCACCACGATTCGTAGGGTCAAGGGCAGCGGTGCTCGAGGTGGGGGACGGGAACGACATGCGTAGGGGGAGGCAGGCCGGTGGGCTAGACGATGAGGTGGCCGAGGAGGCGTTCGAGGCGACGATGGACGAGGTGGAGGCGGCGGCGGGCGACGGCGGTCGGCACGGCGAGGGACGCTGACGCCCGATCTGATCTGGATCGGGGGAAGCAGAGGGAGGAGTGGGGAAAGTGGGGTGGGTGGTTAGGGTCCCCCCAGTGGGGTGGATATGGGGGAGGGTGTGGGGCGCGGCTGGGCCGGCCTGGCTTGCCCAGTGGCCAGCTGAGCCGAGGCCCAGCGGGGGGTTTCTTTTCCTTTTTTTTGTTTGTTTTGTTTTCTTCTCTTTTTATTTATTCTTTCTTGTTTTATTTTAGTTACATTTTATTTTAGTTTTAGTAAAATATACACTTAGCATCTAAATTAGTATCTCAACTAAGTCCATAGTCACAAAAGTCTAGTCCCCAAATAGCTTAGTTTGACATTTTATTAACTATAAAGGTATTTAAATAATCGTTTTTGCTACTGTTGTAATTAATATAGTGCACTTAAATACTTTACAGAAGTGTGGTTCCTTCACCAATATTTAGTATGGAATATTTGCCACAACCCGAACATTTTTGTTTTATTGTTTGAAAACTTTTGTTGTTTGTTTTTATTTTAAATTTTGAAATGGGTTTCATACTGACGCGAGTTTATCAACAGTAACCGAGGGGATGTGGCATCATTAGCGGAGGTTCACTTTAGCTTAACTATCTGGGCGTCACAATCATGGTGCTATTTTGAAGCACAAGTGTGGAAAAGAGATAGTAGCATTGTCCCTTCTCTCTTTTCTCTCTTTTTTTGGTGGGCTTCTTTGGCCTCTTTTTTTATGGGCTTCTTTGGCCTCTTTTATTTTTATAAAGTCCGAAGTCTCATCCCGACTTGTGGGGGAATCATCGTCTTCATCATCCTTTCCTCACTTGCGACAATGCTCTAATAATGAAGATCATCACACTTTTATTGATTTACAACTCAAGAATTACAACTCAATACTTAGAACAAAATATGACTCTATATGAATGCCTCCGGCGGTGTACCGGGATATGCAATGAATCAAGAGTGACATGTATGAAAAATTATGAAGGTGGCCTTGCCACAAATACGATGTCAACTACATGATCATGCAAAGAGCAATATGACAATGATGGAGCGTGTCATAATAAACGGAACGGTGGAAAGTTGCATGGCAATATATCTTGGAATGACTATGGAAATGCCATAATAGGTAGGTATGGTGGCTGTTTTGAGGAAGGTAAATAATGGGTGCATGATACCGGCGAAAGTTGCGTGACACAAGAGAGGCTAGCAAAGTGGAAGGGTGAGTGTGCGTATATCCATGGACTCACATTAGTCGTAAAGAACTCATATACTTATTGCAAAAGTCTACTTTCCCTCGAAGCAAAGTACTACTATGCATGCTCCTAGGGGAAGGGTTGGTAGGAGTTAACCATCGCGTGATCCCGGCCTCCACTCATAAGGAAGACAATTAAAAGAGCACCCCATGCAACAAATTTGTCACACAACTTTTACCATTGCATGCTACGGGACTTGCCAACTTCAACACAAGTATTTCTCAATTTCATAATGACCCAACTAGCATGACTCTAACATTACCACCTTTATATCTCAAAACAATTATCAAGCATCAAATTGATCATAATGTTTAATGCACTTTCTATGATAGTTTTTATTATACCCAACTTGGATGTTCATCATTCTAGGACCAAATTCATAACCATAGCAAATATCATGCTGTTCTTAAAGACTCTCAAAATAATATAAGTGAATCATGAGAGATCAAAAATGATGTAGGGCGAAACCCTATGTGGACGATCTTTCACGTTTGGAGTGGACCCTACGGGGAAACACGAAGAACGCGCGGAAGAACACGAGGAAATCACGGGGAGGAACGAGGGAAAACACTCAACCAACAAGGAATCGGTCACACAAGTGCTAGATCAAAGAACACAAAGAGATAGACGAGATCCAAAGTCAAGAAAGGTAAGGATACAAAGGTAACCGATCTTCTCCATGAGGAGGTCTTGAATCCTCAAGGGGATCTTCCCACGAGGGGGTCTTGAATCCGATAGGATCTTCTCCGAAGAGGCCGCAGTCTCTCATGAGGAGGAGATCCGATGGATGAGCGAAGCTCTATCTCTAACTTGAGCTAAATCAACGCTAAACCTAACTAGGAGGAGGTGGAGGAGTATATATAGTCTAGGGCCATGAAGGGGTAAGTGAAGGGGTACATGGACTGCGGCCCAACACATGGCAGCGCACAGGCGTCGGACGTCCGATAGGTACCGGACGTCCGGTGGCTCGCGAGGGTCTGGTCGTTCGGTGCATGTCGGACGTCCGGTGTTTTGGCTCTGGACATGTGGTGCCGGACGTCCGGTCGGCGTCGGTCATCCGGGCGCTGGAGAGTCGTCGGACGTCCGGTGGCTCCGGTCGTCCGTGGATTCGGCTCGGGTCCTCAGGGGCCGGACGTCCGGGCTGGGCCGGTCGTCCGGTGGCTGTAGCTTCGCACAACTTCTTCTCTGGGTCCTTGTACTTGGCGTCCTCGCTAGCTGTTCCGTTGGATGTGGTGGCTTCGTGGCTTTCCTCCAAGTACCTGACCATGCATAGAACACACGTTGGAGGTAGTAGCCATATCTCACATGTAGAAAGTGATGGTTCGGAGAGGAGCGAGTTCACCTTGTGTCCAATGGCGTATGTTCGAGGTCTTGTCATATGTCCACTTGGTGTTTGGAGAGTAGTCGGAGCGTACATGGGGATGAACTTGGGATGCTCCGCATCATCTCCCCCCCCCCCTCGGGAAAGATCCGACATTGGATCGTGATACTCATCACCATGGAAACGGTTGTCGTAGACGGACTTGTAGTTGGACGAAGTTGAAGACATGGCGCCATCCGAGTAGTCCAAGGTGTCGCCGGAATGAGAGACATGCAAAAAGAGCAAACACAAGCAACACTCGGAAATACAATGGTTAGCGCACACAAAGTGTCCATCATGTAAGAATGAGTCCGTGCGGCAAGAATGGTCGTGACAAAACACATGAAGCTTATCAAGATGATCTAGAATGAGATGCAAAGCATTCATGGGAGGAAATGCAATCATTGTGCACACAAATGTGTTGTAAATATGATCAATGCAACCACGGTGCAAAATGATGTCATACTGAGACGGTTTGTCAACAGCATGAATATGGCAATGGATGCTCAATATGTGTATGTTATCATGCAATTGATGGAAGGCAATGTGATCATTATGTATGAATATGCCATCAAGGAAGATCACAACAAATTTGCTAAGGAAGTGAACAAGCTCATATATCATGGATGACATGGAAATAGATGCAACAAGACAAGCATAATGTGAGTCAATCCATGCATAGGGTGCAAACTTGTGGTGAGTATGATAAGTCCATCGAGCATGACATGTATGAGCACAATCAACAAATATGGAGGTGTTGGTGTACCAAATCTTGATGTCGAGGCATGAGTGGAGTTTCGAAGGTGCATCCAACAAGTGCGAGCGCTTCGCAATGTGAAGGTCCATGTAGCCAATCTCCAATGTTGCTCCTCCGTTCACGAGATGTATCATGTAGACAAGAAGAAGAAAACAACAATGAAAGAGTGACCCATCCAATATGCGTATTTGAGGATGGCTCAAAGAGAAGGAGGTCACCTTTAGTAGTTTCTCAAGGATGATGGAGTCGCGCATCTTGTATGCCTTCACATAACCAATATTTCGCATAACGGCACCGCCTTGTGAATCCTCCAAAATGAAAGAACATGATAAACACTCGAAAAAACAAATGAGGTTAGCGAAAGTGCAAAACCTATCATTCGTGTGGTAAGATACCAAACAAGTGTATGCATCATGCTCATCATAAGAAAGGACAAGGGAGCATTTCATAGTATGAAGGCATAAGATGCAAGAAAAACCAAATGCAATAGGCTCAATCAAACAAGCATGCATCACAAGTAAGGTGTCAAAGTCTCCAAGATCAATAAGCATAGGATGGTTGCACTCAATACAAGTGGATATGAAAGAGGCAACTAATGGACACAAGAGACAATGATCAAGATATATCATGTGAGAGGCATGAGCATATATGTCATCAACCCAAGAAAGTGAGTAAGAGTGGAACATGGGTGATGCAACCAAGGAAGCAATCATAGCGATCAAGTCAAGCAAGCTAGTAGTGCGAAGATGCAACATACTAGAGGTAATCATGGAAATCATGTCATGTGTGCACATAGTGGGCATACAAAATGCAATTGACATTTCACAAGCATAAAGGCAAGATATGAGCAAAATAGCATCAATAACATGGGGCACATGATAAACATGGCAATAGCAACAAGGATCTCCACCAAGCATGCAAATACACATAGAAGTAGCATAATGGTGAATCATGGGTAGATGCAAGCAAGGGTCACAATGGCATGGCAAAGGCATAGGAGCAAGCATAGCATGCAAAGTGAACACGGTAAAATGAGCATAAGGTGACAAATGGTAAATAGCCCATAGCCGTGTGAGAGCCAAGTAGAAGAGATGCGCGTAGTCCTTGCACGAAGGGAACGGTGGTAAGGATAGTCCACGGGATCCCAAGTCATCGTTGCTCTCAAGAGCTTGTTTCGTCAACTCTTGGGATTGAGAGGTTGACGAGTATATGAGAGTACCTACACAAAACAAAGACAAAGGAAAAATTGTGTGTGCATGGTATATGTACACATCATCCATCATGATGCGCACATGCATGTGTCGGTTAGTACAAAATAGCCAATGCTCAAATAAATGAGATGCGTGATATAGAAACATGTTATCCATCATGATAGGTTTGTTATTATGCATGTCATAATGGAGACTCAAATTGTGTAATGCATCATGAGAAATATCTAGAGCATTGTTATTCATGGAATGCATATGGTGTACACTATTATGAGAATCATGCAAAGTATGAAATGGATCAAGATCTCCTAATATGTATGAGGAAACTATGGGGGTCTCCTCATGGGGGTCTCCTCATGAGCAAGAGTAGAAACATCACGTGGAGAATATTGACAACATCCAAAACAATGCATATTTGGTTCAATGTGATCATGGCATGGCATAGTAGATGAATTGCACAAATCATGTAAAGGAAGCATGGCAATATCATCACATGAAAAACAAAAGCCAATGATCATCATCTCGTCATCTATGCCATAAGTGCAAATAGGATTTATTTTAATGGGGCATGCATAGTTACTATGTTGAGATTGTAGGGATGCAATATGGGAGATCTCACTCATAGCATATGACAAGTTCAATGGATTGTCAAACATGAAGTGGCCAATAGAATTTTCACATGATATCCTATGAAGCATAGCATCACAACTAGTCAACTCAACATGCTCATCATCATATTCATCATAAATAGGTAAGTCAAGGCATGAAGAAGTCTCAGTAGCGTGAAGCATGGTAATAGGTGGGTCAACATCATGGGAGCAATCGATGTCAAGATAGTCCACTAGTGGGACAAGAGAAGCACCATCACCTATGTTACCTTTGGAGCGTCGCTCATGTGTTGTAGGTGAGGTGTTGAAGATCGTCTTGTTGTCATCTTCATCTTGATGGAACCATGTGGGGGTGCATCATCGTCCACAATGGCCATCGGTTTTCCCATAGGAGGGATGGACTCGTCGAGGATAGGCATGTCGTCATGTAGGAGACCTAGCACCAAAGAAGAAAACACACTAGGAGTAGAGGTTAAGTCGTTAGAAATCATAGTGGCCTCACATGCCGTGTCAACTACCTCACTCTCTAAGTGTTGTGGCTCACTCACTCCCTCAAGGATGCTCTCACTCATATGGTTGGTGGAGTCACTCAAATGGCGCTCAACCTCACATAGGATGTGTAGCATGCTCTCATGTGTGAGGCTAGTGGTGGTCACACTCATCCTCTCATAGGAAATGCTCTCAATGTCACGTATGGTGGAGTCACTCATGTCACTCATGTGGTGGTGGATCTCCTCACATGGCACTTGGGGCATCTCTTCATATGTGGGTGTCTGAGGGATGTTGGTGCAAATGTCTCCATGTGCGGTCGTGTAGCTTGACTCGGAGTATGAGTCCAATGTGGGCGCCGTCTTCATGTTGTTGAAGAGGTTCGCGCTCGTCGCTGTAGTCGAAGGGGATGGCCCTTGCTCGACCGTCTTGTCGCCGTCTTGGTGTGGGAGGCCCATATGATGTGGCACCTCGTAGCTCGTCTCCATGACCGAAGGGAGTTTCCCATGCTCGGCCATCTTCCTTGAGGGGCTTCCGAAGATGGAAGTGTCGCCCTCGCTAGTAGGTGGTCGCCTTATTGTTGAGGATGTCGATGTAGGCGAACTCATGGGAAGTAGGCGAAGATGTCGTACGTCCAAAGGCGAAGATGCCTTGAGAACACTTGGCGAAGATGCCGAAGTGGTTGATGTAGCCGTAGCACCATCTTGGTGGTGGTCATCTCGCGGTCTTATATTGTGCTCTTGAAGCTTGGACTTGGCGTGACGTAGGTCTTGTTGTGACTTGTACATTTATGCTTGTGGAGCATCTTCATGATGATGATGTCGTTGTCGCGCTTGAGCTCGTAGTAGATGTCGTTCGTCGTCGTCGTGCACGTGATGCTTGGAGGTGACTTGCCCTTCATGGCGATGATGATCACGAACGTGATGGTGATCGCCATGTAGATGTGGACGAGGACGATTTGCACTTGCATCTTTTTTGCGCTCCGAAGACTTGCGTCTTGAATGTCGCTGCCTTGAAGATGATGAAGTGGAAGTAGACTTGATCAAGGTCTGAATCTCCTCCATCCTTGCATCTTGCTCCTCTTTATGTGCGGCAAGCTTGTTGTCGATGTAGTCCCTTCTACTTTCTTCGGAGTGACGAATGTCGATGGAGATGTTCTCGATGCGCTCTCGCAATCTTGATTGTGCGCCTTGCACTTGTCGTTCTAGATCGAAGATAGATGCTTTGGTGATGTAGTTGTTCATGCCGTCATTGTTGTCGTAGACCGGAGAGGAAATGCCTTGCCTATCCATCACAAGACTCAAGCAAATATGAGTGGGAGAAAGAGAAGAACTTATACCAATGTACCTTGACCGATGTTGACAATGAATCAAATTCACTCAAATGCGGACAATGAAATAGCACTATTGGTACCAATTCTTGTCAGTTCTCACACCTACACAAGTAAAGCTTTGTGGAGCTCGGTGAGGATAGTGGCACAAAAATTTAATGCAAAATGTTAGCAAGAGTCAATAATGTTGAAAGAGATTCACAAATTCGCAAGTGAAACAAATGGACCAATAGCAATGAAAGGTACACGGAAACACACACATGGATAGATAAATGGGGTCGTGCAACCAAGGAATGAGCACAAAATGTGGAATCCATGGAAAATGCTCGTGTTGCACAACTCAAGAGAGACGCTAGCATGATTGCTCTATAGGCGGATACGACACTTGTGCACAACCTATAAGATGCAAAATGGATAAACTTCTATCCCAAGTATGCTATGTATGTATGGTTCCCGGTGTTTCTCTCAAGATGATCGGATATGACAATCTTATATGCAATGTGGTATGATGCTATGGCACTTGCTTACAAGCTTCTTTGCTCTCTCTCTCTCTTGCTTAAAAGCTTTATTTCTTTTTCTTTCTTTTTTTTCTATGGCCACTTTTGCACAATGCACAAACCAAGATAGCAATTGTGTATATGCGGGAACAAACTTGTGACGCAAGATATGATACCAATATGATATGGTATGTATGCAATGGGAAGTATGCTCACTAATGTGCACAAGTAACGTTGCCGGCAATACTCAAATGTCTAGTCTCGATAGGCAAGTAACGCAAAATGGGCTAGGGGTTAACAATGCAATGGCAAGGGGAATATACAACGGTGTCGTCGAGGTTACCGTCCTTTGCGATGATGAGTGGCGGTGTTCTTGATGTAGATACCAAGATGATGGAGACTCGTCCCTAAGTAGCCGAAACACCTTAGGAAACAGAAAAACCGCGAACTCAAAATCACAAATGACAAATGTCAAATGGTGGTAGCGGAAAGCGGTGGTGGTTTTGCACTAGGAAACACGGAAGTGGGATGATGGGTTATGCGAGTCAATGTTGAAGTTGCCGTCCCTAAGTAGCCGAAACACCTTAGGAGACACAAGCCACAACTCAAACAAGCTCAAACAAAATTTGGTTAAGTTGGGGGTGGTGGAAGTGTATGGTGGGCACGCCTATGCGGAAATGGTGGTGGTGGTTGATGAAGAAGCAATCGTCCCTAAGTAGCTGAAACACCTTAGGAGACTCAAATCACTACTCAAGCAACCACTAATGCTATGGCAAGCAAAATGTGTTAGGTTGCGGAAGTCGGTGGTGGCTATGCGGATGATATGATGGAAGGCCTAGGCAAACTTGCCAAATTTTCGAAAATTTGATGGTGTCAAATGGTGTTGGTGGTATTTTTGTGGGATAGGGGATGTCAATAGCTTCAAAACGAGCTAAAGAACGTCAAAATTGGAGTTCGGATGAATTAGTTATGGACGAAACAAGAATCAGCCAAAGTCAAAACCTACAGGTTACAGACGTCCGGAAAGGTCGGATGTCCGGGGCGGCGGACGTCCGGGAAGGTCGGAAATCCGTAAATTCGGTTCGGGTTAGGGGTTTCAGTCGTCCGGAAAAGGTCGGACGTCCGGTCGTTCCTGGGGCTCCGAACGTCCGTAAAAGTCCGGTCGTCCAGGGGGTCGGGGTCAACGCGAGATGCGAGTTCGGGGGCGCAATTTTGGGCGGAAAATGGAGATTTCGGGGTCAAAATTCGTGGGAATTCGTGGATGAAAGATGGGGAAACTTGGGGAAATGCTAGATCCACTCGAAACCAAGCAAATCCATGGATCAAAATCAACAAAACTTCCTCAAACCAACAAATCACAAAAAAAATTGGGGCTATTTTTGGTGGGGATTTTCGGATTTAGGCAAGAACACACAAAATCAAGCTAGAAAAAGAGGGGTAGGGGCTTCAAAAATGTGATCAACGTGGCTCATGATACCAAGATGATATCATGAGGCAAGCTAGCTCTGATCCAAGATGATGTAGGGCGAAACCTATGTGGACGATCTTTCACGTTTGGAGTGGACCCTACGGGGAAACACGAAGAACGCGCGGAAGAACACGAGGAAATCACGGGGAGGAATGAGGGAAAACACTCAACCAACAAGGAATCGGTCACACAAGTGCTAGATCAAAGAACACAAAGAGATACACGAGATCCAAAGTCAACAAAGGTAAGGATACAAAGGTAACTGATCTTCTGCGTGAGGAGGTCTTGAATCCTCGAGGGGATCTTCCCACGAGGGGGTCTTGAATCCGATAGGATCTTCTTCGAAGAGGCCGGGGTCTCTCACGAGGAGGAGATCCGATGGATGAGCGAAGCTCTATCTCTAACTTGAGCTAAATCAAAGTTAAACCTAACTAGGAGGAGGTGGAGGAGTATATATAGTCTAGGGCCATGAAGGGGTAAGTGAAGGGGTACATGGACTGCGGCCCAACACATGGCAGCGCACAGGCGTCGGACGTCCGACAGGTACCGGACGTCCGGTGGCTCGCGAGGGTCCGGTCGTCCGGTGCATGTCGGACGTCCGGCGTTTTGGCTCTGGACAGGTGGTGTCGGACGTCCGGTCGGCGTCGGCCGTCCGGGCGCTAGAGAGTCGTTGGACGTCCGGTGGCTCCGGTCGTCCATGGATTCGGCTCGGGTCCTCAGGGGCCGGACGTCCGGGCTGGGCCGGTCGTCCGGTGGCTGTAGCTTCGCGCAGCTTCTTCTCTGGGTCCTTGTACTTGGCGTCCTCGCTAGCTGTTCCGTTGGATGTGGTGGCTTCGTGGCTTTCCTCCAAGTACCTGACCATGCATAGAACACACGTTGGAGGTAGTAGCCATATCTCACATGTAGAAAGTGATGGTTTGGAGAGGAGCGAGTTCACCTTGTGTCCAATGGCGTATGTTCGAGGTCTTGTCATATGTCCACTTGGGGTTTGGAGAGTAGTCGGAGTGTACATGGGGATGAACGTGGGATGCTCCGCATCAAAAATATTCTTCAAAATTAAGCCACCGCCGTGCTCTAAAAGATATAAGTGAAGTACTAGAGCAAAAACTATCTACCTCAAAAGATATGAGTGAAGCACATAGAGTGTTCTAATAAATTCTAATAAAGTGGTCTTCTCCCAAAAGGTGTGTACAGCAAGGATGATTGTGGTAATCTAAAAAGCAAAGACTGATATCATACAAGACGCTCCAAGCAAAACACATATCATGTGGCGAATAAAAATATAGCTCCAAGTAAAGTTACCGATGAACGAAGACGAAAGAGGGGATGCCTTCCGGGGCATCCCCAAGCTTAAGCTTTTGGTTATCCTTCAATATCTTGGGGTGCCATGGGTATCCCCAAGCTTAGGCTTTTGGTTATCCTTCAATATCTTGGGGTGCCATGGGCATCCCCAAGCTTAGGCTCTTGCCACTCCTTATTCCATAATCCATCAAATCTTTACCCAAAACTTGAAAACTTCACAACACAAAACTCAACAGGAAATCTCATAAGCTCTGTTAGTGTAAGAAAGAAAAACCACGACCTAAGGTACTGTAATGAACTCATTCTTTATTTATATTGGTGTTAAACCTACTGTATTCCAACTTCTCTATGGTTCATGCCCTACATACTAGCCATAGATGCATCAAAATAAGCAAACAACACACGAAAAACAGAATCTGTCAAAAACAGAACAGTCTCTGTAGCTCTCGAATATTTATGGAACTCTAAAAATCCTACAAAAATAGGAAGTCCTGGGAAATTTGTCTATTGATCTACAGCAAAAAGAATCAACGCAAAATCACATTTCTGTGATTTACTAAAATTATTTTCGTGCGCGCAAAGTTTCTGTTTTTCAGCAGAATCAAATTAACTATCACCATAGGTTATCCTATAGGTTCTACTTGGCACAAAACACTAATTAAAACATGAAAACACATCTAAATAGAAGGTAGATGAAAAATTTATTACTAAACATAAGCAAAAACAAAAAACTAAAATAAAATTGGGTTGCCTCCCAACTAGCGCTATTGTTTAACGCCCCTAGCTAGGCATTTTTCATGGAAACTAGAAGGACACGCTTTTACAAAGCAATCTTTCTTATCACGCAATCTAGCGGTTCTTTCCCTACACTCATCAATGAAAATTCTCATAGCTTTGAGAGACTCATTGATATCATGCTTAGGAGGAGTATATCTAAGTTTTAAAGAATCAACATCAAGCGAAAGTCTATCAACGTTCCTAGCCAAATCATCAACTTTAAGCAATTTTTCTTCAAGCAAGGCATTAAAATTCTTTTGAGAGATCATAAATTTAACACTGTTCTCAATATCAGAGGGAATCTTATTAAAATTACCATAAGAATTATTGTAGGAATTTCCATAATTATTAGAGGAATAACTAGGGAACGGTGTAGGATTAAAGTTTCCTCTATAAGCATTGTTACCAAAATTATTCCTACCAACAAAATTCACATCCATAGATTCATTATTATTCTCAATCAAAGTAGACAAAGGCATATCATTGGGATCAATAGGAGCACTCTTAGTAGCAAACAATTTCATAAGTTCATCCATCTTTCCACTCCAAACATTAATTTCTTCTATAGCATGCACTTTTTTACTAGTAGATCTTTCGGTGTGCCATTGAGAATAATTAGCCATAATGTTATCAAGGAGTTTGGTGGCTTCTCCTAAGATGATTTCCATAAACGTGCCTCCCGCGGCCGAATCTAAAAGATTTCTAGAAGCAAAATTCAATCCGACATAAAATTTTTGTATGATCATCCATAAATTCAAACCATGAGTAGGGCAATTGTGAATCATCAATTAGATCTTTTCCCAAGATTGGGCAACATGCTCATGATCAAATTGTTTAAAATTCATAATATCGTTCCTAATAGAGATGATCTTAGCAGGAGGAAAATACTTAGAGATAAAAGCATCTTTGCACTTATTCCACGAATCAATACTATTCTTAGGCAAAGACGAAACCAAACTTTAGCACAATCTCTAAGTGAAAACGGAAATAACTTCAATTTAACAATATCATTATCCGTATCTTTCTTCTTTTGCATCTCACACAAATCAACAAAGTTGTTTAGATGGGTAGCGGCATCTTCACTAGGAAGGCCATAGAAATGATCTTTCATAACAAGATTCAGCAAAGCAGCATTGATTTCACAAGACTCAACATCATTAAGAGGAGCAATCGGAGTAGTAAGGAAATCATTATTATTGGTCTTGGAAAAGTCACACAATTTGGTATTATCTTGCGCCATCACGACAAGCAATCCAACACACAAGCAAAGAAAAGGCAAGCGAACGAGAGAGAAGATTGGGAAAGAGAGGGCAAATAAAACAGCAAGGGTGAAGTGGGGGAGAGGAAAACGAGAGACAAATGGCAAATAATGTAATGCGAGGGAGATAAGTTTGTGATGGGTACTTGGTATGTCTTGACTTGAGCGAAGGCCTCCCTGGCAACAGTGCCAGAAATCCTTCTTGCTACGTCTTGAGCTTGTGTTGGTTTTCCTTGAAGAGGAAAGGGTGATGCAGCAAAGTAGCGTAAGTATTTCCCTTAGTTTTTGAGAACCAAGGTATCAATCCAGTAGGAGGCTCCTCAAAAGTCCCACGCACCTACACAAAAAAACAAGAACTTGCAACCAACGCAATAAAGGTGTTGTCAATCCCTTCATGGCCACTTGCGAAAGTGAGATCTGATAGAGATAATATGATAAGATAAATATTTTTGGTATTTTTATGATATAGATAATAAAAGTAAAGATGCAAATAAAAGTAGATTGAAAGCTTATATGATAAAAGATAGACCCGGGGGCCATAGGTTTCACTAGTGGCTTCTCTCAAGATAGCATAAGTATTACAGTGGGTGAACAAATTACTGTCGAGCAATTGATAGAAAAGCGAATAATTATGAGATTATCTAGGCATGATCATGTATATAGGCATCACGTCCGCGACAAGTACACCGACTCCTGCCTGCATCTACTACTATTACTCCACACATCGACCGCTATCCAGCATGCATCTAGAGTATTAAGTTCATAAAGAACAGAGTAACGCATTAAGAAAGATCACACGATGTAGAGGGATAAACTCATGCAGTATGATATAAGCCCCATCTTTTTATCCTTGATGGCAATAATACAATACGTGCCTTGCTGCCCCTGTAGTCACTGGGAAAGGACACCGCAAGATTGAACCCAAAGCTAAGCACTTCTTCCATTGCAAGAAAGATCAATCTAGTAGGCCAGACCAAACTTATAATTCAAAGAGACTTGCAAAGATAACTTAATCACACATAAAAAAATTCAGAGGAGATTCAAATATTTCTCATAGATAAACTTGATCATAAACCCACAATTCATTGGATCTCGACAAACACACCGCAAAAAGAGTTACATCGAATCGACCTCCAAGAAGATCGAGGAGATATTTGTATTGAGATTCAAAGAGAGAGAAGAAGCCATCTAGCTAATAACTATGGACCCGAAGGTCTGTGGTAAACTACTCAAAACTCATCAAAAGGGCCTTGCAGATGATGTAGAGGCCCTACATGGTCGATTCCCCCTCCAGCGGAGCACCGGCGAAGGCTCCAAGATGGGATCTCGTGGATATAGAAGGTTATGGCGGTGGAAATAGTTTTTCATGGTGCTCCTCGATGGTTTAAGGTACATGGGTATATATAGGAGGAAGAAGTAGGTAGGTGGACGCTCGAGGGGCCCATGAGGGTGGGGCACGCCCACCTATAGAGGGCGCGCTGGGCACCCTCGTGGCCGCCTCCTCTGTTGCTTGACGTCCACTCCAAGTCCCCTGGATCACGTTTGTTCCAAAAAGATCGCTCCCGAAGGTTTCATTCCGTTTGGATTCTGTTTGATATTCCTTTTCTTCGAAATACTGAAATGGGCAAAAAACAACAATTCGGGCTGGGCCTCCGGTTAGTAGGTTAGTCCCAAAAATGATATAAAAGTGTAAAGTAAAGCCCATAAACATTCAAAACGGGTAATATAATAGCATGGACCAATCAAAAATATAGATACGTTGGAGATGTATCAGTTGTCCCCTGACTGATATTTTGAGCTCGTGATCAAGTTGATTTTCCTCTAAACCATCATTTCTCCAAGAACCTATGTTGGATACCCTAAGCTAGTTGGCTAAGCTAAGCAATAACTTGGAGAGTTGGAAGATAAAAGCTTTGCCTTACTTAGATCATTCCAAAGGATATCTTTTGTGTGTGTGTTGAAGAAAGATGATATCTTCATCGATTGCTCCTCGTGATCAGCTGTTGGATCTATTGTCTTGTCAAAATTTGGTTTGAGTGTGGGCTATCATTAAATCAAATTAGAACCAACGGTATTTGTAATGTTGTCTTACTCGTGGTTGTTTCCTCAAGCATACACCATTATATCTTTTGGTTTTGACCAATGCTATCACCTTGTTCACATAGTTGTGGAATTCCTCTTCATGGAAATCTTGATGATTGTTGTTGAGCCCATCAACAGCATTTTATCTTCTCCATGATTCGTGTTGAACATCCATCTAGTGTTGGAAACTTTGTAAGCGTTGCCTTCGTGTCCCATTCATGAGGTATATGTTTGGATGAAATAAGTGACTTCCTCTATGTTCATGTGCACTTGATGCAAGTTGCTGCCGTGAACTCGAGAAAAGTTGTCTTTCTCCCTATGGAATCATCAGAAGCCAGTCATGCAGGTGTGAAATATTCCATGGTTTGATAGACTGATCATCTTCATTCCATATGTATTCCCTAGCACACCAAGCCACTGACTGATTTGTTCAAGAATAAGAAGTTCAAGTGCTATTCTTTAAGGGACCAGACGAACATGTGCAAGACTTCACTATCTTCAATGATGGTTCCCAACCAGAACTCAATAGTGTTTGTTCTAAGGTTTCCACGTGTTCACGATTGTCTTGGACAGTGTGCTCATGTGTACCTTACTAACTAGCTCATGTTTTGGAGCTTGCTATCGCAGTTCATTTCCTGAGAATCTTGCAACGTCATCTCGTCGAATTGTGTTGCGAACTTTCCTTTCCAGACATGATGTCTGAAATATCCTGTTACCAACCAGATCTAAATATCATGCAGGTATGATGGTTGGAACTACTTCAAGATCTATGATGTAGGTTCCGGCAAGGTTGATGTTGGCCGACACACCTAGCCGGAAGGTCTATTACCGTAGTATCTTGAATGAGCAACTTCACCATCTTCTCCATGAGGATTTTGTATGACCTATTTTGAAAGTTGTTCCTTATGGATTTTGTGTCTCTGAAGTCCAACCTTTACTTGATATTCTAGATACCATACGCTAGTACATCAAGGAGAACATTAGAAGCGGAGTGCTAAATGTCTCTCGGTCGATCATCCAGATTTTATTTCCTTGGCATTGCTAAGGTGAGATCTGAGAAAGTGTTGTCTTCCTTTGCATCTGCATCCTCGATCATTATTCATCGTGTTAGTATGAGGTGTCACCAAGATCTTGGCACAGATGTTGGTAAAACCCCGATGAATGTGTAGAAGCTCAAGTTCTTGAATGCACGCTCAGTCACTAGGTTATATCCTCGGTATCAATTGGAATGTGCCTCCATATTGTGAGCTGTCTTATAACACTAGTTTCCTTTCCAAACTGAGTATGCCATTCTTTCAAATTCCTTCAAACGATCAATTGTGAATTGTCTCAGGCTGGTATGAAGACTTTCAATGATCTACGTATCAAAAGTAATTCTTTTTTCCACTTAAGGGAATAATTCTACAAGTCACCTTCCCTAAGGTGCCCCGTTATGGAATCATGGCAATTATTTCATCACCATCTTGAAACCATGCACCATCTTCTTCAGAGTGGAATTTTTGCCTACCCAATCGAACCCTTGTCATCTACCTCTTTCCATTGCTCTTAATGTGTGTTTTCTGTCTCAGCTCAAGATATGTCCTTACGTGTCACTCCATGAGTTGGTCTTGAGTGCTTGATCTTCCAGGAGGTAGAATCCTGTAGAGTTTCTTCCTGTCATCATCGTGTTGGATGAAGACCTCGAAAGCAAAGACGTCAAGATCAATTTTAAGCAATGAATCAACATCTTCGAGAAGGGCAATTGGATCATGAAGATCATGCCAGCTTTGTGTCCCCTCTGTCTTCTTACCTCATGTCTTGAATCTTGGGATGAGATTCTTGTTTAGTGGGGGTGAGTTGTCACAGCCCTAGATTAATTGCATCAAGGAGCATTAATGCATCATGTCTAAAGTTCTGAAATTTGAATTGAGGAATTTTCAAGCCTCAAAAAATATTAAATAAAGGGCAAAACCCCTGAAAATGCATTCAATGATTCCAAATGGCCTTAAATAATGTTGGTTATATTTTGGCAGAGGTTTTGTGCCCAACCAAAATTTATAAACATTTTAAGGAATTATTTTAGGCATTTGAGTTTAAATCATATTGTACTTGACTTGGGGTTATAATTTCTATAAATCAAATTATAGCTCCAATGATTCTAAAAACCTTTTGGGGTCCCTGGAATAGTCCATCTAGCATCCACAACAGTTGTTAGAATTTACAATTTTGGTTTGGTTTGAAATCAAATCAAAAATAGAGGAAGGTAATAAAAAACAGAAAAAAAAACTAACCTAGCCTTACCTGTGCGGCCCAGCACTGTACAGCTGGCCGGCCCAGCCCACCAGCGCATTCCCTGTCGTCTTCCTCCTCGATACAGTAGGACAGGGGCACGTGCTATCCACCCACTGGCCACATGCAGGCCACCTCCTGCGTGCCTGTGGCAGCCCCATCGCCTTGAAGCTGCCACGGCACCCCCCCC
>NC_041391.1:434243662-434340403 GCF_002162155.2 Triticum dicoccoides | reverse complement strand
GACCGACAGCGCCCGTCGCCGTTGTTCGCTGCTACCGCGCCCACTGTCGCCCCCTAGCCTATCTATCCTGCCCATGAGCTCCGCATCGTCCTCCTCGTCCTCTGCATCAAGTCGAGCAACACGGGAAGCCCTAATCCGCCGCTACCGAGCTCATCTTCCTCCTCGACCGCCACCAATCGTCGCTGTCGATTCACCTTGCTCTGGTCGTCCCTGAGCCCGTTGACCATCCCTGCAGACCCGAAGTGAGCTCTCCGCCATTTCTCGTCGCCTATCTCTCTCACAGTCACCCTCTAGTTAGGATCCTCGCTGCCCTGTGAACTCGTCGCTGCCGGCCATGTCACCGTCGTCATTCTAGCTCGCTTCAGCCACAGCCGAGCATGCAGTCGGGCTCCTAGTGAACCGAAGCAGCACCACAACCACTTAGCCAGCTCGCCAGCGTGCTGCGCCCCCGTGCCCGAGCGCAGCCGAACTCCGGCCGCCGCTAAACTGGACGCCGTCGTTGATTCTGGCTACCCCAAGCCCTACAACCACCACCATCCGATGAGCCATCGCATGGGCTTTCCAGAGAGCCCAGCGACGCATCATGTCGTGCCATGTGGGTGATTCCCACCACCCCGCCACCGTGGCACCTTGCCGACGAGTTAACCCCGGCTAAATGCCAGTTAAAAACTAACCTAATGACCCGCACTAGTCACTCACATGTGGGTCGTGCCCCTTACTAATTTTAGGTTAGTTGTTCAAACTAACACCAATCACATTGTTAGTAAAAAGGGTCACTGACCAGTGGACCCTACTGGCCAGGTTTGACCTGGGCTGACCCGGTTGACCTGCTGATGTAGTGATGACACAAGGCTGACATCATAACCAATTTTTGGGATTTTGAATACATCAGAAATGATTTACCAATTCCAGAAAATATCCTAAACTTCTAAAAATCATACAAATTCAACTGTAGCTCGGTTTGAAATAATTTATATGTGAAAAATTATCAGAAAAATTCAATCTATCCATCTGTATCTTTTTCATGCATGTTTGAGCAAGTTAACCTCACTGAATAGGACAAATCATGTTTAGGGAAATTATGATAAATAGATTTGGAGTTGGAATTTGCTATATATATGAATCCCACTTCAATTAATATGGCTAACCATTGCATTAGGTCAATTCAGTACCTTAAAATGGCATGGCATTCATTTGGTGGTGCATTGCATTGAATTGTGTTCCTTCTCTGCTAGCCGGTGTTGTTCCCTCTCGGTAGATATTAATCTGATGATGCCATCGATGACACCGATGAAGAGCTATATCATCTTTAGAAGTGCCAAGCAAGCACCCCCGCATTGAACATTTTGATACAATCCCACTCTCTCGCTCCTACTCTCTTTTACTGCATTAGGACAACAATGATTCAACTGTTACATGTTGCGGTAGTTGAACCCATTCCTCTGCATGACCTGTCTTTGCCATAGTAAATAGTTGAAACCCACTAGCATGAGTAGGAGTTGTTTGAGCCATGATGTGCCTAGTCATTCATGCTTGTTTGTTATACCTTCTATGCTTAGAGTTGTGTCATGTATGATTCATCTGGGATGGATTAGGATGGTGATGAACATGTCCTACCGTTGAGAGCTAAGTGTGTCAGCATGATTTTGTAAAGGTAGCGATGAGAGGCCATGTAGGAGTACATGGTGGATTGCCTCATTGAAACCGTCTCAGGAACTGAGTTCCATGATTGTGATCCAACACAGTTACTACCACACATTGGGTTCCGGTAACTTGACCCCTCTCGGCTTATTAACTGCCTTGATCTCTGTCCAGGAGTTGCAACTAGTTTATGATGTTTGTAGGTAGTGCTATTTGTCTACCAAGTGGCACCTAGTACAGGTGGGCTTGGGACAAACTAGGCACAATGGCGTAGTGTACCAAGTGGCACCCGGATGGTGGGCTTGGGAAGCCTGCTCATATCGTTTGGGCCGATGATGGAAACTTCGGCCAGACTTCCTTTGCGGGTTCAGCCTCGGATAGGCGATGAACCTGGACTAGAATCTTGTGTGGTTAGTCAGGTCGTGGCCGACACCCTCGACAGGCTTCCTCTTGAAAGTTGCCGAGATACATGACGTGTACATGGTGGCAAGTAGCGAGAGCATGTGTGAATAAGTACACCCCTGTAGGATAATATGATCTATTCGAATAGTCGCGTCCGTGGATATGGACTACTTGGAACGCTTACATTGTTCATAGACGAGTTGAAGTGGATACTCTAAAATGCACAAGATAAGAATGAGTGTTATGGATGGCCTTCTTGTAGGGAGACGGGAGAGGATGCATAGTGGTGTATTGATATGGTGAATATGTGGACTCGTGTGTGCCACCTCAAAGAAGTTACTGGCAATCATAGTTCAGGATAGCCACCGTGTCAAAGTTGGTTGCTGTAGTTAAACTCCACCACCCCCTTTGTTGATATTGATGCATATGTAGTTAGCTCTGATGTAAGTCTTGCTGGGTACATTTGTACTCACATTTTCTTAATTTATGTTTTGCAAAGAGACTTTAGTCTTGCTAGTAGTTCTACGTGGGCTTCAACATTTAGCTTGGGAATCCCAGACAGAGGTTTGGTTCCTTTGGAGGGTCTTGTAGATAAACAATCTTGCTAGCCTTCTCTCTTTTCAGATGTCTGTACTCAGACATGTTTATGCTTCCGCTTGGCTTGTATGACTTTGTGTGAAGGGTCATGAGACCCACTACTTGTAATAAATGCTATGATGGCTCTTATGGGCCTTTATCTATATGAGTTGTTGAGTTATGTTGTGATGCCATGTTGTACAGCGCATACTTGCATGTTATGCATATGTGTAACGTGTATTGCTATGTGTGGGATCCGACACCTAGTTGTTTATTCTTGGTAGCCTTCCTTACAGGGAAATGTATCATCGTGCTTCCACTGAGCCTTGGTAGTTTGCTACTGCTCTAGAACACATGGGCTGACCGGCATGCGTCGTTCTTTGCCCATGTGTCTGTCCCTTCGGGGAAATGTCACGCGGTATTCACCGGAGTCCTGATAGCTTGTTACAGCCTGGTCACACTCGTTGTTGACTGACATGTGCTTTGCTGGGTCATGTATGCATGTCCCTGTAAGTTTGTGCCACCTTAAGTATCTGACTAGTCATGTCGGCCCGGGTTCTCTGTCATATGGATGCTAGCGACACAATCATATATGTGAGCCAAAAGGCGCAAAAGGTCCCGGCCTAGGTAAGGCTGCAATCGTGGGAATACCGTGCGTGAGGCCGCAAAGTGATATGATGTGTTACATGCTAGATCGATGTGACTTAGGATCGGGGTCCTGATAGCTACGATCGGGTTGAGTCTCCCATGCGGTTGTGCACTATAATTTGGTGCATGGCACATGGACCCAGATGCTGAATGGCTTCTGGCAATGCTATCAAGCTTCCAGTATTTGTTTACATAATTGACGTATACAAATAATTTTCCACCGACATGAAATTGTACAATGCTCTGAAGCTTTCAGATTTTGTTTCGTCTGTCTTGCTAGCTGGAAGGTTGTCTCGTTACAACATCAATCAAAATACTAGAAAGGAAACTAACATCCATGCTCTTTCAAAAAAAATAAAAAATAAACTTCCTTGCTAATGCATCTCAATGATTAGCAGATCAGAGCTAATATTTAATTACAACTGAAGACAAAGTTGTGAGAAGGTGTTAAATTAAAATTGATCCATGCTTTCTTTGGCAGTAACTTCTCCCCGGCTCTGTCTCAATCAACAAGGCATGTTGGGAAAAAAGTAGATGTCCGGAGCATGCAACATTCCGATCATTTTGTGCAGTTCCACTAAAATAGAGCTGAGCGTCCCAGTTCCAAAGATATTAAGTGTGATTACAATAATAGAGGACTGTTGATGAAACAATAAACACACAGATAGAATTCGGTCACCTTTGAAGTCTCTCTTAAGACTAACTAGTTGGAGAAGATTGAGCAAATTGTTGGAGAAGATTAGGCTCGGAGTTTGATGAGGAGGATAGAGCAAAACCAATCTCCCTTTGTGCAATCGCACTGAGATGTAGTGACGCTGCCCGTGTGACATTTTAGTTGAACTGCACAAAACACTCTTAAGGAAAAAGTGATATGTGCAGTTCACCAAAAGGTCACAATAGCAACGAGGTGAAATGGATAGCCCTGTTTGCAAAAAAGAGGTAGAAAGGAAACAATTACTGGCCAGTAACAGTTTGATGACACAAATGATGACAAAAAAGAATCATATTCCTTGTCCTAAGGGAAGATAACAGCACGGTTGTTTATCTAAAACAGTGTGAGGACGAGATTGCAATATGGAAAGTACGTCCGATGAGCTATGTTTTGGGAAAATAACTGGGGAAGATCCACATGCAAGATTTTCCACAGGCAACGACGTGGGAAGATGGGCAGTGGAGCAAGGCCAGAGGGGAGGAAGCTATACCTGGGGGTCGTCGGGATGTAGAAAGGAGGGCGGCAGTGGGCGGGATCTGCCCATAGTGCGGCAGCGAGCAAGTTGCGAAGGCCCTACCACGCCTAAGCTTGGTCAGAGAGAACGACGGGTACCGCAGATCGGGACGTGCTGCCTCGACGACGTCGAACGGAGAAACAATGCACATCCTCCCTTTCCGCTGGCGGACAGGATGCGGCTGGATCAGTGACCAATGGTGAGAGAGAGAGAAGCCACCGCCGCCTTATGTGAGATAGTGTGACAAGAGACAAACCCTGACAGGCGGGCTCCATTGTATAAAGAGGAGCGGATTTCCTTTTTCTTGATGACAATCGTTTTATTTTATGTACCTGCCATTGTGGAATACAACTTTTTTTAATATTAATGTGTCAAGTCGAACTTCGTTCCGTGTACCCGTGGTACACGGCCCTCCTTCAAGTAAACAACCGCTACACACTTCAAATTATCACGTGGGCTGCCTTTTTGTACAGAAATGAGCTCCACCGTGTACCCGCACGGCTGTGGCCGGGAACGGGACGTGAGTACGTGTGTCGTGCGTGCACCTCTTCTTTACGTGCATTTATGTGCAGGTATGTACGTGGGTGTGTGTGAGAGAGATTGTTTGCGCGAAACAGAGGCAATGTGTCGATGATATCTCAAAAAAATGTAACATACGCAATGTGTGTGAAACAGAGGCCTGGATATACCATATAGAGGGATTGATCCATGAGAAGAGAGTGGAGCGATCATCGGCGTGAGATATCGATAGAATCGAATACAGGGATCAAGTGTGTGGGTGTGTGACTGATAAAGAGTGCCATCGAATTTGTGTTGCCCACGTCAAAGATACAGGGCGGTTGGCCTACTGTAATGTGAGAGGGCAGAGGTGCAGTTTGTCTCAGTGGCATGGATACCTACCTACAACGTTCGACTATCGGTGTGTGTGTCGGCGGGAGGGGACAGAGACCCAACTATAGAGAGGTAGATCGACTGGTATATGTGTGGAGAAGGAGAGAGACCTAGCTATGTATTGAGGGAGATCGATCGGCATCCATGCATATGTGTATCAGAGGAATAAGGTTGGGAGAGAGAGACAATGGTAGAGTGTCGGAGGGTTGGTGGTGGAGTTGCTTCTCACAAATGGTGGGAGAGGCCTGCTAGACAAACGGAGGGTACGAGTGCAATATGAATAAGAGAGGGGATGCCTGCCTGTCTATGCACGTGTGTGTGAGATACGGGTTAGGAGGTATGCAAGGATGATGAGGGGGGACGATATGGTTGTGGTAAGCAGATGTAACTACATAGGAAGATCAATCGCCGTGTGCCAGAGAAAGGAAGAGACATAACTAGTGAGGTACTTCGATCGGTGCGTGGGGAAAAAGACTTATAGAAGACCTAGCTATATGTAGGGAGATCGGTAGGTATACATGCATGCGTGTGTTAGAATCAAATAAAGGTCTGGAGAGATGGGCCGGGGGAGAGGGGTGCGGCTAGGAGGTGGTGCGAGAGGCGTACTATATCGAAGGGGAGGAGTGTGCGAGTATGAGATCGATGAAAAGAGGGGCGGGAGTGTGCACCTGCGTGGAACCGTATTGAACATAGAGGGGCATGGACGGTGAGAAGAGAAGAGGGGAAGTGTGTGTTTGTGGTAGGCACACTTAGCTAGAGAGATATATTGACCGGTGTGTGCCGGAAAGGAGTCGGGGTCCTACACACACCATGGGTGAACGACCTAAAGATAAACAAGAAATGTGCGCGATGCAGGGGATGCCGAGGGAGGGTGAGAGGGGGGCGGGCGTGTGCATGCACGAGAGGAAGTTAGCACTAGCTACAAAGAGAAGAGGATTGTGTGGGTGTAAAAGACGAACAGAGATCATAATTCATTATTAAAAAAGTGGATTTGGATATGAAGAAGATATCATGGTATTTTAAACCGATGCATACATGAATATATGTAATGGTGATACGCATGGTGTGGTTATGAACATGTTACACTACATATCATATATAGAACATTTTATTTGAATTTGTGATAATGTGTGGCTTTTGCAGCTCAGGGCTAAATACTTGTCATAATGTAGGGGGCGGGGCACTATACTTTGTGTGATAAACACAGTGTACGTATGAAACATGGTTTAGATTATGAAAATCTAGTTAGTACATCAAATTTACTATTATTTGGAATCAACATCAAGTGTATTCAAAATTTCAAATTCGAGTTCATATATTACACATAGTTCATATCTATCTCTATAGTAATCATGTGGTGTGTTGTTAAGATAATACACGAATGATGGTTTAAGTTGGCAACAATCATGATTGTAGATTCATATTCAAATAGAGAAACGAATTCAAATTTAGTTTGAACTGCAGCGGTAGTATAGACATTTGGAATTCGCTAAAATGTTGGCATGAGTCGGTTACATGCATTATACAGCCAGCGAAAAAAATTAATTGGACATAACATGGATTCATAGCTTTGAAGAGCATTTGTACAATAAAACGGGACAAGACTCTCTCTTTGTGTGGTGCGAATAGTTTTTTTTGTTTTTTTCATCGAGGGAAGTGTGAATTGATTTGGCACGTACATTGGTACATGTGAGGCTTGTCCCTAAATATCAACCTGTGCCTTGTTATCCGAAATTTCAGATATCGTGCTCCCAAAACTCGCACCTTCACCACTCGCATCTTGCTATCTCGAAATTACAACGCGTGCAAAAACTCCCTCCAGCCGCCAAATCCCGGCACACGAAATCCCCCTTCTAACCCCGAGCCAAAATGGCCGCTAGTTCAAATAGGTGGGGGTACTTTCGTAACACACCCTACATTTTGGACATGTGCGACCCTAAGTCATGGTTCCCCCTCCCATCACCTCCTTTTCGCCATTTGAAAACCTAGGCCGCCATAACCTCTCTGCTCCAGCCGCGAAACCCCACCCTCCGCGTCCGCCACCCCACCGCGGCCCATCCGGAGCCTCTTCCCCGACGACGTCGTCCACCGCTGTCGGATGTTGGGTTCCGGCAGACCCTTAAGGTTCGAACTCTGGGGTGCGCGCGAAGATCTTCCCCCTACCAATCCACATCCGATCGCCTCGCGAGAATCTAAGCTAAACGATGAACAACACGAGGGACACAAGATTTATACTGGTTCGGGCCACCGTTGTGGTGTAATACCCTACTCCAGTGTGTGGTGTGGTGGATTGCCTCAGGGGCTGATGATGAACAGTACAAAGGATGAACTGCCTGCGAGAGGTGTTCTTGAGCTGGTGCCATGAACTACTTGGATGAGCTCGATCGCCTATGGATCTGATGAGGACTAGATGAGATGCCCTCTCTTCTGTGGTGGCTAGCCCATTTTATAGAGGCCCTGTCCCTCTTCCCAAATATTGAGAGGGAAGGGTGCCAACAATGGCCATTTTGAAGGGGAACATCTAGTACAAGTTATCCTGACTAAAGTTGGTCTTCGACTGCCAAAGGCGGTGACGATGACGCCGTCTTGGGCTCCACAGTGACCTCCATCATGCCGCTCTGCTGGTCTTGGTCTCGTTGCACCGAAATGGCAACCTTTGCCTGATGCCTCGGTACTCCACGCCTGTGCTTGCCCCCTTTGCACCAAAGAGGAAACAAGGACATTGCGCAGGCTGGCGCCCGCCTGGTCTCGATCGTCACGGCTTGCGTCACGAGCACCTCGCGAGGTACCCCTGCATTGATCTCTCTGCCTCCTCGCGAGCCTGCCTGGCGAGGCCGCTCCTGAGGAAGCCTCGTGTCGTCCGCCCCGCGAGTCTTGGACCCTCACGAGGGTCTTGAGCCTTGCGTTGATGAAGATGGGTCATACTGGGCCACCACTCGAGCCACGCTGCAGGCCGCAGGCAGGCAAGTCTGGGGACCCCCGTTCCCAGGACGCCGACAGTAGCCTCCGGGCCCAAGGCGTGCTCGGACTTCGCTTAGCAGAGAAGCGAAGGGGCAAGTGCGGAGCGCCACGGGCCCCATCAGCCTGTGGCCTTGGGCATCACGTGGCGGTTGATTGGACGTGGGCGCCTCCGCTTCCCCATGCTGCCTCAGCAACTGCTCGACTTGACAAGTCCCTGCATGCAGAAACGAGTCATGATTACCTGTGATCGTGGAGGCCGATGGTTGGCCTCCTCCGGACTATAAGTACGGACGGGCGAGAGCCCCCCGCAGTCCATCTCTTCATGCTTCTCTCTTTCTTCCTCGCCCTTAATTCACTTCACGCCAATGGAGCCGATCCGACGGTTTTCAGCGGAAGAGAAGGGGGAGGCCCCCCGAGAGGGTCTCGGCCCGCTTCCGTCAAAGAAGCGGCCGGTCCCCGACCGCTACGACGTGGTCGCATGGCAGGAAACGTTGAGGCCCTGGTACGAACCGCCGCCACATGGGTTTCCGCTGCCCTTGTACGCCCGAGCCGATGGCCCTGGAGAAGAAGACGCCGAGCGGCGCCACTGGCAACACCGGCGAGTCAGGGCGGTGCGCGTCATCGCCCCTGGGGTCCATGCTGAGGGCTCTTCTTGTGAGCTTGTGCTTCATGCCGCTATGCCTCCACGCTCTTGGATTCGCCTTCCTCCCTCCTTCGCCTTAGAGATGCTGCCGAGGGGGCCTCTGGAGCTCTGGCTGCAGCATGCTGACTGTAGCACCCTTGCGACCGAAGCGGAGGTCGAGGTTGTCGCTCCGGGCAAGGTCTACATGACTCGGGGCTGGGGCAAGATCGCCCGGGTCTGCCGGACAGGGGGTGCCCTCATAATCCATCTTGAATACGATGGCACCTCCTTGATGTTCTTCAAGGTCTTCGACGCGGAAAGACGCCGACTAGAGTTTTGCCCCAAGGAAGGCGGCCGGGGCATCGAAGTGGCGAGGGTCAGGCCTTCCAACCGCTTCCCCAGCAGCTCCTCAGGCAGCAGCGGAGGAGCCGGAGAATCCAGCGACTCCCCCGAGCTTCTTGTGACTCCGGAGAGGAGCGACGACAGCTACGAGCCCCCAAGCTCACGTCGCACTTGGAGCAAGGCAGCTGCATCTGGCCGCCGACGCTGCTGATCTAGATGGGGTTGGCGCCGTCGCTGGGCGGCCCACTGTTGATGATGGCGTCCCTTATGGAGGCGCGCGTAGTTAGCATTCCTTAGGATTGCCACCTTTTGTTCCCTGCGAGGAATCGAAGAAAAACACCCCGCGGGGGTATGTAAGGCGTCTGCCATGTCTTTTGTGAATATTGGCCTTATTATGGAGCGATGTGAGATGCTTGTCCTATCTCAGCTCAGCTCCCCCTTTCTGTCCTCACGAGGGCTTGGTGCTCTACGCTGACAGGTCCCATTCCCTAGGCAGGCTTGAGCCATCGCTGGTATGCCAGGTCGTGATGCTGTGGTCAAGGCCAGGAGGTGAGTGGCCCGAGGTCCAGTAAGAGCCCCCAAGGCGCGATGCTTGGGAGGTCCCCTTTAGCGCTCAAGCAGCCTCCACAGGGCAAGAAAGGAAGGCAACGTCGCCATGACAGGGCCACAGCCTCCGAGGGAGTGATTGAGGCACTGAGGGCCTGGTGAGGTAGCGCTATGCGGGGCCGCGGCGGCCAGAGCTCAACCACTCAGATTTGTCGATGTTGCAGGGACGGACCCATGCGCAAGCATCGTGCCAGAGCGAGCGGCTCCAAAGGTAGGTGTCAATCGAGCAGGCGATTATCTCAAGCAGGTTAAGCATGAATAAGCAAATCAACTTACATAGATGCAGAGAAAGGCACATGCCACTGGGTCAGGCCCAAGCGGCTTGGGGATGATGCAGCCCGAGGGGCGCCCCCAACAAGGTAAGCTGAAGACATAAGCAAAATGGATACATGCCGCGGGGACAGACCCACGCGACCTGGGAATGATGCAGCCCTGAGGGTGCTCCCAGTTGAAACGAAACTTGAGAGAAGTCACCTGATACTATTGCAGAGCGAGTGTCGGAGTAGCTGACGGTGCGTGGTGAAGAATCCAATCCTCACGAGCCCTCGGGGCTCCGAGCCTCGGGGGGCTCAGGAGGTCCGGGCGGCTCGGCGAGGTCCACCTCCATTTCCTCCAGGAGTGCGTGCTGCTTGGCCACCTGGGCTTCTAGAATGCTTCTCATTAGGCGCTGGTAGGCAGCAACCACGTTCGCCAGGCCAAAGGGCATGCGAACGTAGTTGTGCAGTGGACCCTCGCAACGCCCCACACGCGAAGGCCAGAAGCACTCCTGAGACGCGATTCGATTGAGCCCTGGGTAGTCTATGCAGACGCGCAGCCCGCCATCCTCGCCTGGATGGGGAGCTACGCTGGGCAGGCGGCGGTTGCCACGCATGACTCTCGATTCCTGCAACTCCTGAGCAACCTTGGTGATGAACTCCTGAGGGTTGGGCCCTCCTTGCTTTACACCTTCCTGAGGAAAACACGCTGCGAAGCACGCCCCCAAGTGGTGCCCGAGTGCCTCCCTCGTGATCTTGACAAAGTCAATGGCTCCCCAGGAGAGAGCCCCCGAGACTTGTACAAGGAGGGCGTCGGGCGTGCCTTCCTATGCGACGGAGGGTGGCGCCGACGGGCGCAGATCCCGATGTGGCGCCTCTGGAGGTACCTGCCTCCTGAGGCCTTGAGCCAGGTGATGTCTTCTTCTTCTTGGGAGCTGCTTCAGGAAGGTTTCTACTTTTCCTGTCTGGGTCCTTGATTGACGCGGCCTGGAAGGCCCGCTCGAGAGAGCACACCGCATCCTTCTCTTCACAGGGGACCGTGATGACTCCGCCACTTCCTGGCGTCTTGAGGATGTTGTAGCCATGGTGAGTCACTGCCATAAATTTGGCCAGGGCGGGATACCCGAGGATGGCATTGTATGGCAGGCGAATATGGGCGACGTCGAAGTCAATGAGCTCGGTACGGTAGTTCTTGTGCTGCCCAAAGGTGACAGGGAGGTGGACCTGCCCTATCGGGACGGTGGAACCATTAGTGAGTCCTGAAAAAGGCTTGGTTGGTTGAAGCTAATCATATGGCACTTGGAGGTTGTTGAACGTCTTGACGGACAGGACGTTGAGCCCTGCCCCGCCGTTGATGAGGGTCCTGGTGACTTGCACATTGCTGATGACTAGGGAACAGAGCATCGGGAGGACACCGGTCGTTGCCACGCACTTGAGCTGATCCGCTGAGCTGAATGTGATGGCGCACGCAGACCACCTGAGAGGGCGCGTGGCCTCAAGCTTGGGGAGGACTGCATTCACCTCGCGAGCAAACTGCTTGAAGATGCACTGAGAGGCTGGGGCCTGGGCACCACCCAAGATGCAAGCGATTGCACGCGGCTCCTGGAAGCCCCCAGCCCCCTCGTCCTGATGATGGTCGTCATTCCTTCTTGGTGGTGGTGGCAGAGGAGGAAGTCATGTGTTGCCTTGCGGGCAATCCTCACAAGGCTGGTCCCTCCAAGCCCCCTCGCGAGGCTAATCCTTCCAGCGATCCTCGCGAGGCCGGTCATGCCACCCTTGCTCCGCTACGGCTAGCCTCGATCGTTGTGCTCGGGGTGTCGACCGACACGGCCTTCTTGCACGGCCCTAAGCTCTTGGCATTCGTTGGTGTTGTGGGTGTGGAGATCGTGGTACACACAGTACCGGCTGCCTTTGGACGACTCCGGCTGGTCCCTGCCACGCTTCATGTCCGGCTCTGCTGCGAGCGCAGCTGCTCCCTTGAACTTCACATCCTTGGCCTTGGCTTTCTTCTCTTCTGGGTCTGCTGGCAGGATCTCGAGAAGGGAAAGGCATCCCTCCTCAGCCCTTGCTCACTTGGTCGCCAGGTTGAACAACTCGAGAGACGTATACAGATCTTCGAGGATCGCCAGCTCCTCCTTCATCTTGACGTCACGGACGCCATCAGAGAACGCCGAGATGATGGCCTCCTCGGTCACCTAGGGAATCTTGAGGCGAGCGTTGTTGAAGCGCTGGATGTACTTCTACAAAGTCTCTCCAGGTTGCTGCTTGATGCGGTGCAGGTCACCCATGGCCGGTGGATGGTCGCGAGTGCCCTAGAAGTTGGTGATGAAGCGAGTGCGCATCTCGTCCCAGGAGGAGATCGTGCCAGGAGGCAGGTTCAGGAGCCAGGTGCGGGCACCGTCCTTGAGTGCCATGGGAAACCAGTTTGTCATGACCTTTTCGTCCCCGTTGGCGGCTTCGATGCCTAGCTCATAGAGTTGTAGGGACTCCGCGGGGTCGGCAGTGCCGTCGTAGCGAGGGGGCAGGTCAGGTTTGAACTTGCCCAGCCAGGCGACACTGCATAGCTCGGTGGTGAAGGCGCGGCAGCCTGCGGTGGCCACCAGAGCTCTCTGCTGATGCGGGGCTTGCTTCTGGGGATTCCCGCGCGCCGCTGCCTGGAGCAGCGCGGGGTCTTGACGTGCTGGCACAGGAATGCGGTCGTGGCGCATCGGTGCCGGGAGCACGCGTGCACCTTCTTGGGGACGAGGGATTTCTTGGTAGCTCCTTTCTTGTCGCGCGGGCGCCGGACGCGGTGGATCTCGTCATGGGGCCGCGCGCCTTGGAGCCAAGGTGCCTTCTTGGGGAGGTGCCTCCTAGGCTGCACCACCCACGCAGGACGGGGGGGTGAGGCAGCAAGAGGGACAGCGCAGGGGAGCCCCCTGCGGCGCTGACAAACTCGGTGATGCGAGCGAGCCACTCCTTGTAGAGGTCGTCGACGGGATGGTAGTGCAGGAGCTCACGCGCCAGGAGCAGCGCGGTGTGCACGTCCATGGGGGGCGCGACGGGCGTGGGACAACGAACCAGCCGGATTCAGCGACGGGGTGGCAGTGCAGCCTTCCCGCCGCACCGAAGGATGCAGCGACGAGGCCTGCTGCTTGTTCCCCGCCAGGCCGGTGGTGGCGTTGGCGGTGGGCGACGGGGAATGATGGGGACACCCACCGACAGGAGCCGTCTGGGCGACACGGACGGCGAGAGCAGCCCGATGCTTGGCGTGAGCCCGGCGAGCGTCAGCCATGGACACGACTGAAGATCGAACGCGAAACAGCGGAAGAAAGATTCCAGTGCACCCCTACCTAGCGCGCCAAATGTCGGATGTTGGGTTCCGGCAGACCCTTAAGGTTCGAACTCTGGGGTGCGCGCGAAGATCTTCCCCCTACCGATCCACGTCCGATCGCCTCGCGAGAATCTAAGCTAAACGATGAACAACACGAGGGACACAAGATTTATACTGGTTCGGGCCACCGTTGTGGTGTAATACCCTACTCCAGTGTGGTGTGGTGGATTGCCTCAGGGGCTGATGATGAACAGTACAAAGGATGAACTGCCTCGCGAGAGGTGTTCTTGAGCTGGTGCCATGAACTACTTGGATGAGCTCGATCGCCTATGGATCTGATGAAGACTCAATGATATGCCCTCTCTTCTGTGGTGGCTAGCCCTATTTATAGAGGCCCTAGCCCTCTTCCCAAATATTGAGCGGGAAGGGTGCCAACAACGGCAATTTTGAAGGGGAACATCTACTACAAGTTATCTTGACTAAAGTTGGTCTTCGGCTGCCAAAGGCACTGGCGATGACGTCGTCTTGGGCTCCACGGTGACCTCCATCCTGCCGCTCTGCTGGTCTTGGTCTCGTTGCACTGAAATGGCAACCTTTGCCTGATGCCTCGGTACTCCACGCATGTGCTTGCCCCCTTTGCACCAAAGAGGAAACAAGGGCACTGCGCAAGCCAGCACCCGTCTGGCGCCCGCCTGGTCTCGATCGTCACGGCTTGCGTCACGAGCACCTCGCGAGGTACCACTACCTTGATCTCTCCGCCTCCTCGCGAGCATGCCTGGTGAGGCCACTCCTGAGGAAGCCTCGTGTCGTCTGCCCCGCGAGGCTTGGCCCCTCGCGAGGGTCTTGAGCCTTGCATTGATGAAGATGGGGCATACTGGGCCACCACTCGAGCCACGCCACAGGCCGCAGGCAGGCAAGTCTGGGGACCCCGTTCCCAGGACGCCGACAACCACAACAGCTCGACGTCCCTCATCCACCGTCCCGGATGAGGATTAGTCGTCGATCTCATCGTCTCACCGGTTCATCCGCCCCGTCCTCCACCTCCAAGGAGCTGCTCCGATGATCGCCTCGTCTATCGCTGCTGCTCCATCCCCATAGCACCACCTTAACCTGCTCTACTGGAACAGCAGCATCCTCACCGACTCCTCGGATGAAGCCAGGGCCTACTCAGCGCTACCAAAGAGGTTGTACACTCATCGCATGGCACCTTATCCTTAACTTGACTTCCCGGTGCCGCCGGTGCTCGATCCTGCTCCCCCATGGCGCGACTACCTCGTAGTCGGTGCCGCCGGCGACATCTCCATGGTGGCTCTCCCCCAAGGCGAGGCTCCCTCGGCAGCGATGTCCATACCAACCAGAGATGCTGCTGCTGCTGCTGCTCTGGCTCTCGCTCGCTCGCGCAGCTACTCTGCTACTGCTGCAACTATGGCTCCCGCTCGCTCGCGCTGCTGCTCTGCTCTTCCCCTTGCTCGTGCTGCTGCTCTGCTCTTGCTCTCGCACACGCTGCTGATGTTGCTACACGGGTTGCTGCAGCTACACGAGTTGCTGCTCTGGCTCTAGTTCGCGCTGCTGCTCTGGCTGCTATCTGCTACCGTGTTCCCTGTTGGTCGCATGCTGATTTAGATCATTGTTTCTCTACTACTAGTGCTCGAGCGGCCTAAACTACATGTGAAGTGCATCCCTGCTACCTGTGCATTCAGTTTCGATAGTAACATTCAGATTCCACAGTAAATTTCAGTTTCGATAGTTAAATTCAGAGTCAATAGTTTTTACCTCATCTATTGTAGTCAGGTGTTTTTTGGTGATGTAAATTTTACATCTATCACTTTTTGGTAATGTATTTTACATCAATTATTGGAGATGCTATTAGAATTCCACTTGAGATTAACACTGCTTGAGCCTTGACGGCTTACGGCTCGCTGGAGCTGCTCCAACAATGGAACCATCCATCACAACAGAGCAGTGCCCTGGACGCCGTCTACAGACGCCTCAGATCTTCCTCCACACCTCCGAGAGCCACCTCTGCCACAACTTCTTTGGCGACCAACCCAATGATGTTGAGGTCGACACGGCTACGGCAAAGAGGTTGTACACTTGTCGCATCACTTATTACTCTACATTCATGTCGATCCATTAGGGCTATTTTGGTTCAAAGGAAAAAGTGAAGGAAAATAGCAATAGGAAATTTTCCTATGGCACTCTACTATTCAATTATTCATGCATTTCATTGAAAGGAATGGAGCAAAACATCCACCTGGACCTACTTTTCAAAATCCTATGCATGAAGACAAGACCAAGTGCATTAGTGGCAGAATAACATTCTAACTGTACACACTTTCATATGGTTTCACTTTAATTTGGCCATGTTTCTTTGCATTCCTCTGCTCTTCCAATTCCTGTGAACCGAACACCCAAGTTGACAGAAATCATGTGTTTACAAATGCTTTGTTTCCCACGTGCATTCCTATCATATTCCGGTGCTTTTCCTATCCCTACGTTTTTAGAATCCTGCAAGCCAAAGGAGTCGTTACAGAATTACTTCAGTTACAGATAGGTGTCGAAGAAAACTTTCCGTGGTTTGTCCTGCTCATGCTGCGACGTTGTCCACCTCACCTGAGTTGCTTCATCGATAGAAGAATCCGCCAAACCAGACATCACGACTCCTGACTGTCTTTTGCCGCCTTAGATCTCCTTCCCTGCCGCCGGCACCCACCGCAACTGCATCATCATCATCGACTCAGCATATGAACCTGAGGAGTACACTAGTCCACAAGACAGGTCACACTCTTTTATTTCATCTTATGTTATGCATTGCTTGATATTACCTGCTACTTTATCGTCATGTTCACCTCTTAGACTCCAAGTTAGGTCCAAACTAATGTTCAAACTTGAGCTTTAAAATTACTTGTGGGACACATATTGAGGCAGCAATGAATAGTATCTCTGTCTATTATCTGGTTCACCTAGGGTATGCCTATGTTGTTCATCTTGGGTGGGAAACAAATAGTAAAGCAATCATCATCTGTCTTTTTATTAAATTAAAGCTATCATCAGCATGCTACCATTATTTTTGGATCCATCCACTCGTTGTTACCATCACTCTAGATTTCTACATGCTCTCCTTACATAATCTCACTATATTTTTTCCCTATGCATGTCAGGTATTGTACAAAGTCATGCTGAACATGTAGAGAAAAAAAGAAGAGTTTTGCGCGGCAATACAATGTCATGCAGACATCGCTCCATGGTGGGTTCAATGGCAAACCCTCCCCCCCCCCACCCCTCACCAGATTGTAATCCAGAGGAAGATATATGTTCTGAGGCAGATTCAGACGCAGTTGAGCACTCCTATTTACTGCCCAAGGTGTTTGCTCTAACTTGGCATGATGATGTTGGTCATATCATGTATATGTTGCCTTGCAGTGCCTACTTTTGACATCATACATGTCATCTACTCAGTTTAGACATGTTCTATAATGCCACATGTTTAGTTATCATATGTGAGAATTATGCAGTCTCATCTCTTTTAGCCGGACATAATATATGTGAAATATGCAATGCCATCCTATTTAACCAGGCATCATATATTTGAATGATATCTTGCCAATCCTTTTCTTCATTACATTTCCATTTGTCGACAATGTTTGTACATTAAACTACTCTTCCTGTGAATCGGCCATTTGAGTTGGCGATGGAAAAATCTGGAGTGAAAACAAGGTCTTCAGAGCAGACAGTGCTACCTGTCAAAGCAGATCCCTTGCTGGGTCTCAATAGCTCCTTAGAGATGGATTCGGAGACAGATGATCCGTCCTATTCCCCTACCGAGGTGTATGCTCTAACTTGGCACAGTTATACTGCTCATATCATGCATATGGTGACATCATATACACAATACTCAACACCATGTTCTTAGTTTAGACATCATATATGCGAATGTCGTCTGCTTAGTATATAAATCACATATGTGAATTAAATCATGCGATCCTGTTTACTTAGATAACATGTATGTGAATTATGTCATGCGAACCTGTTTACTAAAGACATCATATAATTATCTCATGACATCATGTTTAGTTAGTCATCATATCTTTGAATTATGTCATGCTACGCTATCCAGTTTAGATAGACATCATATATGTGAAATTATGTCATGATATCCTTTCTAGTTAAACAATATACATGTCAACTATTTCATGCCCTCTTTTTTCCACACTATCTATTGCATCTGTCTCTCATACAAGGTTTGTACATTCAACTATGTTTCCTATTTATCAGCCATTTGAATTGGAGCAGGTGATGGCAGTATCTAGCGGAGTAAGTCTTCAAATAAAACAGTGCTACCTCTTGGTGGAGATAGCACCCCGGTTGTACATCCACGAGAACCAGCCTTACCACACATAACCCAGACTCTCGTAGATTGTACCCCTGCTGCGATGGACAGAGAACCAGCTTCACCCAATCTAACCCCAACCCTAGCAGATAGTAACCCAGTTCCTGTTGACATAGCACCATCACCACAGAGCTCCCAAACAAGAGCAGTTAGTAAGGCAGTTCCAGTGCCCAAAGCGCCAGTACTACCACGGCGAACCCCAACTCCACCAGTTAGTACACCTATTCCTGTGGAGGAAGCATAACCATCCATTCGTAGTTTAGCATCTATTGCATTTGATGTTGTTAAATACTATGTGAATATCTTCCCATCATGGAAATATTATACTGAAGATGAAGGAAAATTCCAGTTGCGGGTGTTCGTCCAGGAGTTATGTGTAAGTAATGTTATTCATGGCAATTACTTTGCTTTGTCCCATACATACTACCTCCATGATGGTTATAATACAGCAAATTTTCCCATTTTTCTCTATAGAGAAGGACCAATTTGGAAACTCAGGATGAGGTAACATGTGCTAATACCTCTACTATCTTCAAGAATGCTTGGTGGCAGTATCAGAATTACCTGAAGAAAATGTACTTCACTGGCAAAGAAACTCATCAAATTCGCTTACGTTCTCCTGAGACACATTTATGGGATGATGACTGGGAACGCCTTGTTCTGTACTGGTCCCGAACCAAGAATGTGGTAAGGTCTATGAGCTCATTATTTATTTTTAAATACTATAGGCCTGCGTCTTACTGTACTCTGTTCATGTAGAACAAGTGCCTAAACCTGAAGAACAATTGTTCTCATTTAAGATTCCATTGCTATCGTGCATACTGATTTGCTCTTGTATCACTTTATTTACTCATACAAACTTAATTTTAAATTGAAGGATCCAACTGAAACTCCAATGGCACAATAGGTATGTTTAAGCATATTTCTTTAACAGGTTTGCTCTTATAAATACTCTATTGATTTCAATTTCAATTGTGTACACAGTTGACTTCATATCATGCACATTACTAGCATCACAATAGAGCCAATAGTGTTGTTGTACATGTAGACCCATGGTACCCATTTGAAATCTTATTGTGCCGTGTAGTTTCCCATGCTTTGTATTCTTTCAATGCTGCTTTGTCTTGAACTGATATGATTTGAACTGTATCTCTATTTTGATTTGGCAAGACAATACAGTGACCATAGGACATAGATATATGTTTGTTTCATGCTTTTATTATGTACTGCTTGGCAATAGAAGACTTGGTAGTTTAATCCTGTCCACCTTACTAATGAACTCATTCACCGAAATGAGTTTCACATACTACATGCTAAACCTGTTATGTGTCTGCTTGTTTCTTCATTTAGAATGCTAACAGAATATTGGGGAAGAGTGCCTTATTAAGAAATGGTAAAGGAAGTAATGCAGATAAGGTTCTGGATAGTGAGACATCCTTGTTGGTCTCCAACAAAGCTGATAAAACAGCTAAGGAAAACTATCTTGAAGACAGTGAGACAACCCCAAAGTCATGTCTTGGTGTAGTGTTTGAGTTACTGGCCACTACCGATGGCACAAGCTATTCGAACTCACTGTCTGAATCAGTTCGGTTTCTTGAGTCTCAACTACAAGCTGAAAGACATCGATCAACTGTGCTGTGGCAAGAAGCTGAAGGACTGCAGATGTCCCTGGACAATTCAAATGCATACTTTCTAGTGCAACAGCAAGTGTTGGAGGATTTTAGCGTGAAACAGGAGAAAGCTACCAGGATAACATTTCTTGAGCTCTTCTGAAGTTGTTTCAGTTATGGACTTGTTTTGTTGTCGCGCTTATTTGCACTAGTGGCCAATTTAGACGGCCAGTGTATGTAATATGTTGCTTTGTTCCCTATATTTGCACTGGGGGCGAACTTTGATACCAGTGGATGTAATATGTGTAATAGTCGTAATAGCCTAGCATTAGTTGCTTGCTTATTTATTTCCTTATTGTCTTGGTTTTTTGGGGGGGGGGGCTTATTGTCTTGTTTAATTTGTTTACTTGTAGTCATTGCAGTTCTTTTTCCGCATTTTTCTAGTGGCCACAATAACCTATTTTGTAACTAGGCCACAATAACCATGGAAACACACGGACCATTGTAACCATGGTCATGATACCTGCTATAGTGACCATGGGCCTCCTACGGGCCGTAGGATCCATGGGCCTTCTACCGGTCGTATACTCGTTGGGCCAAACATGGTCCGTAATATTCGTGGACCAATGGTGGTCTGCAAAATGGGCCATAAATGGGCTAGACTGGAAATCGTCTGTTTATGGCCCGACCATAACGACTGTTAATAGGTTGTATTTGATGACGCTATGAGAACAGCCCAACGGGTTAACGGGACACAAACGGGTCGACTGTAACCACTGGCTAAATTTGGCACACACGCGGAACAGGCCAGTAACGGACCATAAGTAACCAAATTCTGGAAATGAGCCCAAGAATAAATGGGCTTAGAAGGCCGAAAGATAACACGGGCTAGAAACGGCCGACGGAATAATGGGCCCCTAATGGGTATAAAGCGATACACTGTTCATTATGGGCCAGTTTCACCTCGGGCCTTTAATGGGCTAGGAGTTACAAAGGGCCCCGTATGGACCAAAAGACGTCATGGGCCATACATGGGCCGAAAGTTACAATGGGCTGGAATCATATTGGACGGCCCAAATGACACTACTGGGCCTAATTCGGATAGGCCATAACGGGCCATGAGTTAGCGGGCTGTAAATCGGCTATATGCGAACAAGCCGTTAACAGGCTTTCCGTGGGCCGGCCCTCTACCTTTTGACCAAGTCAAACAGGCCGGCCTTTTCATCGGAATGGGCCTCTATTGGGTCATGCCATGTGTCGACGTATCATAGGCGCCTCCGGTCCAATGAGTGGATGACATCTGTCCCAACGATGAGCCGACACGTGGTTCCTTCGACCATTGAGAATTTTACACATGGATCCCCACTAGTCCGGGTTGTTAACGGGTTATCGGATTCAAACCGGAACCCGATAGCTTAACAGCGATCCATTACGGTGGATTCCACGTGTCGATTACCCTTGACGAAAGCACTTCCATGATGCTCCATTTATCATCATGGAAGTGGACACTTCCATGATGATAATTTTGGTATTGTCATGGAACACTTCTACGATAGCACATGTATGACTATCTTGATTCTATCATAAAATCGTCATGGATGTACATGCATGACAGAAAATGTGACCTACTGTGACAAACACATATCATCACGGAAGTGTATTTTTTTGTCTTGCAAGTAATAGTAGTAAAGGGATAGGTTTGGAGATATGCAAACGCTATGGTGACATAAAAGATTTTGACACGTGGTTCTGATAGGTGGTGCTATCGTACGTCCATGTTGATGGAGGCTTCAATCCCCAAGGATAACGGTTCCGTGAGTCCATAGAGGGATCCACCCATGAAGGGTCCACGAAGAAGTAACCTTTCCTATTCCACCATGGCTTCTGTCCACGAAGGACTAGCCTAACTCAGGGTAGGTCTTCACGAAGTAGGAGATCTCCTTGCCCTTACAAACTTCTTGGTTTCTCCACACGGTTTGGATAATCCCAAGCACACCTAACCAGTCTAGGAGGCACCACCCTCCAAATGGTAATAGATGGGGTTGTTCATGATGAACTCCTTGCTCTTGTGTTTAAAAAGATAATCTCCTCAACACTCAAACACTCTCACTGATTTAGGTTTTTTGGAGTACGAGAGGATTTCAGTGTAAAGAAATTGAGGTGGCTAGAGATCAAAGTTCTATGGTTGGAGTGGAATCCATTTGATCACAACACAAGGATGAGGAGCTCTCTCTCTCTCTCTCAGAAAAATGGATACGGGAAGTGTATGATTTGCTCTAGTTGCTCTTTGAGAGTTGGTGGAATGGGTGGCTAATGTAGAGTAGAACCCTAATGGCCGATCTTTCATGACTTGGAGGGGAATTCCCGAAGAACACGATGAATACACAAGAGGAAGCAATCAAATCAACGAGATCCAATCACACATGTGCTAAATCCACATACACAAAGGGGAACACAAGATCCAAAGTCAACAAGGGAGGATAAACGGTAGATAGTTTGTCCCGATCCATGAGGAAAGAGGTCTTGAATCCACTAGGGGGGTCTTCTCCATGAGGAGGTCTTGAATCCACTTGGGGGATCTTCTCCTTGAGGAGGCCTCAGTCTCCAAAGGAGTAGGGGATAAGTGGATGAGAAAGGCTCTATCTCAAATGAGCTATCACATTACTGACCCTAGATGGAGAGGGAAGAGGTCTATTTATAGCCTTAATGCTAGTTGGGGAGAATGGGGGGATATATGGGCCGGTGGCCCATTTATTGTGCGCAGATAGGGGGCGGATGTCCAAGCATTGGGTTGGATGTCCGGGCTTTCACGTCAGGCCGGATGTCTAGGCTGGCTTTGGTGGTGTTCGGTTGCTCTCTGGTTAGAGGTGGCCGGATTTCCGGGTTGGCGCTGGATTTTCGGGTCCTGTAGACCTTCGGCTATTCCTTTCGTCGGTCCTCTTCATCCATGTACTTGGGGACTTGTCCATGTTCATGAGCATCTCCGAGAGGGTCTTCTCTGTACCTAATCACACATAGCATTCCGGCTTTAGGTATTAGCCATGTCTCACATGGGTCATACTGAATATCACAAAGGAGAGATGACACCTTGGTCTCGATAGCTCTTGCATGTGCTTGTCTCATCGGTCCACTAGGCACTTGGGGAGACATAGGTAGGTCCATGGGGATGACCGTAGGATGCTCTGCATCATCTCCCCCCCCGGGAAAGATCCAACCTCGGATCGGAAACATCATCATCATGGTAGGGAGAGAGACCCTTCACGTTGAAGATGTTGCTCATGTTGTACTTGTTGCGTGGTATGCCAATCTTGTATGCATTGTTGTTGTAGCGTGTGATCACCTTGAAGGGTCTGTCGGCTCGAGGTAGTAGCTTGGACTTGCGCTCATTGGGGAAGCATTCCTTGCAAAGGTGTAGCCACACAAGATCTCCAATGTTGAATAGCATGGGTTGCTTGTTGATGTTGAGCTTGGTTGCGAGGCAGTGTACTTGGTGCTCGATTACTTGTCGTGTATCTTCATGCATCTTCTTGAGATAGCTCGCCCGTGCGCTCACGTCCATGTTGATGCACTCTTGTAGAGGCAGTGGTAGAATGTCCAATGGGGACAACGGATTGAAACCATAGAAAACCTCGAAGGGGGACTTGTCGGTAGTCAAATGTCGTGCTTGGTTGTAGGCGTACTCGGCGATGGGTAAGCATTCCTCCCACTCCTTGATGTTCTTCTTGATCAACACGTGCAGGAGAGTTGATAGTGTCTGGTCGGTGATCTTCATTTGGTAATCGTTTTGTGGTTTGTATGCCGAAGAGAAGAGTAGCTTGATTCCGAGCTTGGCATGGCGCGTATTGTCTTCCAAAAGTAGCTAAGGAACTTGACGTCACGGTCCGACACAGTAGTCTTGGGCACTCCATGTAGACGCAAGATTTCCCTACAAAGGAGATTTGCAACATGTGAAGCATCATCTATCTTGTTACATGGAATAAAGTGTGCCATCTTAGAGAAACGGTCCACAACAACAAATATCGAGTCCTTTCCATTTTGAGTCCTAGTCAAACCAAGCACAAAGTCCATACTAATGTCTTCCCATGGGTGATACAAAATAGGAAGTGGCATATAGAGACCATGGGATTGAGCCTTAGACTTAGCTTTGCGACATGTAGAGCAACGGTTGGTGTGTCGTGAAACGTCACGAAACATCTTGGGCCAAAAGTAGTTCTTGGAGAGCGAGTGAATGTCTTGTCACGTCCAAAGTGTTCTGAAGTCCTCCATCATGAGCCTCTTGCAAAAGCAACAAACGAAGAGAAGACTCGGGGATACAAAGCTTGTTAGCTCTCATTAGATAATCATTCTTGATATAATATCGCTCCCAAGTGTGATGCGTTAGACATTTTGCATAAGGAATGGAAAATGAAACATCATGCGCGTACAAGTCTTTTATGTGCTCAAATCCTATGACATTCAGTTCAAGTTGAGTTATAAGCATGCATTTGCGGGAAAGAGCGTTCGCCACAACATTTTCCTTACCTTTGATGTACTTGATCACATAAGGAAATGACTCAATGAACTCACTCCATTTGGCATGTTGCTTATTCAATTTTATTTGACCTTTAAGGTATTTAAGTGTCTCATGATCCGTATGGATGACAAATTCATGAGGACGGATATAATGCTCCCACACATGCAAGACTCTCACTAAAGCATATAACTCTTTGTCGTAAATGGGGTAGTTAAGTTGCGCTCTCAAAAGTTTGTCGCTGAAGTATGCGATTGGGCGCTTCTCTTGCATCAACACACCTCTTATGCCATTACCGCTAGCGTTGCAATGCACTTTGAAAGTTTTATCAAAATTGGGCAATGCAAGCAAATGGAGTATGTGTAAGCAAATTCTTAAGCTCATGAAATGCGGTATCTGGGGATGGTCCCCAAACAAATGATGCATTATTCTTACTTAATGAGTGCAATGGTGATGCAATAGTGCTAAAACCTTAATGAATCTATGATAGAATCCGGCTAAGCCAAGGAAGCTACGCACTTGTTGCAAGTTGGTTGGTTGTGGCCAAGTTTTAATAGCATCAACTTTAGCTTCATCAACATGAACACCCTTAGAAGACACAACAAACCCCATGAAAACAAGCTTGTCAGCACCAAATGTGCATTTCTCCATATTAGCATAAAGTCGCTCATTTCTAAGAGTTTGCAAAACAGTTCTAAGATGGGTGACATGATCTTCTAGAGATTCGATAAGCACAAGTATATCATCAAAGTAGACCGCGACAAATACGCCAATGTATTTGCGAAGAAGGTAATGCATCACATGCATGAAAGTGTTAGGTGCTCCGGATAAGCCCATAGGCATGACTAACCACTCAAGCCAAACTTGGTTTTAAAAGTAGTTTTCCATTCATCACCCTCTTGAATGTGAATTTGGTAATAGCCACTTTTAAGGTCAATTTTAGAGAAAATTGTGGCTCCGCTAACCTCATCTAGCATATTGTCGTGTTGAATGGGATGTCTATAGCGAACGGTGATAGCATTTATGGGGCGGCAACTGGAACACATGCGAAAACTACCATCTCTCTTAGGCACAAGAATAACCGGAATGGAACAAGGACTTAAGCTCTCACGTACATGCACATTGTCAATTAGGTGTTGTACTTGCCTTTGTATTTCTTTGGTTTCTTCGGGGTTGACACGGTATGGTGCCTTGTTCGGTAAAGGTGTGTCGGGGATGAGGTCGATGCGGTGTTCGATGCCTCATAGTGGAGGTAGACCCAGAGGTAGCTCATCAAAGAATACATCCTTGAATTCCTGCAATGAACGATACAACACTAAAGGTAGATGGTGAGAGGTGTTAGCCCTTGCCGTGTCATCCTTTCATACTAGGACATAGTGTATAACACTCGATGGATTCTCACACACTTCTCTCATGTCTCTTTTGGTGGCTAAAAGCACTAAGTTTTTCTTGTCACTCATCGTGGAGGCACTCATTTTTGGCTTGTGGTGCTCACTCTCTTTTTGGTGGCTCACTCTCTCACTATTCTCTCCATGATGGGTGGATGCTTGCTTGTTGGCGATCACTTGACTTGGTGACATAGGTCGTAGCTCCTTTCCCTTCATCTTGAAGCTATAGTGATTGGTTCGCCCATTGTGGATGATGCCACGGTCAAATTGCCAAGGTCGTCCAAGTAGGAGGTGGAAAACGGACATGGAAACCACATCACACTCCAATGTGTCTTCGTATGCTCCAATCTTGAAGGAGACTTGAACGGTGTGCTCCACTTGAATGGTGTTGGAGTTGCTAAGCCATTGGACCTTGTAGGGACGAGGATGCTTCATCTTGACCAATTAGAGCTTGGTACATAGTTTGTCACTTGCCAAGTTGTGGAAACTTCCTCCGTCGATGATGTCCTTCACGGAACGACCATTGATGCCCGCTTTGGTTTGGAAGATGTGACAATGTTGGTCTTTATCTTATTGGTGTTGAAGTGCTAAGACCTTGGAGACAACGAGAGCGGGGCTCGAATCATTATCACAAAAGACTTGTTCATCTTCATCTTCATTCACGCGTTGGTGCATGGCCACATGCTCAAGTGCTTCCATTTCTTCCTCACTCATGGACTCATAGGTGATGTCCTTGTTGGCGATCATGGTGCACCAAGTGGGGCACTCAAATGTCTTGTGGCCTCGGTCTTGACATGTGAAGCATTTGATGGAACTTGTCTTGACAGTCTCATCTGATGGAGTAGATGATGATGAAGCTCTCAGCTTGAGGTTGCTTGTAGTAGGAGGACGACTTGAAGATGTCGAAGTTTTCTTGTAACTTGACTTGTCGCTGTTGCTTGGTGTAGGTTTCGTCAAGGTAGAAGGCGTCGTAGTCATTGAAGCTTGATTGTATGAACCGTAGGTCTTGGAAGAGTACTTGGCATACTTGTAGTCGTCTTGCACTTGTCGCTCTGCCTTGGTAGCTTGGTGCACTAGCTCAAGGAGGTTCGAGTACGGTTGGAAATCCACAATTTTCTTGATTGGATGGTTGAGTCCATTCAAGAAGTGTGCCATAGTTTGCTCCTCGTCTTCCGTGACATTAGCTTGTATCATTGCAATCTCCATTTCCTTGCAATATTCTTCAATAGACTGAGTTCCTTGCTTGAGTTGTTGCAACTTCTTGAAGAGATCTCGACTATAATATGTGGGTACAAAGCACGCTCGCATGACATCCTTCATTTGATTCCATGTTGTGATGGGTGGGTCACCTTTTGCTTCACACCGCTCGATGACTTGCTCCCACCAAATGAGGATATAGTCTTGGAACTCAAGAGATGTCATGGCAATCTTATTTTATTCTTCATAGTTGTGTAGACGAAAGATCTTGTCGACCTTCAATGCCCATGAACTTAGGCATGGTGAACTTGAGCTTGTCGTAGGGTTGTTCTTCAATGCGTGCGAGTCGATTGTGAAGGTGCTCTTGCCTCGGTTGAGGGTCCTCGACCGCTTGTTGCACGTGCTCCGCTTGATTAGCTTGACATGGAGTGCATGGGATTCTTGCATGGTTCCTTATTTCTTGGCGCTCCTCGAGGCGTGCAGTTTCTTCTTGTCGCTCTCGTCAGATGGCCTCTTCTTGTTCTTGGTTGCATGCGTGGACGGCTTGGGTCGCTTCATTCATAGCATGTTGGGCTTCAAGGTCTTGTTCATTATGGCATTGTTGCTCTTATCGAAGGGCGTCGCCATCTTGGTTTACTTGGCGATCTTGGCGTATTGGAGCTTGCTCTTTGCCCATGGCGGCTTGTTCTTGTGGACGTTGTTGTTCACGCTCTCGAAGGAGGCCTTGCAAATCATTACCATGGAATGGATTTTGTGGAGCTTGATGATCTTCATGGTGTTGACGATGATGAGAGTGAGGTCTTGAGTGACTTGAATGCGAAGATGTATCCAAAGAGTGTCGCCTTCTTGATGATGAGGACGTTGTAGATGAGCGGGTGGCCATCATGGCGCAAATATCATCCTTGAGAGTTGCCATTGAGGTGTCGAAGTAGTCTCTTGTTAGTTCTTCGGATTGTCGCATGTCGGTAGCGAGTAGGTCGATGCGGTCGCCCAAATTTGCTTGGTGCAAAGCTCTATGCTCACTGAATAGTTGATTCTTGGTGACGTAGTTATTGGGCTCCTCTCTTGCTCGATCAAGAGTGGGTTTGTAGAAGTACTTGGCCTATCCATCATCTCAAATAACTAGACCAAATGTACCTTATACGATATTGAAAATTGATCAAAGATCACCCAAAGTAGTATTATGGAAGCAGCACAATTGGTACCGAATCTTGTTGATTCTCGCACCTACACAAGTAAAGCTTTTGGAGTAGCTTGGTGAGGATGGTGGTACAAAATTTATGCGACTGTTAGCAAGATTCAATAATTTTGAAAGAGATTCACAAATTCGCAAGTCTAGAAAGTAGACCAAAGCAAAATGTGGCACACAGAAACACACGCACAGATAGATAAATTGGGTCATACAACCAAGGAACAAGCTCAAATTGTGGAATCCATACAAAATTCTCTTGTTGCACACCACTAGAGAGACGCTAGCATGATTGCTCAATAGGCGAGTGTGACGCCCGAATAATTAAGCTACAGTAAACCCCTACTGATGGTACCACGTAATCACATTACTGTTGCTAATCCTCACTTGATCCAAATCACTGTTCATGTTCAAAGTCAAATGCAAAGTCAAAATTTCAAATTTGCCAAACATGAAAACTAAAATGTTCAAATGGTGGCAAATAATCCCTGAATATTTGTCATGTTGGAACCAACCTCTTTTGGATTCCTAAAGTGCCCCTGTAAATTATTTAGTGGCCCCGCGGCATTTAAAATTGTCCTTTTCAATCCCTAAAAATGGTTAGGCAACTTCTTTTGACCCCCCAAACTTTGTGTGCCGTCTCAAGTTTTTGTGTTTAAAATTATGTGCAAAGTTTTGTTCAAAGAAAATAATCATTTGGTGTCCCAACTAAATGCAAAACGCTGAAGGGAAATAGAAATAGATTTAAAAAATAAAATAAAAGGAGAAAAGCCTTTCCCCCTCACCCTGGGCCACTTGGCCCACCAGTCCCACTTGGGCCAGCCTAGGCGCACTGCTTCCCCCTCCTCTCTGTTCACAGAGGAGGCGTGGACAGCCCCGATCGCCACCACAGCCTCGGACATCGCCATGGCGCCCATCCACGCCCCCTTCGGCGCCTATACCTCCCCCCTGAACGCTCCTCTTTCCCCCGGTCGAACCCTAGCCGGCACTTCTCCCCCCTCGCGCCGTTGCTCGCTCCCCTGCATACACCCGAAGCTACTGTCGCCGCGCCATCGTCACCGTCGCAGCCAACGTCGTCGCCTACGCGCGGGAGGACGTCAAGGAGGACCGAGACCGCCGGCTTCGTCCGTCCCGGGCATCAGCTCAAGCCGGGTGGCTCGTACGCTCGCCATCGCCGTTTCTTCACCGCGTACATCGCCGGCCGCCGTCATCGATTGCCTCGTCTCCGGTCCATCCCCGGCAATCTCGAGCTCATCTCCGGCACCGCAGTGAGCTCCTTCCCCGATTCCCTAGCTTTTCCCCCTTGGCCCGTCGCCGTATCATCATCCCTGCGAGCCCGGCCGCCATGGCCGAAGCTTCGCGTCCGAGCACGCTTGCCTGCGTATGGCCGCATCCGCGAGCGCTCCTGCCCGCTAGCCCGCGCCCTAGCCGTGCCCCGCGCGTACCCACGCGTGTGCCCGTGGTCACTGCTGATCTTTTGCCGATGCCCCGCTGCTTGCCCTGCTGTGCCCGCGCGCGCCCGTGGTCGTTGCTTCTGCAGTTTTCCTGTCGCTGCTGTCTTGCTGTTATGCTGCCGCTGCTACCTTGCTCTTTGCTGCTGCTATTCTTGCCGCAGCTGCTGCCCTTTGCTATTGCCACTCCTACCTGCTCTCGCTGCAGTTGCTATTGCTGACCATGGCCTTGACCATGGCCGAGAGCACCATGTGCGTTCTCTGTGTGTGTGTGTGACCGGCTGGGAAATTTCCATGGAGACCGGCCCTGATTAGATTAGGGACTAAGGCCCGTCTAGTACTAACCTACCCCACATTGAGCCTATTACATGGGGCCCGCACTTTGTAAATTGTTGAACTAAAATAATTTTAACACATGTCACACTGACATATGGGCCCCACTGCTAAATAAAACCAATTAGTTAAAATAGTTTAACACCAGTCCATGACATGCGGGCCCTTTAACCGTGTGTCACACAAACGTCCGGAACCGGAAAAACTTTCCCGGATGTTTCCCCATTTGCCAGTATCGCCTAGCGCTGCGTTAGAACACTTCTAGCCCCGCTTCTTGTCTTGATATGCATATGTTTGCGTGTATTTACTGTTTCTTTCCCCTCTTCTCTTCGGTAGACCCCGAGACCGCTGTTGATGTCTCTGTGATCTACTACGTCATCGACGGCACTTCTACCCCTTTTCAGCGGAGCTTCCAAGCAAGCCCCCCCTTTGATCATCCCGATATCGCCCATTCTATACTCTCATGCTTGCATTAGATTTTACTACTGTTATTGTTTGCTCATATTCTGATGCATAGCCTGCTTTTGTACCTGCTTTTGTTACCTAACTGCTTATCCTAAACTGCTTAGTATAAGTTGGTTAGTGATCCATCAGTGACCCCCACCTTGTCCTTGTTGCCCCTGCTTCATCATCGACGACTCGATCAGCGTGATCGACGACCAGAGCCCGACACCTCACATCACATCACGCCCCTTTTGTTGCTCGACTCTGCAGAGCTACTATCGAGTGCCGAGGGTGATCCCTCATAACACACTCCTGATGATAATTCTGTAGTGTAGCTATTCGGTCGTGGTCATCGAGGGTGATTTCCTCTTTCACCATTCCCGATACGGCTCTGTCGTTCAACACCTCAAGTGTGAACCTCGAGGGTGGTCCCTCTTACGTTCACCTTGATGATTACATTGAGTGGAATCCTCCATGGGTGATTCCTCGGGGTTTCCCCTTGATGTTCGGACACACGGTTACCTTGACTTTACTTGAGACCATTGTTGAAGTCAGGTCGGCCTTGAGGGGTACCCGCGAGTTGATGTGAAAGTTGGGCGGGCCCACACCGGCGAGTTTTCCACATGGCACGGACGGGCAGTCTGGGCCCTAGCCGTAAGTCCATGAGACAGGGCGACGGGGTCGCCTTATCGTGAGTCTCTGCTCGTTTCCACGAGCCCCCAATGCACTAACAGGTTTGGGTATTTGTTCTAAGTTGGCTTCTGGCCTTTACGCACTAACCACCACGCGAGATAGATATGGGCCTCGACGTCGCAGTATCAGCTGAAGCTTTGTCAGACGTCCAGTTCAGAAGTGCGGCACGGTCGGATCGTGCTGGCCATCCGAGGCGGTGCTGGTATCCACCCTGCTCGCAACGACCCGGAGTGCTGCGGGCGATGGGCCCAAGACCCCGGAGTGCTTAGGATGTAGACCGGCGGGGACCTCTCTGCTGAGCCTAGGTAGGGCTGCGACGTGTTGATCTTCCGAGGGTGGGCATTGACCCCAGAAAGGTGTGTCCGGCCAGAGTGATCGAGCGTGTTGGGTAACGTGGTGCACCCCTGCAGGGAAGATATATATTCGAATACCGTGTCCACGATAATGGACGTTCAGACTTGTATCTGGATCTTATATAACTAGAAATTGATACTTGAGATATGTGATGGATATGTGGCTCCGAGATTTCTTTCTCGCAGGGAGTCGAGGAAGGATCTCTGGGCGTTGATGCTACAACATGCTTGTTAAATATTAAAATGCTACTCTTTACTCTCCTACGTGTTGCAAGATGCTCGGAGCTGCTTGAAGATGTTAGTCTTCGATAGGCTAGGCCTTCCCCCTCTATTCTGGCATTCTGTAGTTCAGTCCACAGATACAAACCTTCCATTTGATACCAATGCATACTTAGTATAGATCTGATGCTTGCGAGTACTTTGGATGAGTACTCACGGTTGCTTTGCTACCCCCCTCCCCCTATCCCCCTTCTTTCTTCTTTCCGGTTGATGCAACCAGATGGTGGATCCCTGGAGCCAGATGCCACCGCCGACGGATGCTACTACGTGAAGATCGCCGACGACCAGGAGTAGTTAGGAGGTCCCAGGCAGGAGGCATTGCCTCTTCGATCGTTGATGTTTGTGCTAGCCTTCTTAAGGCAAATTTTGTCCTACTTATGTCTGTACTCAGATATTGTTGCTTTCGCTGACTCTTGTGTATCGAGCTTGTATTCGGGCCCTCGAGGCCCCTGGCTTGTAATATAAAGCTTGCATTATTTTATTTGTGTCTAGAGTTGTGTTGTGATATCTTCCCGTGAGTCCCTGATCTTGATCGTACACATTTGCGTGTATGATTAGTGTATGATTGAATCGAGGGCGCCACAAGTTGGTATCAGAGCCGACTACCTGTAGGATCCCCCTTTCCAACTCCTTGGCCGAAGTTGAGTCTAGTCTTTGAAAAACTGATTTACTAACATGGTTGTGCGGCTTACGGGCCCACGTCGCCATTGGGTGGTATTAGGATCTTTTACTCCTCGTCTATACTCTGGGACTCTTATCTCTCTTCTATTCGGGTTAAATGATTTTGTTAATTCTAACTGTAGCTTCTCGCAAATACTTTCTCCCGGAGAGCCCCTCACTCCAGATGATTGCTTGGTGCACCAGAAGATTCTGAAGATAATCTTAATTGTTTTCCCGAGGCCCTTGTGCCCTTCGCCGTTGCGACCCTACAACCGATAAATCCTTATGGGTAACTACCAAGATTGTTGTTCATACCTTCATCCCCAGTTGCTCTTGTTATTACAAGATGTCCTCAAATAATCTCTGATGTTCTAAGAATCATTTATGCTTACTGCCCTGCAGTTCCTTGCCGCATGAATAATTCCTCACACTTTTCGAGGATTTGTTCATTCCTAGTTGATCAAGTGATTCACAAGATACTTTGGAATACTATCTGATCTTTCGATAATCCTCTCCATCTATTGCTCTGCAAATACTTATCTGCTTGCATTGTGGTCACTTCCATATGTCTAGCAATACTCATTAACATCCTTTGTCAGCGTAATTTCGAGCATTTGATTCGTTTTGTTTGTGAATGTTCGCGATCATCAGTCCTATTAATATTCTTCCCTTGGTTCAGACGTCACTCCGGACATGAGCTAGTGTTCGGTGAATCAAGCCTTGATTGATTGTCATTCTAAGTCTAATCAACTTATCCATCCTTAATCAGAGTGTATGCTTCTAATCCCTTGGTTTGGAAATCCTAATTACTTTGCATTCGAGCTTTGGATTAGTCAGTTGTTTCTATAATCTGATCTCCTTGCATTCTTTCTTCTTCTGGTTGAGTACCGTTGCTCACATCAGATCCCTTGTGGACCACCGGACCTTTTGTTGTGTTTTATCCGACAACGTCCTTCATATTCACTAATCTTGTGAGCCTTTCCTCGGATACATAATGCCTTTGGTAAACTGTATCCCCCGCTCTTGTCAACAATACTTTGCTTTTGGGCCTGAGTTTTTTTTTACTCATGAAGTTTGTGGTATATGTTCCTAAGATGGCCCTATGGGTTGAATCTATGTCTTCCCTAAATATGTGTGAACACAAAAGTTATACGGGTTATACTCTACTGGATTTTCGCCAGGTAAAATTTCAACGCTACAACTTCTTCGAATGCGAGAAGTGAATGGTAGGTTATGCATTGGAGAAGTGGGAGTCGACCTTGAACTTTGTGTTCATGCCCGTGGACACGATGTAGATCCTATCATGGAAGCTTCTTGTAATAATATTAATCCCCTTGTGATAAGTTCATCTTGTATCTATGTTTGGTCCTTTGCAACCGTGGTTCCGACCACATAGTTCTTCTTTGATCCCATTTCTCGGACAAGTTAAAGTACTTGTCTTCTGCAGATCTTTTCATCTATCCAACCTCTATCCGGTTCTACCTTCGAGTATTACCCTCTGGTATCTCGAGAATATCACGGAACTACATAGCCTCTTGTGAGTTCTTCATCAACTATTATTTCTTGCCGATTCCAATTTTCCACAGGTTCTGAGTTGTTAGACACTAGAGAACACCGATAATTGGTTTGAGTCTAAACTTTCCTTTCCATTGTTTTGTTTAACCTTTCTTGTAACCTAACATGTCTGAGTAGTGATAATTCCCTGCTTATGTAAACACCTGGTGTACAAACTCTGTCAGTAAGACCTTGTTACTATTGTTGATGACATTCCGGCAGCCACCGATGGACGAGAACTTTGCCTATTGGTCCGCCTCATCTTAACGAGCAGGAAAATGGTTCTCTTTGTCCCTCGCCCTTGGTACCGACGTTGTTGCCAACATAACTAACATGTGATACTCTGACCTGCCTTGCTATCATGACTGTGCAAAATGTCAATGCTCTTTTCTACTGCTAACCCACTTGGTGGGCCCATAACCCATAGTTCTGCAGGATCGAAACGTGACTCTCCTGTACATTCCTGTTTTCCAAACTTGTTCCTCGCGCTTGGCTTCGTAGTAAATCACGAGCCACCTACCTAGTGATCTATTCTGGTATTAGACGCCATACTTCTTCCCATGGCTCTGAAACCCTTTCACCCTCTGTTTCATGCAACGAACGGTTGCTTAACCGCATGAAGCTTATTATTGCACCTTCTTACCTTGCTCTCGATGACTTTCTTGAATTTCAACTCGAGAGATGCCTCTATGCCATGTTCATTGAGATAGCCCCCAGGTACCTATCTTGAGTTGAACTCCATCCTTCTCGAGTCTTTCCCCCTTACTCCACCCTTAAATCTCGGGATGAGATTTCTTGTAGTGGAGGAGAATTGTGACGCCCGGATAATTAAGCTACAGTAAACCCCTACTGATGGTACCACGTAATCACATTACTGTTGCTAATCCTCACTTGATCCAAATCACTGTTCATGTTCAAAGTCAAATGCAAAGTCAAAATTTCAAATTTGCCAAACATGAAAACTAAAATATTCAAATGGTGGCAAATAATCCCTGAATATTTGTCATGTTGGAACCAACCTCGTTTGGATTCCCAAAGTGCCCCTGTAAATTATTTAGTGGCCCCGCGACATATAAAATTGTCCTTTTCAATCCCTAAAGATGGTTAGGCAACTTCTTTTGACCCCCCAAACTTTTTGTGCCGTCTCAAGTTTTTGTGTTTAAAATTATGTGCAAAGTTTTGTTCAAAGAAAATAATCATTTGGTGTCCCAACTAAACGCAAAACGCTGAAAGGAAATAGAAATAGATTTAAAAAATAAAATAAAAGGAGAAAAGCCTTTCCCCCTCACCCTGGGCCACTTGGCCCACCAGTCCCACTTGGGCCAGCATAGGCGCACTGCTTCCCCCTCCTCTCTGTTCACAGAGGAGGCGTGGACAGCCCCGATCGCCACCACAGCCTCGAACATCGTCGTGGCGCCCATCCACGCCCCCTCCAGCGCCTATACCTCCCCCCTGAACGCTCCTCTTTCCCTCGGTCAAACCCTAGCCGCCACTTCTCCCCCCTCGCGTCGTTGCTCGCTCCCCTGCATACACCCTAAGCTACTGTCGCCGCGCCATCATCACTGTTGCAACCAACGTCGTCGCCTACGCGCGACGTCAAGGAGGACCGCGACCGTCGGCTTCGTCTGTCCCGGGCATCAGCTCAAGCCGGGTGGCTCGTACGCTCGCAATCGCCGTTTCTTCACCTCGTACATCGCCGGCCGCCGTCATCGATTGCCTCGTCTCCGGTCCATCCCCGGCAATCTCGAGCTCATCTCCGGCACCGCAGTGAGCTCCTTCCTCGATTCCCTAGCTTTTCCCCCTCGGCCCGTCGCCGTATCATCATCCCTGCGAGCCCGGCCGCCATGGCCGAAGCTTCGCGTCTGAGCACGCTCGCCTGCGTATGGCCGCATCCGCGAGCGCTCCTGCCCACTAGCCCGCGCCCTAGCCGTGCCCCGCACGTGCCCACGCGTGTGCCTGTGGTCACTGCTGATCTTTTGTCGATGCCCCGCTGCTTGCCCTGATGTGCCCACGCGCGCACGTGGTTGTTGCTTCTGCAGTTTTCCTGTCGCTGCTGTCTTGTTGTTATGCTGCCGCTGCTACCTTGCTCTTTGCTGCTGCTATTCTTGCCGTAGCTGCTGCCCTTTGCTATTTCCACTCCTACCTGCTCTCGCTGCAGTTGCTATTGCTGACCATGGCCTTGACCATGGCCGAGAGCACCATGTGCATTCTGTGTGTGTGTGACCGGCTGGGTGAAGGATCGATATGGTTGACTAGAGGGGGGTGAATAGGCAACTAACAATTTTTAAGCTTTTCTTTAACAATTTCAACCTTGCGACAAAATAGGTTGTCTAGATATGCAACTACGTGGACAACCTATATGATGCAATGATAACTAGCACACAAGCAAGTAATAGATACAACACAAGTAAGCTTGCAAAAGTAAAGGCACGAAATAACCAAGAGTGGAGCCGGTGAAGACGAGGATGTGTTACCGAAGTTCCTTCCTTTTAAAGGGAAGTACGTCTCCGTTAGTGCGGTGTGGAGGCACAATGCTCCCCAAGAAGCCACTAGGGCCACCGTAATCTCCTCACGCCCTCACACAATGCGAGATGCCGTGATTCCACTATTGGTGCCATTGAAGGCGGCGACCGAACCTTTACAAACAAGGTTGGGGCAATCTCCACAACAATTGGAGGATCCCAACAACACCACGAAGCTTCACCACAATGGAGTATGGCTTCTAGGCGACCTCAACCGTCTAGGGTGCTCAAACACCCAAGAGTAACAAGATCCGCTAGGGATAAGTGGGGGGAATCAAATCTCTCTTGGTGGAAGTGTAGATCGGAGCCTTGTCACCCAATCCCGAGCAAATCAACAAGTTTGATTGGCTAGGGAGAGAGATCGGGCGAAAATGGAGCTTGGAGCAACAACGGAGCTTGGAGATGGAAGAGGTGGTCAACTAGAGGTAGGAGACGCCCCTTATATAGTCATGGAAAAGATCCAACCGTTATCCACATGTTCAGCCTGCGACAAGCGGTACTACCGCTCCAGGGGCGCGGTACTACCGCAAGGCCACGCGGTACTACCGTGGAGGACCACGGTACTTCCGCGGCAGCAGCAGAGGCTAGAACTTGCCTGACTTGGGTGCAGTACTACCTACCGCTCCCCCTTGCGGTACTACCGCAAGGCAGGAAAGTCACTGCCTACGAAGAGCGCGGATGAAATAAATTACATCCATGCCTACTTCCGCTGAAAATGAGACAGTGCAAAAATCCGACGCGGTACTACCGCGCACGAGGCGCGGTACTACCGTGGAGGCGCGGATGTAAAAAATTACATCCGCTCCTACTACCATGACGCCGCGGTACAAGGTAGGAGAGCCACGGTACTACGACTCCGGGGGAGCGGTACTCCCATGGGCTCCCGCGGTACTACCGCGCTGGGCGTGCGGTACTACCGTGGGGGCGCGGATGTAAAAAATTACATCCGCCCCCACTACCGTACCAGAGTGGCACTAGGCCTGGGAGCCACGGTACTAAGGCTCCAGAGGAGCGATACTACCGTGACCCCAATGGTACTACCGCAGGTGCTTGCGGTATTACCGCTCCTTAGAGCAGTACTACCGCACGTACAGCAGTAGCCGTCAGATTTAGGCACAACTAGGATAACGAAGAGATGCTCCAAAGGCAAGGAAAGGTAGGACAAGTGTACATATTGATTCCACCCAAACCTTTCCGACGCGGACCCCCTCTTAATAGTATGGCTCTCCTACGACTCAAATCCACCAAAGAGAAACGTAGAACAACGCCGTCTTCAATAGTCTCCGAGGGGCACCGAACCATCTCGTGCCTAGTGATGAAGTATCTGAGAAACTCAAGGCACACGATTAGTCCGCAAAAGCATTGTCATCAATCACCAAAACACTTAAGGGATAAAATTGCCCTTACAATCTCCCCCTTTTTGGTGGATTGATGACAATACGGGATTTGCACATAGATGAGATAATATTGAGCAAAGGCAAACCCCTCCTCTCTAAAATATAGACGGGCTCCCCCTAGATGTGTGCAATCTAGATGAATGCTTTGGACTGCATAGCACACAAACTAGGATCAACACTCCCCCTATATTTTAGAGACCAAGGCATGATAATTAACATCTAAGTAGAGCATAGCATAAAGGTAGCACAATATATCACAGGCTCGCTAGGATAGATAGAGTGCATATGTCTTACACCATAAGAAGTAAAGCAACCCAAAGCAACTGAAACGAGGTTCAAAACGAGAAAGCAAGCAAACACATCGAACACGAACGACACATCGAACACGAACGACGACACAAATCCCTACTCTCTCTCCCCCTTTGGCATCGAGACGCCAAAAAGGCAAAGAGAACACCTACACACAAGGGGTGGCTCAAGCAGGGAACTCATCCCAAGCCTCCTCGTCAGACTCCTCGGCGACAGGGATGGTCTCCTCGACGTCCTCCTCAGAATCAGTCCATTTGTAGCCTTGCTTCTCCATCAACTCGGCCTCTAGGGTGATGCGATCCTCAGAACCACCAGACATGTCCTCGCCATACAGCTTCAAGATCTTCTTGTCCCGGCGGCGACTCTCCTTAGATGCCACGTGAGTCCTGTACTGCCCCTTGGCTTGCATGCAGAAAAGAGTCTTCATCTTGTCCTTCAGCTTCTTGGCCCACGAAGGCATAGAGGAGCTCTGGGACGACCTAGCAGCACGGTCCTCAGCAACATCCTCGGCGCCAGCATCCTCCTCATCAACAGCAGCCCTAGCAGCAGACGGCTCAGCACGAGTGGTAGTGTTGGCCCATTGGGGCTTGACACGCAGACAGATGGGATCATGGCGAATCCAGTCTGGGGCAAGGAACTCCTCACCAGGGAACATCTTCTCCCACGTCTTTGAGATCAGCAGAAACAGATAGGGCCCATAGATAGGCACCTTGCGGTTCAACACCGCAAACCAAAGCTCACACCACATGATGTGTGAGACATCAAGTGGCTGAGTCTGAGACAACCGAGCCTCCTCGCAAATGAGCATCATATCCACCATATAAGCATGAACCTTGTCCTTGTCACCAATGCGAGGGAACAAGGAGTTGTGGAAGATGCGATACATGATATCCAGAAAAGAGTTGAGCACCAACCCCGTCTTGCCATTGGCGAGTGCCTTCTCAACATAGTATGGCACAAGCTTGTCCTTGTTGGCAGATTCAGAGTTTGCATGGGGGCGAACACCCACAGGAGTGTCGAGCCTGTCATCAGGAACCTGGAGCAAATCCATGAACTCCTTCCAGGTAGCAGTCAGCTGACGGCCATTGGTCATCCAGGTCATCCTTCGCTCCTCATTAGAGTGAAAGTATACAGAGGCAAAGAACTGATAGATAAGCTCAGGATCATAGTCAAGGTGAAAGGATATCACATGCTCAATGCCAAACTGTTCCACCAAGTCCAGAGCCTCTCCAAAGTATGCACGGAACTTGTCCTTCCTCATGTGATGCATTTCAATCCATTTCACATCCTCGTACGTATTCTGCTTGTTCTTGATGACATCCAGATAAATGAGAGTCTGTTGCTTGTTCCAAAACAGCTCACAACCTTTGACAGTGGCACGAGGGTGCACATACGGGTGGAGTTGCCTGAGACTGACGTACTCAGATTGGGGTATCTCGTCCATGCCCTTAGTGGGTTCCTTGTGCTTGCTAGCTGAGGTCTTGACATTGCGCTTGGGGGCAGAAGAGCCCTCCGGTGCTTCACCTGGATTGCACAGACGCTTGGAGCCCGTGTCACGACTAGGATTGGAACGGCGAGAGCCACCACCTGAGACACGAACGCAAAACACCAACGAAACGCAAAGAGGATCAATGCAAAGACCACGGCAAAGCACAAGAAACACATAGAAAGTATACGTGAAAAGTTGCCATGAGACAGATGTGAACTACGGTAGTACTGCCAGAACCTGCGGTACTAAAATTTTAGTACCACTCCAGGGCGCGGTAGTACCGTGCGAGGCACAGTAGTACCATGGTTGGAGCGGTAGTAAATTTTTAGTGCCGCAGTGAGTGCGGTAGTACCGCGCCAGAGTGCGGTAGTACCGCGCCAGAGGGCGGTAGTACCGGACGAGCGGTACTACCACGCCAGTTGGGCGGTAGTACCGCACCGCGTCAGATCCAATGACGGTTTGAATCTGAAAAGAACCGCGAAATCCCGGTAGTGCTACGGTGATCAAATCTAGCACAGGACAAAGTACAAGTATAATTCCTACGCAATACTACACTCCTTCATCCTACTCTTGCAAAGATCAAGCCTAGGAATCTCAAGAACACACAAGTCTCCCCCAAAACCTAGAGACAACAAATGCAACAACAAGAAGAGGGAGTTGGGGAAAGACCTTGGTCCATAGCAAGAGCACGTGGTGGGGAACGATCCCACCGGTCGGAATCACGGGAGGGCAGCCGGAGGCGAAGATCCGGCGACAGACGTCGGCTCCGCTCTTGAGCGGGGGAGAGGGAGAGAGACGAGACGGGGAATGGGCGAATGGGTATGGGGGAGTTAGAACTCCCCCTGCCCGTCCTTATCCCCACACGCCCGAGTCGTCGTGGTAGTACCGCGGGTCATTGCAATAGTACCGCTTGGGCGGAAGTACCGCACCGAAGCGGTAGTACCGCTCTCCCATGCGGTAGTAGAAAATTACTGCCACGTGGGGGCGGTAGTACCGTGCTCCCCTCACGCGGTAGTACCGTAGCAGGCTGCGGTAGTACCGTGAGCTCAAGAAGATGCATGTTTCGACACACGAAAAGAGGTCTTTGCAAAGAAACTTTTGGCACAAAAGACACCACAAGAACACGAACAACCTAAGGGCAGAAAGACAACAAGAAGCAACCGCGCTACCCAACCTCTCAAAAGGAGAGGGCGGTGGCCGGAGCCACCTATGTTTGAGTTAGTTGGTATGGCACCGCGAAGAATTATCCTTGGGCCCAGGACCAAAACTTGTCTTTGAAGCACAAGTACCATAACAAATGGCTAATGTGAAAGAGGTGATCGATTTATGCATAATGGGGGGAGGGAGAGTTCATTGAGAGAACAACACTCCCCCTATGACCATGCCTACACCTAAACTAGACAACAAGTTGAGTGTGGTGGGGGTGCACGGGTTCAAGTCACATTGCTCGAATCAATGATATTTAGCTCATGCCTTAACTCGCGAAATCTTGCTTCATCCAAGGGCTTCTTGAAAATATCTGCAAGATTATCATGAGTGTTGACATACTTGAGCTCGATCTCCCCTCGCCTAATGTGATACCGGATGAAATGATACCGAATCTCAATATGCTTCGTCTTGAAGTGTTGCACCGGGTTGAGAGAAATCTTGATGGCACTTTCGTTGTCACACCAAAGAGGCACTTTGTCACAAATGACACCATATTTCTTTAAAGTTTGCCTCATCCATAAAAGTTGTGCACAACAACTACCGGCCGCTACATATTCCGCTTCGGTGGACGAGAGAGACACACAACTTTGCTTCTTGGAAGACCAAATCACCAAAGAGCACTCAAGAAACTGGCACCCTCCAGAAGTGGACTTCCTATCCACTTTGTCTCCCGCCCAATCGGAATCCGTAAAACCTTCAAGCTTGAAGTTTGCCCCTCTTGGGTACCATAAGCCAAATTTTGGGGTATGAGCCAAATATCGAAAGATTCGCTTGACCGCCACATAGTGACTTTCCTTCAGTGCGGCTTGAAACCGTGCACACATTCCCACACTCAACATGATATCCGGTCTAGATGCACAAAGGTAAAGCAAGGAGCCAATCATGGAGCGGTATACCTTTTGATCCACCGCTTTACCATTGGGATCAATGTCAAGTTGGCACTTGGTGGGCATCGGTGTAGTAGCCGGCTTGACATCACTTAGCTTGAATCTCTTTAGCATGTCTTGAGTGTATTTGGCTTGGTTGATGAAGGTTCCTTCTCTTCTTTGTTTGATATCAAAACCAAGGAAGAACTTCAACTCTCCCATAGAAGACATCTTGAACTTGGAGGTCATGAGAGCGGCAAATTCCTCATTGAAAGCTTTGTTGGGGGAACCAAAGATAATATCATCAACATATAGTTGGCATACAAACAACTCCCCTTTGACCTTCTTAGTAAAAAGAGTGGGATCGATTTGTCCCACTTCAAATCCACGATCTTGTAACAACTCGGTAAGGTGGTCGTACCACGCACGTGGGGCTTGTTTAAGGCCATAGAGTGCCTTATCGAGTTGATACACATGATCCGGGAAGTAGGGGTCCTCGAACCCGGGGGGTTGCTTGACATAGACCAACTCATTAATAGGACCATTAAGAAACGCACTTTTCACATCCATTTGTTGCAACTTAAAGTTGTGATGGGAAGCATAAGCAATCAACAAACGAATGGATTAAAGACAAGCAACGGAAGCAAAGGTTTCACCGTAGTCGATACCCTCGACTTGAGAGTAGCCTTGTGCTACCAATCTTGCCTTGTCGCGAATGATGTTCCCATGAGCATCTTGCTTGTTCTTGAAAATCCACTTGGTTCCAATGACGTTGTGGTTCCCCGATGGCCTTGGCACCAATCTCCACACCTTGTTGTACTCGAAGTTGTTGAGTTCTTCATGCATGGCATTGAGCCAATCCGAGTCTTCGAGCGCCTCATAGACCTTTTGGGGTTCAACACAAGAGACAAACGCGTGATGTTCACAATAGTTTGCTAATTGTCTGCGAGTGCTTACCCCCTTTCTTAGGCTTCCAACCACATTCTCCATGAGATGGCCTTTGGTGGTGAGTTTGGAAGCAATCTTCGCGGCACGACGCTCTAATTCCTCCTCGGATGTGGAAGGAGGAGGGTTAACTTGATAATCTTGAGCGCGTCTTGAGCTTGTTCTTGATCTTGAGCTTGCTCATGATCTTGAACTTGCTCGGGGGGAAGAACTTGACCTTGGGCATCATTTAGAGGTTCACCACCATCTTGAGGTTGATCTTGCCCTTGGTCTTGTTCACGAGGTTGAGGGCCTTCACTTTGTTCTTCGGAAGCGTGCGGGCCTTGTGGAGGTGATGGCTCCGCTTGAGTGGAGCATTGTCCTTCTCCTTCAGCCACAAGGGGTTCCTCAATGGGTAGAATATGACCAATACCCATTCTTCTTATGGCTTGGGGAGGAATTTCATCACCTACATCACAAATACCACTTTGCTCCACTTGGGAGCCGTTATTTTCGTCAAACTCCACGTTACACGTCTCCTCAATGAGTCCGGTGGACTTGTTGAGAACACGGTAAGCATGAGAGTTTGTAGCATAACCAACAAATATGCCCTCATGAGCTCTAGCCTCGAATTTAGACAAACGAACACCTTTCTTGAGAATGAAACACTTACAACCGAACACCCGGAAGTACTTGAGGTTGGGCTTGTTGCCGGTGAGTATCTCATAAGGAGTCTTGTTCAAGCCTTTGCGGAGATAGAGCCGATTGGATGCATGACATGCGGTGTTGATGGCTTCGGCCCAAAAGTTGTATGGAGACTTGAACTCCGCCATCATGGTCCTTGCCGCATCCATCAACGTCCGGTTCTTCCTCTCCGCTACACCATTTTGTTGAGGGGTATATGGTGCAGCATATTGATGCTTGATCCCCTCATCACTAAGAAACTCATCCAAGGTGTAGTTCTTGAACTTGGTGCCGTTGTCACTTCTTATTGTCAAGATCTTTGCATTATGTTGACGTTGAGCTTCATTTGCAAAGTCGATGACGGTTTGTTGAGTCTCACTCTTCCTCTTGAAGAAGTATACCCAAGTGTATCTTGAATAGTCATCCACAATCACCAAGCAATACTTTCTACCTCCAAGACTATCAAAAGATGGAGGCCCAAAGAGATCCATGTGAAGGAGCTCCAAGGGTCTCTTCGCGTAGATGATAGTAGTGGGAGGGTGAGCCGTCTCATGTAGCTTTCCTTTGATACAAGCACTGCAAGCACGATCTTTGGCAAAACTAACATTCGTTAGTCCACGGACATGGTCCCCCTTGAGAAGACTTTGCAAAGATCTCATATTGGCATGGGCTAAACGGCGATGCCAAAACCATCCCACGTCAACTTTAGCCATTAGGAATGTCGTGGTCTTAGTGGGTCGCTCTGAAAAGTTAATCACATAGAGACCGTTCTTGACATGCCCAACAAAGGCTACTTCAAGAGTCTTGCTCCACAAGAGGGCCACGGTATCAATGTCAAAGAAAGTAGCAAAACCCATGAGTGCAAGTTGACGAACGGAAAGCAAATTGTATGCAAGGGACTCAACAAGCATGACTTTCTCGATCGTTAGATCATGAGAAATGACAACCTTGCCGAGACCCAATACCTTAGAATGTGATGCATCACCCCACTCGACATTGGTGGGCATAGATGGAATCTTTTGCATGTCCACCACCAAGTCCTTGCTCCCGGTCATATGATTTGTTGCTCCACTGTCGAGCAACCATGATCCCCCACCGGAAGCAAACACCTACAAGAGATCAATGCTTGGTTTTAGGTACCCATTTAGTAATGGGTCCTTTGATGTTAGTAACAAGGGTCTTGGGAACCCAAATAGACCACTCAATGTACTCATAAGGAGAACCAACAAATTTAGCATAAACATGTCCATCACTAGCACGGCACAACACATATGACGGGTTAAAGTCGCCGGCTTTGTTGGAGGAAATGCTTTTGCCCTTTTGGACGTCAACTCCCTTCACTTTTTCCTTCTTCTCCTTAGGAGCACCCTCTCCCTCTTTCACAAAAGTTTGCTTGAGAGGAGGAGGACGTTTGGTCTTGTTGTTCTTCTTCTTCTTGCTCTTGGACTTGGGTGCAAACCCAATTCCTTCCTTGGCCACAACTTCCTTTTGATTGCTCAAAAGGTCGTTGAGGTTCTTCTCACCTTGAATGCATGTCACAAGGCCTTTCTCAAGTTGATCCTTCAACTTGGCATTCTCCTCCACAAGATGCACATGCTCACAACACGGGTTAGTAGCACATGCATTATCAATTAATACCATATGAGGAAAGGTGGCCCTTTCCTTGGTTAGCTTAACTTGGAGTTGAGCATGAGACTCCTTGAGGTTAGCGTGAGCACCCTTCAAGACCTTGTGGGCCTTGTCAAGTATCTCAAACTCCTCTTTGAGTCTAGCATGATCAACCCCAAGTTTAGCCTTCTCAGAAGTTAGCACACGAGACATGACAAGAGCATGATCAAGATCTTTCTTTAACTTAGCATGGTCATCATTGTGTGACTCCTCAAAAGTCAAACGATGCACACGCTCTTCCTCAAGAGCATTAGAGAGATACGATATCTCATCGGCATAGTCACGACTATGACCTTCCATCTTAGAGATGGTATCTTCGTGAGCCTCGATCATGTCATTGGCCTCACCAAGTTGTTCCAAGAGAGCAACAAAATTCTTCTTGGACTTGCCCTTGAGCTTACTCATAAAAGACTCAAACTCATTCACTTCTTCATTAGACACATCATGTTCATCAATGCAATCCTCCACGGAGGGATTAGTAATGATGCTGGTTTTAATGTTGGGGGTTACCTTGTTTGAAGCTTTAGCCATGAGGCACTTGGCGGTGATGTTCTCGTTGGGGAATCAAAGAGAGACACCCGGGGAGTAGTAGCAATGGCAACGGATGCCATGGCCATCGCTTCTTCATTTTCATCATCATCGTCATCCTCTTGGTATTCTTCTTGAACCACCAACCCACGAGTGGGAGTCTTCTTGGCGAAGTTGTTCTTGTTGGGGAAGGACTTGGCTTTGTCTTTTCGGATGAACTTGCCACCATTGTCTTCCCGCTTCTCATAAGGACATTCGCAATGAAATGGCTCACATTGCCACAGTTGAAGCAAGTTCTAACTTGTTGCTTGCCCTTGACGCCACTTGAGTTGTTCTTGTTGAAGTTGGGTCTTGTATTCTTCTTGCTCCAAAATTGTCTTGAAGCAAGGGCCATGTGCTCATGATAATCAAATTTGGTGTCTTCGGGGTTGCTCTCCTCATCTTCCACTTCTTCCTCTTCTTCCATAATAACCTTGGCCTTCAAAGCAAGGTTGGGCTTCTTTGCCCTTTGAGAATGGAGCACCACATTGTCGGCGGTCTTGTCCAATCATTGCAACGAACTCATCCAACACTTCACTTGAGGTCATGGAGTGGAAGTCTGGTCTTTGATGAATGACGGAGGACATGGCCTTGTTGTAGGGCATCATGGCCTTGAGGAACTTGCGCTTGATCCAGTTGTCATCTGTGTCCTTGCTTCCATGATCTCGGAGTGAGACCGCGAGTTTGGTCACTCTTCGAAAGAGATCACGAGGTTCTTCATCTTATTTCATTGCAAACTCATCGGCTTCATCTTGCACCACTTCATAGTTGGAGCGTTGAATGCTAGCACTTCCTCGATAGAGAGACTCAACACATTTCCATGCTTCTTTAGACATGGCATGAGGTCGAAGATGAGGGAGATCTTCGGGAAGGATTGCATCTTGGATGATGAAGAGAGCACTCTCATTGAATTGATTGTCCACGGCTTCTCGAGGGGTGAAGTTGCTTGGGTCATGAGGATAGAAACCTTCTTCAATGATTCTCCAAAGGTTAGTGTTCACATGTTTTAAATGACACTTGAAGCGATAAACCCAAGAATCAAAATCTTCATGTTTCTCATATTTAGGAGGAGGACCGGCATGATTCAAATGAGTGGAGGGGATCGGGCCTCCATAAATTGGGGGTTCCACATGGGCAAAGATGCCGGTGCCATTTCTACCACTAGTAGAAGGACTCTTTTCACTGTTAGCTTCCCCCTTGTCGGAGGTAGCATCCGTCACCTTGTTAGTGGGATCACCCACTTTCATCGGTGAGGTAGATAGTTTAAGTCCTTCTAGGAATTCGGTAAACATGCTTTTAACCTCCTTCGGCCGAAGACGAGATGGGATTCACACCGGAGTGCTCCTCCGCACCGTCGTTGGTGTCAACCATACTCTTCGGACGGGAAAGTCCTTAATAAAGAGACGAGGCTCTGATACCAATTGAAAGGATCGATATGGTTGACTAGAGGGGGGGTGAATAGGCAACTAACAATTTTTAACCTTTTCTTTAACAACTTAAACCTTGCGACAAAATAGGTTGTCTAGATATGCAACTACATGGACAACCTATATGATGCAATGATAACTAGCACACAAGCAAGCAATAGATACAACACAAGTAAACTTGCAAAAGTAAAGGCACGAAATAACCAAGAGTGGAGCCGGTGAAGATGAGGATGTGTTACCAAAGTTCCTTCCTTTTAAAGGGAAGTACGTCTCCGTTAGAGCGGTGTGGAGGCACAATGCTCCCCAAGAAGCCACTAGGGCCACCGTAATCTCCTCACGCCCTCACACAATGCGAGATGCCGTGATTGCACTATTAGTGCCCTTGAAGGCGGCGACCGAACCTTTACAAACAAGGTTGGGGCAATCTCCACAACAATTGGAGGCTCCCAACAACACCACGAAGCTTCACCACAATGGAGTATGGCTTCGAGGTGACCTCAACCGTCTAGGGTGCTCAAACACCCAAGAGTAACAAGATCCGCTAGGGATAAGTGGGGGGAATCAAATCTCTCTTGGTGGAAGTGTAGATCGGAGCCTTGTCACCCAATCCCGAGCAAATCAACAAGTTTGATTGGCTAGGGAGATAGATCAGGCGAAAATGGAGCTTGGAGCAACAATGGAGCTTGGAGATGGAAGAGGTGGTCAACTAGAGGTAGGAGACGCCCCTTATATAGTCATGGAAAAGATCCAACCGTTATCCACATGTTCAGCCTGCGACAAGCGGTACTACCGCTCCAGGGGCGCGGTACTACCGCAAGGCCACGCGGTACTACCGTGGAGGACCACGGTACTTCCGCGGCAGCAGCAGAGGCCAGAACTTGCCTGACTTGGGTGCAGTACTACCGCTTGCGCGGTACTACCGCTCCCCCTTGCGGTACTACCGCAAGGCAGGAAAGTCACTGCCTATGAAGAGCGCGGATGAAATAAATTACATCCATGCCTACTTCCGCTGAAAATGAGATAGTGCAAAAATCCGACGCGGTACTACCGCGCACGAGGCGCGGTACTACCGTAGAGGCGCGGATGTAAAAAAATTACATCCGCTCCTACTACTGTGACATCGCGGTACAAGGTAGGAGAGCCACGGTACTACGACTCCGGGGGAGCGGTACTACTGTGGGCTCCCGCGGTACTACCGCGCTGAGCGTGCGGTACTACCGTGGGGGCGCGGATGTAAAAAATTACATCCGCCCCCACTACCGTACCGGAGCGGCACTAGGCCTGGGAGCCATGGTACTAAGGCTCCAGAGGAGCGGTACTACCGTGACCCCGGCGGTACTACCGCAGGTGCTTGCGGTACTACCGCTCCTTAGAGCAGTACTACCGCAAGTACAGTAGTAGCCGTCAGATTTAGGCATAACTAGGATAACGAAGAGATGCTCCAAAGGCAAGGAAAGGTAGGACAAGTGTATGTGTTGATTCCACCCAAACCTTTCCGACGCGGACCCCCTCTTAATAGTATGGCTCTCCTATGACTCAAATCCACCAAAGAGAAATGTAGAACAACGTCGTCTTCAATAGTCTCCGAGGGGCACCGAACCGTCTCGTGCCTAGTGATGAAGTATCTGAGAAACTCAAGGTACACGATTAGTCCGCAAAAGCATTGTCATCAATCACCAAAACACTTAAGGGATAAAATTGCCCTTACACTGGGAAATTTCCATGGAGATCGGCCCTGATTAGATTAGGGACTAAGCCCTGTCTAGTACTAACCTACCCCACATTGAGCCTATTACATGGGGCCCGCACTAGGTAAATTGTTGAACTAAAATAATTTTAACACATGTCCCACTGACATATGGGCCCCACTGCTAAATAAAACCAATTAGTTAAAATAGTTTAACACCAGTCCATGACATGCGGGCCCTTTGACCATGTTGACTAGTCAACGTTGACTGAGTCAATTGCTGAGTGTACACTATTGACTTTTACCCTGGCCCATTGTAAACCACACATTACACCCCCTGGGTACACTTCTATGTGTACTCATAGCATTTAGTATTTAATTGTATTTCGAATTAAATTAAATTATAATATCAAAAAATTGCTAAAACTTTGATAATTCTTAGAAAAATAATGGTGGCTCCGATGAAAAAGTTTTATACATGAAAGTTGCTCAGAACGACGAGACGAATCCGAATATGCGGTCTGTTCGGCCGCCACACATCCCTAACATAGCAAACATGCAACATTTCCCCTCCGGTTCATCTGTCTGACAAACGTCCGGAATCGGGAAAACTTTCCCGGATGTTTTCCCCTTTGCCCGTATCGCCTAGCGCTGCGTTAGAACACTTCTAGCCCCGCTTCTTGTCTTGGTATGCATATGTTTGCGTGTATTTACTGTTTCTTCCCCCTCTTCTCTTCGGTAGACCCCGAGACCGCTGTTGATGTCCCTGTGATCGACTACGTCATCGACGGCACTTCTACCCCTTTTCAGGGGAGCTTCCAGGCAAGCCCTTCATTTGATCATCCCGATATCGCCCATTCTATACTCTCATGCTTGCATTAGATTTTGCTACTGTTATTGTTTGCTCCTATACTGATGCATAGCCTGCTTTTGTTACCTACCTGCTTATCCTAAACTGCTTAGTATAGGTTGGTTAGTGATCCATCAGTGACCCCCCACCTTGTCCTTGTTGCCCCTGCTTCATCATCGACGACTCGATCGGCGTGATCGACGACCAGAGCCCGACACCTCACATCACATCACGCCCCTTTTGTTGCTCGACTCTGCAGAGCTACTATCGAGTGCCGAGGGTGATCCCTCATAACGCACTCCTGATGATAATTCTGTAGTGTAGCTATTCGGTCATGGTCATCGAGGGTGATTTCCTCTTTCACCATTCCCGATACGGCTCTGTCGTTCAACACCTCAAGTGTGAACCTCGAGGGTGGTCCCTCTTACATTCACCTTGATGATTACATTGAGTGGAATTCTCCGTGCATGATTCCTCGGGGTTTCCCCTTGATGTTCGGACACACAGTTACCTTGACTTTACTTGAGACCATTGTTGAAGTCGGTCGGCCCTGAGGGGTACCGCGACTTGATGTGAAAGTTGGGCGGGCCCATTGAGCACCGGCTAGTTTTCCACATTGCACGGATGGGCAGTCTAGGCCCTTGCCGTAAGTCTATGAGACGGGGCGACGAGGTCACCTTATCGTGAGTCTCTGCTAGTTTCCGCGAGCCCCTAATGCACTAACAGGTTTGGGTATTTGTTCTGAGTTGGCCTCTGGCCTTTACGCACTAACCACCACGCGAGAATAGATATGGGCCTCGACGTCGCAGTATCAGCTGAAGCTTTGTCAGACGTCCAGTTCAGCAGTGCGGCATGGTCGGATCGTGCTGGCTATCCAAGGCGGTGTTGGTATCCACCCTGCTCGCAATGACCCGGAGTGCTGCGGGCGATGGGCCCAAGACCCCGAAGTGCTTAGGATGTAGACCGACGGGGACCTCTCTGTTGAGCCTAGGTAGGGCTGCGACGTGTTGATCTTCCGAGGGCGGGCATTGACCCCAAAAAGGTGTGTCCGGCCAGAGTGATCGAGCGTGTTGGGTAACGTGGTGCACCCCTGCAGGGAAGATATATATTCGTATACCGTGTCCACGGTAATGGACGTTCAGACTTGTATCTGGATCTTATATAACTAGAAATGGATACTTGAGATATGTGATGGATATGTGGCTCCGAGATTGCTTTCTCGCAGGGAGTCGAGGAAGGATCTCTGGGCGTTGATGCTACAACATGCTTGTTAAATATTAAAATGCTACTCTTTACTCTCCTACGTGCTGCAAGATGCTCGGAGCTGCTTGAAGATGCTAGTCTTCGATAGGCTAGGCCTTCCCCCTCTATTCTGGCATTCTGTAGTTCAGTCCACAGATACAAACCTTCCATTTGATACCAATGCATACTTAGTATAGATCTGATGCTTGCGAGTACTTTGGATGAGTACTCACGGTTGCTTTGCTACCCCCCCCCCCTATCCCCCTTCTTTCTTCTTTCTGGTTGATGCAAACAGATGGTGGATCCCTGGAGCCAGATGCCACCGCCGACGGATGCTACTACGTGAAGATCGCCGACGACCAGGAGTAGTTAGGAGGTCCCAGGCAGGAGGCCTTGCCTCTTCGACTGTTAATGTTTGTGCTAGCCTTCTTAAGGCAAATTTTGTCTAACTTATGTTTGTACTCAGATATTGTTGCTTCGGCTGACTCTTGTGTATCGAGCTTGTATTCGAGCCCTCGAGGCCCCTGGCTTGTAATATAAAGCTTGCATTATTTTATTTGTGTCTAGAGTTGTGTTGTGATATCTTCCCGTGAGTCCCTGATCTTGATCGTACACATTTGCGTGTATGATTAGTGTACGATTAAATCGAGGGCGTCACAGGGAGATACGACACTTGCGCACAACCTATAAGAGACAAAACATAATGGCTTCTATCACAAGTATGCTATGTATGTATGGCTCCCGGTGATTCTCTCGGCGATGATCCAAGATGATCGAATATGAAAAGTTGATATGCAATGTTGCAATGCTATGGCTATTACTTACAAGCTCTTTGTTTTCTCTTTGCTTAGAAGCTTTTTGTTCTTTTGATAGTTTCCTTTGGCCACTTATGTGAACTTTGCGAAGCAAGGTAGCGATGATGTATGCGGGAACAAGTGATAACACAAGAGATGGTACGGTTATATATACCCTCATACCAAGATGATATACACGATGGAAGGTGTCGATTGATGATCACTATGTGCACAAGTAAAGTTGCCCGGCAATACTCAAATGTCTAGTCTCGATAGGAAAGTGACGCAAAATGGGCTTGGGGTTAACAATGCAATGGCAAGGGAGAGTATACGAAGGTGTCGTCGAGGTTACCGCCCTTGCTTACGGTTGATGGTGTCATGATGGTGAAGTGTTTTTTGTTGATGACAAATCTATGGCGAGGATGAGCGGCGGTGATGTTGGTGACCGTCCCTAAGTAGCCGAAACACGTTAGGAAACAAAAACCGCAACTCAAATTCTCAAAACGAATTTTTTCAAATTGTCAGAGGTGGAAGCGGATAAGCGATGGTGGTTTTGGAAAGCGGTGGTGGTATGTGGAAGTAATGGTGGACACTCTGGTCAAAATTGGCGAAATTGGGGGGAAATGGTGGTGGTGGAGACGTATGTTGCTGCCAGGCGCTAGATGTCCTGGCGTCGGGACGGATGTTCAAGGGGTGGATGTCCGGGGGCCATGGGCCGGTTGTCGGGGGCGCCAAATCCGTGGACGAACTCGATGAACTAAGTGGGGAAAAGAAAATTCTGGGCAAAATTCGTGGGATTTCGTGGATGAAAATTGGGGAAAATTGTAGGGAAGCTAGATCCACTAGTAACACAACAAATACATGGATCAAATCCAACAAAAAATCATCACACCAACAAATCACAAAAAAATGGTAGGGCTTTTTTTGAGGGGATTTTCGAGATTGGGACAAAACAAAGCAAAATTAGGCTAGAAAGTGGGGGTAGGGACTCCAAATTCATGAGAAACCATGGCTCATGATACCAAGATGATGTAGGGTGGAACCCTAATGGCCAATCTTTCACGATTTTGAGGGAATTCTCGAAGAACACGATGAATACAAAAGAGGAAAACACTCAAATCAACAAGATCCAATCACACATGTGCTAAATCCACATACACAAAGGGGAACACAAGATCCAAAGTCAACAAGGGAGGATACACGATAGCTAGTTCGTCCCGATCCATGAGGAAAGAAGTATTGAATCCACTAGGGGGATCTTCTCCGTGGGGATGTCTTGAATCCACTTGGGGGATCTTATCCTTGAGTAGGCCTCGATCTCCAAAGGAGTAGGGAATAAGTGGATGAGCAAAGATCTATCTCAAATGAGCTCTCACATTGTTGAACCTAGATGGAGAGGGAAGAGGTCTATTTATAGCCTTAGTGCTAGTTGGGACGAATGGGGGGATACATGGGTCGGTGCCCCGTTTACTGTGTGCATACAGGGGGCGGATGTCCGGGCCTTCACGTCGGGCCGGATGTCCGGTCTGGCTTTAGTGTCGTTCGGTTGTTCTTTGGGTAGAGGTGGCCGGATTTCCGTGCTGGCGTCAGATGTCCGGGACAATCGGGCCAAATGTCCAGGGCCAGGTCGGATGTCCGGGCCCTGTAGCTTTTGCGTTGCTGGGCTACTGTTGTTGCTGTCTTTGGGTGACAGAGGATGTCCGAGGCCACGACGAGATGTCTGGGTCCTATAGAACTTCGGTGATTCCTTTCGTCGGTCCTCTACGTCTGTGTACTTGGGGACTTGTCCGCCTTCACGAGCATCTCTCAGAGGATTTTCTCCATACCTAATCACACATAGCATTCCGTCTTTAGGTAGTAGCCATGTCTCACGTGGGTCATATAGAATATCACAAAGGAGAGATGTCACCTCGGTCCGGATAGCTGCACGTGCTCATGTCATTGGTCACTAGGCACTTGGGGAGACGTAGGTAGGTCCATGGGGATGATCGTAGGATGCTCCGCATCAATGAGGGTATATATAGTACACACCTTTATTCACTACTCGGTGGGACCGGGTGAAACCACTCGGCGAGACCAACTAGTACAAATGATTTGAACTTTAGGTTTTTCGATGAGACAGAGTGAAACCATTCAGTGGACTGAGGCATGTTGACCTCAGAAAATTCCACACTTCGATGTCACCGACTGAACTGATCGGAAATTTTGATTGAATTTTAGTTGGCAACATGAGGTTAGCCAGTGCACTCGGTGGGACCGAAGGGCCAACTTGGTGAGACCCAGGTTCTAGGGTTTAGGCGACGGCTATGTCATGTGTATCTTGGTGCGTCCGGATGGGTGTGGTCCGATGGGACCGGGTTTGACAGGTTTTTGACATAGTGGAATGGGGGAAAGTTTGAGGCTTTTGGAGCAATACCTCTAAGAACATGAGAAGTACAAAAACATCATCCTCTTTTAATAGTATTGGCTTTCCTATGGACTCGGTGTGATCTTTGATCACTCAAATATAAATGAAGAGTCTAGAGCATTTGACCAACACTTGTCCTTGGCATTTTGTGGGGTCCAGTTCCACATCCCAAAGTTGTATCTAAATTAAAATCTTTCCTGAAATACTGTTTGAGTAGGCATTAGTTTGATGATATATAAATGTTGTGATGAATTACCAAAACCACCCACGGGTTAGATGCACTTTCAGAGCTGAAGGTCTCCGCCTCCCGGGATGAAGATGAAGCTATCGCATATCCCAAACAGGAGGAAAGCGAGGTCGTCGCAACCTCCGCGTTGGAGGAGTGTGGTGGTGAAGACGATGACGACAATGATGACACTAAGGCCTCTAAGGAGGAATTCAAGGGAGACGAGGGCGCAGTGGCACCTCCTCCCCTATGAAGGTTGAAGAGAGGGCACAATGAAGAGGCCTACTATAGCAAGGCCGAAAACAAAGAACAACAGTTGGACATGCCGAAGATCTGCGAGCCCGTCGGGTGCTCGGGAGCGCGTCCACAGCTTTCGCTGTCCAAGTTGCAGTGGCGAGGCTGGCAAGGGCACTCGATGTCCTTGGGAAGGGACTGGGAGTCCTTTATCCCATCTTCAATTGTTGTCATGTATTGTTTTTTTGACAAAAGACAGCTTCGTATATTCATTCGGAAATTTGTTCGGTACAAACAATGGCCCTGATAATATCAGGAGACACATTAAACCAGCAAGACCCTACATCATTTTCAGTTGACTTTGCTAGAACATGAGTTGCCTCATTACAAGAACGACTAGCATGAGTAAAATTACATGACATGAACTTTGGAGCCCTTCTCTTAATATCAAAGACTATGGCACCTATGTGAGATCTGTCCTTCTCTCCACTTTTCACCTTACTGACCAAACTAGCACAATCAGAAGCTACAATAATCTGATGGAAGCCAGTTTCTTCAACGAATGTTAAAGCATGGCGCATAGCAATAGCTTCACCCAGCTCTGGTTATCCACATGATCAACAAGTCTTCTGCTTGTAGCTAACACCAGACCTAGGTGGTTGCGGAAGACAACACCAATGCCCATGTATTTGGTCTGGGGGGAAATCACAACATCAAAATTGACTAGGACTGACCCAGCCAGCGGTGGAGACCACTTTGGGATTGTCGTCAGGTGCTCATGCCTAGTGGAGATAGTTGACCTGAAGTTGTACAATAAGATGGAATCAACATAAGCTTTGATCTTGCCCACCACACATGAAGGATTAGGCATTTTCACCATTTCTTATATTGTTCAGATTCTCCCAAATGTGCCAAATTGCAATAGCAAGGATCATTGAATGGAGATGTGAGGCATTAGAAATCCAGTTCAATAACCACTGTTGCATATGGACAAAGGTTTTCAGATTTAGTGATATATCGAATGATTTCTTTAGCTCCGCTCGGGATTTCTTTCACATAGTGGCAAAGAAGAAGAAAGTGTTCCATTGTTTCAAATTTGTTACACTGTGTGTAGTCATACCTTGTTGGGATTGGTTGCCTGAGGAGTTGGTCACCAATGGAAGGCAATATTGCACAATTCTCCACAGCACAATCTTCATTCTTTCTGGAAACTGAATTCTCCATAGGTTTTCCACAATTTCTCCATAACACACTATTTCGATGATGACCCTCTGCCTGGGGAGCTTTGGGTAATCCAGAATAGATGTGTTGTTGCAAGATTATAGCATGATCTCACCGTGTAAATTCCAGTATTGGTGTATGGCCAGGAGGCCAAGTCGCTGCACCCTTCAGAGCTTAAGGGAATTTTAAGAATTCTATCTGCAGTGTCCTCCACAAAAAGTTCTCTAGTTGTCTCTTCTTTCCATGAAGAACCATCACTAGAAACTGGAGAGCTCACTGTTTGGTTGTCTTGCACAGGGACTAAGGTGTGTACTGTACCTGGTGTGGTATCTCGCACCCAACTATCCCTAATACTGAAAAATTTCTTGCCATCTCCTACTCTCTATAGTAATATTTTTTGCAGAAATTCCCTCCCATGCAGGATGCTTCACCAAGTATAGGATGCTACTCTTAGACATTTTGAGTTCCAAAAGTCTCCATGAGGGGAGTATCTCCCTTCCATTACATGGTGATATAGAGAGTGGGGCTCCTATTGCAGTCGCCAACACTGTTTTGCAAGCATAGCTTGGTTAAATAAGTGCATATATTATATCTCCAGTGTAATTTCTTTCTACCATCTTCCATGCCCCACCAAAAAATAGATATTGGCCTTCTTAGTTTGTCACAAGTACTAGCAAAGATCTTAAAACAATTCATCACATACGCCGATATTGCTTGTGTAACTAATTTCAAGAATACTTCCTTACCAGCCCTTGACACAGGCATGTTGCTCGAGACATTTAGCCTCTTCCATACCCTGCCTGTGAGAAAATTGAAGTTATTCAATGGACAACGTCCCACACAGGTTGGCATGCCTAGGTAAGTATCCTGAAGTGTTTCATCTTGCACACCTAGTTTACCCTTCACCCTTTCTTTAATATGAGTTGCGCATCGAGGGGCAAACTAGATGGAAGACTTATGTAAATTGATTTTTTGGCATGTACCCTCATAATAGGTCTAGAGCAGATTAGAGGGCACTTGTACTTTTGTTGCCTCCTTTCACAAATAAAATGATGTCATCTGCAAATAAAAGATGTGAGATAGTGGCCCATTTCTACCATTACAAATTCCCTTGAGATCACAAGATGATTCCTTTGTTGCATTAAACATGATAAGCCTTCAACACACAACAAAAATAAATATGAGCTAATAGGATCGCCTTGGTGAACGCCTCTGGTAGGAAAGAAAGGTTCTGTTAATTCACCATTAACTTTAGCAGCATATTTCACAAAGGTAACGCATCTCATTACTATGTCAACCCAAGAGGAATCAAACCCCAATTTCAAAAGAACACCTTTTTAGTATTCCATTCTACCCTGTCATAGGATTTTGCCATGTCAATCTTAGGGGCAAAAAGGGGAAATTGTCTTTTTCTTTCTTAATGGAGTGCAGACACTCCTAAGCAATGAGCACATTAACCTGTAATGAGTCTACCAGGTACAAATGCACTTTCCTGCTCAGATATAATCTCTGAAAGAAGAGGTTTTAGGCAATTTGCAAGTACCTTTGAAGCAATTTGTAGATTACATTGCATAAACTAATTGGTCTGAAATGGATTGTTCACCTTTGGTATCTATAATCTATAATACCTAAATAGTTCATCCCCACTATCCTATTTCTCTTGACATGCAAGCTATCCACATCAGCAGCCTTATCATCATTTATTTTCTGGAATAATTTTCACAAGTAAATAGTACTCCATTTGTCCGAGCTAATTAGGTCAATGGGACAGGAAGTGTCGTCCATCTTTACAGGCTGAACATCATTTTGTTACCTCGGTCTCCCCTCCTAAGTGTCATCCGTCTTTACAGGCTCAGTTTTGTTACCTCGGTCTACCTCCTATACGTAGCAAAGAAAACTGCATTAATAAGGAGAGGTGCATGCAACCACAATGCATGCACGTCCAAAGCAAATATCGCACTAACCGCTGCAATTAATTAGGAAAGTTAAACAATTCAGGCGTTTTAAAGAGGATGGGGTGGATGAAAAGGTAGGTCCCCATGAGAAAACGCTCAGCCCTTCTGATAGCCATCCTAGATTAAATTGGAGCTTAAGTACAGTAGCTCTGAAGTAAAGGTGTTTGATCTCCGCTACTGTTGTCGTTACCCCTTCTGCCATTTGATCTTAAATTGGAGCTTGCTTTTGCACGCAACGCTCAAGTGACACAGGAGGCAGAGGAAGAGCACAAGGCCGAGCAACAGCACGAACTGCGACATCCTGTGTCCATCGCCCATGGCGCCACCGAGCTCTCCACGTTCCTAATGTTGTAAGCGTCGCCCACAGAACCATGATACCCTGCAACTGCTAACCGCACAGGGGCGCCACGAGAGATGACGATCACATGCTTCCTGCTACGCGTGTGATCATCAGCCTTCTCACCACCGGTGCAGATCATCGCCGCGAGACACTGCGATCCCTTGCTGCTTGCTTTCTGTGTCGTCGTCGGCCATCTCACCTTGGGACGTCCGTCTCACCTCGGGAACATATATCTTCCGATGGGAACCAGCGACCCGTTGCTGCTTGCTCCGCGCGTCATCATCGGCCATCTCACCGTACGTGGCGGGGCCGCTGCAAGAAGTTGAACCATTACGGCTTGCTCCATGCATCGCCGTTAGCTATATATCTCTCTGTCGCCGTCGATCATCTCCACAGGAGCCGACTATCCCTTGCTTATTGCTCCGCACATCGTTGGCAGCCGTCTCACCGCCGCCATGACGTACGTACGAGATGTGAAGCTCCTGGTCAAAATACAGGCGATGGAAGACGTCGGCCACGGCCTGGCCGAGGGGGCTGCCCATGTTGTGAGAGGTACTCTTCTATTTATTTTTTATTTTTTTGAGTGGAGGTATTCTTCTATATTAACCGTGCAAGTAACAACTTTGATACTTTCAGATCTTATAATCAGCAGTTAAAAAAAAGATCTTATAGTCAGTAGTACTTCCTCCGTTCCAAATTACTCGTCGCAGAAATGGATGTATCTAGAACTAAAATACATCTAGATACATCCATACTTGCGACAAGTAATTTGGAACGGAGGGAGTATATGATACGGAAACTACACAATTTCTTTGCAACCTACATTTAACATCCTCCAGATTATGTTATTTTTTTAGACAGGTTATGCAATGCTCCGAAGAGAGCTATTCTTCTACCAATGCTAAAGAATAACTGTTCATGTACAGCGATACAATTGGGTAATATCTGCACACTTTATTTTAATGATGGGTGCACACCTACGATTCATGTATCGCCCCTTTTTTGAAAAAAGAAACACCTACTATTAATGTAAATGTATATGATAAATCATAATGTACATGTTGAATTGATAGTATTCTAATTTGCAACATATAATTCATGCCCGGACCATTTCCACAACCCCAGAACTATCGTCACCTTGTGACTGAGAAACATTCTCATCTTCTAGGTATTTTGAGGGATGCAAAAGGTACCAATGTGTCATCATGTGAGACTACATTTATCTGCATCAACTCTGTTGATGTCATCTAGACATCCACTATGATGCAGAATGTGCAAGTCAGTGCTTTATGGCACTTCAAATTGGATCCTGATCTTTCTAACAAAATTCTAAAAAATATCCCGCATCAACGCGCAGGGCATCATCTAGTTAGTACAATTATGGAGTCACAGAAGCCATCTGGAGTGTTTGACCCATTAAGAAGCCTCTCACAGCTGAACATAAATCTTGCTCCAAGAGGTACCGGTGCCTTTGATAAAAGATAGCCGAAAATCCATATGGCCTCGATGCCTTTGTCGGCCCCATCTGGAATAGAGCATATTTACTTTCTTCATTGGTGTATTCCCTGGCCAAAACTTCATTCATTTCATCATCGAATTTCCTTGGAATTGCATTCAATACTTCATTTAGTAATGAACATTGTTCAGAAGAAAACAGGTTCACACAAAATTCATGGACTAGGCTTAACATGCCTTTCTGATCTTCACACTTTGTGTTGTCAGCCCTTCACAAACCTTTAATCATGTTTGTTCTTCATATTACTGACGCCCTAGCATGGAAAAAAGAAGTGTTGCGGTCTCCAACTTTGGTCCACTCTACTCTAGACGGGCTATTATCTCTTCCCTTTCAAATAGCTTGCACAATTGTTTTCCAACTTCCTTTTCCTTGGTGAGATATACCGCCTCATTTTACAGTTCATTGTCGCTAGCAAAGCCCACTACAAACAAGTTATATTGCTTTATCTCATGAAGACATATTCTCAGGTGAATCAGCTGCACATTATCGAGAAATCTCAGACGGCAAAACTGTCAGGGACATTGTTACCACGTTACAGGAAAAAGAAAACAAGTTGTACTCATCTTGATACCACATCACTTTACCAAATTTAGATAGATACAACCATAACCCTAAGAGGTAAAAGAAATACTCCCCCCATCCCAAAATAAATGTCTCAACTTTGTACTAACTTTATCTGCAGGCACTCTTGCAACACCTTAGGGTTTTTTCGGTCTGACAGAACACAAATGGTCAGAAGCCAGAGAGACCGCAGAAGCTTCTTTGCCTCTGCAATACTAATTCAAGTTCCATCGTTGCTGTGCACAGGGTTAGGAAGGGCATATATACATCAAATAAACTGGGGAGTACAAGTTAATGCTGCCTCTGCAACTAAATATAAGATGTTTTTGCAGTTCAAATTGAACTAAAAAAAGTCTCATATTTAGTTACGGAGGTGATTTTATCCTTCATATGCAGACATTAGTGTATGATGGGTTAGGACAGGCTAATCCAGTTGGAGACAAGCTGGCACAGGTGGTGCAACCAAAAATACAATAAAAGCTAGAAATAAAAGAGCACTTCTCCACCTTACTAGTCGTGATCATATGTTAACACTACTAACAAACCATAATCCACACAGGATAATAATTAATACACTTTAATTCCCAAACGTGAACCTGCAAAATATGCAATAAATTGCATGGGGGCAGGCTCAGGTGATATCTTGAATTATTGAGTAGGAATCAAGATATTTACTGTCAAAATCAAATGCACATACATCATGAATGGAGGCAGTTCTCGATAGTCCAAGATTATCAAATACTGGACCTGACCTTAGCGATGCTTTAAAAGGCTTCCAAGCCAAACTTTGATCAAAACCTTTAAACACTTCATTTAAGAACTCTGGCTACCGCACAATTGATCCTTGACCTAACGACAACAAAAATAGAGAAATGCCTATTGAAACTGGATAGCATTTCTTATTCGAAATGTTCGCGTGAAAGGAGGCAGTTTCGATACTACATAGAAGATTATCAAATACTGGACCAGATGATGTGACTCGACTAGACGACGAGTCGCTAGTTGGTCCGATCCTTCACGGTACTTGCAAAATATCAATGAACAGCAGCAGCAACCGTCACAGAATAAAACAAACAGACTAAGAAGAAGAAAAGCCTTTGGATCAAAACCATATAGCAAGAAGCCAAAGGAGTAGACTTGTACCGGATATTGATACGAGATCAACACAGGAACAGCAACAACGAGATCCTAGGAATCGCAAAACGCATCTTTGCCACCCCTCGCCGTGAGGCATTTTCTGGTATTTTTCTATTCAACTCAAAACTAATCTCCCTTACAAGACTCGCGACTCCTCCTTTATATAAGCTCACATGCCGTAAGGGCCTAAAATATGTAACCGACTTGATGACCTGAACTAACATGCGATATCCTCTCCTTTTACATCTCGGAGAGAAAAACTAAACTAGCTAACCAGAACTTGTTGCTAATTTAGACTTAAGTATCGATTTGTTTGCCTGCATGCTTGGCACTACTCCAGCAGACATGAAAAGTAGTACTGATATTAATTCATGTTGGAGGGGTCCTGAAGTTTGGCTTCACTTTATCCTTCTCTGGCTCGTTGGGTGAAACCTCAAAGCAAAAAGACCCAAGCTGTAACATGGTCGGAAGATTATAACGTGAAGACTCTTGGATACTTGCATCAAAACAAATGGCCATGCTTGTCTTTTGTTCAACAGTTTCAACAGTTGGAAAGCACCCAAGTAAACCTTTGGCATTGGGGGGCACATCACCAGACCTTGCCATGATTTACAAGGCTTCCAAGCCAAACTTATTTGATCAAAATTTCAGCACTTTCATTCAAAAACTCAGGCTACAGCAGAATTGACCCTTGACTTAGAAACGACAGCAAAATAGAGAAATGGTTTACAATGTTAGATAGCATTTCTGTCCAAAATGTATGTACTAATTTGTTTTGAAAAGGTACAATAAGGTTCATCGTAGAATGCTCTGCTGCAGGCATTTCGTCTGCAACAGCTGACCAAGAGGATGCGCTGGAAACCGGCATGCCTTTGAGAATGATCTTTCATTCACGGAATACAGACATGCCTTTGACAATGATCTTGCATTCACGGAATAAGAAACGATATTTCAATGAACTGCATGCCTTTGAGAATGATCTTGCATTCACGGAATACAGACATGCCTTTGACAATGATCTTGCATTCACGGAATAAGAAACGACATTTCAATGAACTGTCCAGTAAAATATTTACCACGCTGTAACTGATAACTAAAGATGAAGTGCCACTAAAGAAGTTTGAAACCATCAACCTTTTAGATAGCCCACTATGGACACGACTTAACAGTCTTCTATCTAAACTAACACAATACAATCAACTTATACAAATACTCTGTTCCAAAATAACTGACATGGTTCAAATTTGAACTAAATCCATGACACTTATTTTGGAACAGAGGGAGTAGAAAACAATGATAGAAAACAATAGTGGTGCATGATTTTGTGTAGGAATTCATGAAGGATATGCAAGTGAGAACCCATAAACAGTTCGGTCCAGCACTCACAATAAGCTTCTTTGTTTCTGTCTTGATGCAAACAAAAGCATCGCATCAACATCTCACTTGCCTGAATCTCACTCATTCTCTTTTCCATTGTCGGTACCTGCACAAGTCAGCAGGACGCCCAAGTCGCTGGCAGCAAAGACAGAAATAGCTAACGAGTAGCACTTAATGAGGCGCAGCAGTGGCAAGAGCCACTACATAAGTTACCATCTTTGTAGAAATTTCGACAGATCTGAACTCTATAAATACCCCTCGATGAAAGAACAAAATAAATGGATCTGTGTTCTGATTTCGCTTAATACTGATAAGCATTTCATTCAGAAGTGGGGCAAGGAATTTCAATGCAAAAGGGTCATATCTATAAAAACAAGGCTCTCTTCTCCACCAGTGGTACCATTTACTTGAGAGAGAGCTGTCTCGATGCAAACATAAACATCATATCAACATCCCACTTGGCTGAATCTCACTCCTATTCCTTTCTCCGTCTGTACCGGCACAAGCCAGCATGCCGCCCAAGTCGCAAGCAGCAAAGACAGAAATAGCTAACAAGCAGCCCGATTAGGCGCAACAGTGGCACGAGCCAGCAGTTCATTTGCACTTCAGTTTCACTCCGCCCTTATCTAGGTTAGTTCTGACCACTACATAAGTTACCGATTTGTAGGAATTTGAAGAGATGTCTAAACTGTGTAAAAATAATCCAAATGCCACAACAACAGAATACCCCTCGCCAAAAGAACAAAATGTATGGGTCTGTGTTCTGGTTTTTTTAGTACTGATAAGCATTGCATTCAGAAGTGGGGCAAGGAATTCAATACAAAAGGGCCATATCTATAAAAAAAACAGGGCTCTCTTCTCCACCGGTGGTACTATCTACTTGAGAGAGAGCAATTAATAGGTTGCTGCAAATAACTAACTACTGGAATTATCCAACAAATGTTCAACCAAGAATCATCATGTCCACTGGTGGGTGGTGGCACATGGTTGACAGGGATTAAATAAAAATGAACTGATAACTACAAGGCATCCGTAGGTAAATTATCAGAACATTAAGGAAACTAACAACAACAAACAAACAACAACAACAAAGCCTTTAGTCCCAAACAAGTTGGGGTAGGCTAGAGGTGAAACCCATAAGATCTCGCAACCAACTCATGGCTCTGGCACATGGATAGCAAGCTTCCACGCACCCCTGTCCATAGCTAGCTCTTTGTCGATACTCCAATCCTTCAGGTCTCTCTTAACGGACTCCTCCCATGTCAAAATCGGTCGACCCCGCCCTCTCTTGACATTCTCCGCACGCTTTAGCCGTCCGCTATGCACTGGAGCTTCTGGAGGCCTGCGCTGAATATGCCCAAACCATCTCAAACGATGTTGGACAAGCTTCTCCTCAATTGGTGCTACCCCAACTCTATCTCGTATATCATCATTCCGGACTCGATCCTTCCTCGTGTGGCCACACATCCATCTCAACATACGCATCTCCGCCACACCTAACTGTTGAACATGTCGCCTTTTAGTCGGCCAACACTCCGCGCCATACAACATTGTGGGTCGAACCGCCGTCCTATAGAACTTGTCTTTTAGCTTTTGTGGCACTCTCTTGTCACAGAGAATGCCAGAAGCTTGGCGCCACTTCATCCATCCGGCTTTGATTCGATGGTTCACATCTTCATCAATACCCCCATCCTCCTGCAACATTGACCCCAAATACCGAAAGGTGTTCTTCCGAGGTACCACCTGGCCATCAAGGCTAACCTCCTCCTCCTCACAGCTAGTAGTACTGAAACCGCACATCATGTACTCGGTTTTAGTTCTACTAAGCCTAAACCCTTTCGATTCCAAGGTTTGTCTCCATAACTCTAACTTCCTATTTACCCCCGTCCGACTATCGTCAACTAGCACCACATCATCCGCAAAGAGCATACACCATGGGATATCTCCTTGTATACCCCTTGTGACCTCATCCATCACCAATGCAAAAAGATAAGGGCTCAAAGCTGACCCCTGGTGCAGTCCTATCTTAATCGGGAAGTCATCGGTGTCGACATCACTTGTTTGAACACTTGTCACAACATTATTGTACATGTCCTTGATGAGGGTAATGTACTTTGCTGGGACTTTGTGTTTCTCCAAGGCCCACCACATGACATTCCGCGGTATCTTATCATAGGCCTTCTCCAAGTCAATGAACACCATATGCAAGTCCTTCTTATGCTCCCTATATCTCTCCATAAGTTGTCGTACCAAGAAAATGGCTTCCATGGTCGACCTCCCAGGCATGAAACCAAACTGATTTTTGGTCACGCTTGTCATTCTTCTTAAGCGGTGCTCAATGACTCTCTCCCATAGCTTCATTGTATGGCTCATCAGCTTAATTCCACGGTAATTAGTACAACTCTGAACATCCCCCTTGTTCTTGAAGATTGGTACTAATATACCCCGTCTCCATTCTTCTGGCATCTTGTTTGCCCGAAAAATGAGGTTGAAAAGCTTGGTTAGCCATACTATCGCTATGTCCCCGAGACCTTTCCACACCTCAATGGGGATACAATCAGGGCCCATCGCCTTGCCTCCTTTCATCCTTTTTAAAGCCTCCTTCACCTCAGACTCCTGGATGCGCCGCACAAAACGCATGCTGGTCTCATCAAAGGAGTCATTCAGTTCAATGGTAGAACTCTCATTCTCCCCATTGAACAGCTTGTCGAAGTACTCCCGCCATCTATGCTTAATCTCTTCGTCCTTCACCAAGAGTTGGCCTGCTCCGTCCTTGATGCATTTGACTTGGCCAATATCCCTCGTCTTCCTCTCCCGGATCTTAGCCATCTTATAGATGTCCCTTTCACCTTAGTCATCAACATTAAGGAAACTAAACATGATTTATTTAAATGAAAACTAGTCTTGTTTTTACCAGCACCCGTGAGTTTTCCTGTAGTAAGCAAAGCATACGGAATCCACATTTTTTTATCAAATTATAAAGTGCAGCATTTCATGACAATGGCGTGCATCTTCGGAAATATAGAGCCAGAAAACAGGCAACTCTTCAAGGGATCATGTAGCAATATTAAGGTAAATGATGAGATCGCCTGAACTCTGAACAGATTTAAAAATAATCTATTTGTCAACCAAGGAAATGGTAATCAGTTACCAAAGAAAACTACTAGCAAGGAAACATACCAAGATAGGATAGTATACTGACCAACTAAGATTCACAAGAGTAACAGAACTTGGATACCTTCCACAAAGAAAGTCAATTAAGCAAGGTAAGCTGACAGCACTCGAGCTTCCTGTCTTGATAGCCACAGCTTAAGCTGCAGACGGGTCACAGAACACTTAAGTGAGTTCAATCAACTCTCCAAGCAGCTTACACAATACAAGTAATTCATAGTTCAAAGTTAAAATTGAGTAAGAGAACTGGATTAACTGATTTCAAAGGAAGATATGCTATGTCCAAACAAACATTCAATCATGGACACCAATCAGACTAGCTTTTCTATCATCAGATGTCCTGCACATAGCAAATGACTTGAAACTGAAACAATGAAAACTGACTACCTCACTAAACGGACGATACTTAAGTGCATGCAAGTATATTATCATATAAGGAACTCCCGTATATGCTACTCTTAAAACCAATCCCTTGTATGTCATTGTTTTTAGCCTTATTGCTTGCATACCATCAAGGAATTTGTGAGGGATAACCCTTTTATATACAAGGGTAGTCCTAACAGATTGCTGGGTATTTAACAGAGAGGGTTAGAAACTATGGCTTATAAATAATAATACTTAAAAGAATGGCATATGAGTAAGAGTGCATAAACTTTTCATGAAGGGCAAACCGGTACCTAAGAACCAAAAACATTTTACAACTTTCACTAACTAGTGCTCCATCCAGTTCACAAAAGGATAGCATTTTAGTCAAACTTCAAAAAAATTGGCCACTGATGTTTTTTCACAAATTTAGGTCGGTTGTTGAAAATCATTTACATTTTGTAGAACGTGTCGATTTCCAAAACGTAATCAACACAAAATGAAAGCCTACGTGAAAAACATAGTATCATTCATTCAACAATGCAAGAAAGGCTTTTTATCCATCAGGCAAGATAGGCCAAACAAGAACAAAATCCTGAAAATAATAAAAGCAGAACAAAATAGCATCTAGATTTGGGAGAACGAAGGTCATGGGAAGTCAATTTCCAAACTTTGCTCTCAAATTCCTGTTTTCAGGAAAGCAAACAATAACAGAAATGAAGGGTCTCCATTTCGCAATATAAAATTAGTTGTGTTTCTAAGACGACATTAGTTGTTCTCTTACGATGGAAGTTGCACTGACTGCACAAAAGAAGTTCATAAGTATTAATTTCTCCTTTTTGGTTTGCATTCATTATGCAAGTTAGAATTTCATATAGTACATTAAGAGACAACATGAACATATCAAGCAGAATAAGCCATAAATTACGTATGTACAATCTTAGATATTTCCAAACAACGCCAAAGCTCACCTGAGCTTACAAGACCATTCACACAGAACATCCACAAACACAGAGATAAAAAATGGTAAATACGTCGAATTTATATAGCACGATAACACATCAGTGGGAAATTAATTCCTCAGCATATTACCTTACAATTTGCATTACTATGCATCAGTTTCCTCGCGAAAAAGCAAAAGGTACTCCCCTTCTTCGCTTCATTCATCTCTTGCAGAGAATATGCAAAGATCAAAATAAAATGTGCTTAACAAGGAAAAATGAAGTGAGAAGATATCATTGATTGTTGTTTACAAGGAATACACTTTACAGTACTTTACATACAGAAGATCGGTATGTGAAACTGGTGTACCCAATAGCTGTGAATAGGCCAGACCATACGATGCAGCTGTATGAGATATTTGCACACCTTACAATGCACAGTGGATTAGATTGTGACCAAAAGTAAAGTAAGAGTTCATTGTGACCAGAAGTTGGGGAAGAGCTAACCCTGTAAATGAAATAGTGCCTAGCACGGAATATAAGGAGAAATCGTATCCCCTTCTGATTATGCATCCATGCCTGCTAAAGAAGGCCACCAACTGTCGCCAGACACCAAGAAGACGGTGTACTTCATATATCCAGTGGACATCTGACCTTGGAACACGTGCACTTCCATAGGTTCATGTTGAAGATTGGCATCTGCAGCAAACCAAAAGATCAGGGCTCAGCTAAAAATTCCACGGTCGTGTATGCTCCCTAGTTCTTTCATTCGTTGCTCCTCCAGAGGATCAGGGCTCTTCATACGTTTCATCATGCGCCTACATGTTTGAAGAATGAAACATTAATTAAACCATTCTACGCAGAAAAAAAATCATACTATGCTGATAGGTTAAAGCTTATACGAAAAAATGCCAGTACCTGTCTTGTTCATTAAGGGAATGAAATGTTGGCATAGAATCCCTTGACTGAGGCAATGGTACTTCACAGAACCATTCATGGTTCAACGCATCCTCTGCTGATATGCGCTGTAAGAAGAAGACAAATATGTTCAGACAGGTAAAAGGTGAGGGGAGAATCAGCTAGTTCTCTATAGGGCATATATTACCGTTTCAGGGTCATACGTCAGCATTCTGTTTAGCAGGTCAAATCCAGCCTCTGACAGGATCAGCCCACCAGTGAAAGATACAGCTGGAAACTTTTCCCTTAATCTATTGTACCTGAGGAGAGAATTGAAGGTTAGATTTTGATACAAACCTAGCATGCTCAAAACACAAAAGAAGCAGCAACAATAAGTGGTTAACCACTTACGGTTGTTTGGCAAATTTGGCCTTGGCGCCCGGTAATTTAGAATAACCAGGCCATATGTCCTCGTTAGGTGTACCAAGCATTCTAAATATCTGCAGTCGAAGTTACTCACATGAGATTTTATTGATCTAGTTACAATGAACAAATAGAAATTATTGATCTAGTTACAATGAACAAATAGAAGTTATAGATCAAACCAGATACCTTACTAAGTTGGTCGATGTCACGTTTCCCATCAAACAGTGGCTTTTTTGAAAGGAGTTCTGCCATAATACAACCCAACGACCACATATCAATAGCAGTGGAATATTTCTTTGCGCCTAACAGTAGTTCTGGAGCCCTGCAACGATAAAGCATCAAACAGTGAGACTGTGATTGGTAAGTGGTTAAATAATAATGTAACAGCACAACATTTGAAAACATTGATGCTGGCTAATGACTTACCTGTACCACAAAGTCACAACCAATTGAGTGTAAGGCTTTAGTGGGCTGCCATATTGACGAGAGAGCCCAAAATCACATATTTTCAACTCACCGCGGTTATTCAAGAGAATATTAGACGTCTTGAGATCCCTATCAAACAACACAGATCATTAAACAGAAAAATAAAACCTATTAAGAAACATGCATAAAGGTTGAAGAAAAATCAATAGTTGGTCATTACCTGTGAATCACCCAATTGTCATGAAGATACTTCACACCTTCTAGCAGCTGAAGCATCAAACATTTGACCTCGCTTTGACTATATGGTTGTTTCATAGTCTCCATGACAGCCTTGAGATCGTGCTCCATGTACTCCATCACCATATAGGTGCTGTCACCACTCCCAACGACTATTTCCTTGACATCCACAATCGATGGGTGATGGAACGATAGCAGGATATTTATTTCCCTGAGAGAAGTCAGTGGGAAACCTTCCCGTTCATTCTCCATCTTTACCTTCTTCAATGCAACAATCTCACCAGTTTTCTTATCCTTTGCCCTAGATACAATACCGTATGTACCCTCATTAATTGTGTTGAGCCTCTCAAACTCGTCAACACCCCTACAACCCTGAAGCATGTTAATGCACCTATGCGGCGACCCTGCGGGCTCTGGGGTTCTAGAGCTACACCGATGACTCTCAGAATCAGTGTGCATCCCACAAAGAGCAGAAGAATCATCCCCAGCATCCTTCTCGATATCCATGTAGTCACCCTTATCTACTTCAAGATCCCTGTTTGCACTAAACTGTACTACGCCAGAGTCAGAAGACACTGAGGAGTTTGAGTCTTTATCCACCATCAACTTTCCAAGCTCTGGGCTTGTAACCTTTTTCACGGACCCTTGTTCTGGTGACACACTTTTCTTCTTCTTTGACACAATTTCTTCCTCGTCATCAGCATCTGCCCATCGTGAAGTCCTAATGTTTATCATTGTTGGATAAGCATCCTCCTCATCCTTCTCCATAATAACCCTATCATTGTCGTGCTCCTGTAATCTTTCAACATTTTGTACATCAACCGACGCATCAAAATCAATGCTGCTCGGGTTGGCAACCACAGTGCCTACCTCTTTCATGCTCGGGTTGCCGACATCTTGGACGCGAGGCTTTGAAGCATTCCTATCCAAAATAACCAGCGAGTATTTTCTCTTCTTACTTGGGGACGGCACCCCGCCCTCCCTGCTGACCCCAACAACACCATTCACACCAGGTTCCCTTGCCTTGAGCGGCCGCCCACGAGACCCTTCCGAGCCACTTCCGCTCGAAACCTCGCCAGGTTCCCTCTCCTCCCTCCTCCCAGACGGCCGGCTCTTCGGTGGCAGATGTGGCGACCGGTGGCGGGTGTGCCCATTTGACGGCTCCCGGTCCCTGCTCCGGCCGCCATCGCGACGACGATCTGAGTCGCGATGGCGGCTAGGGTTGCGGTGATGGTAATCCTTTCCCCTTCTAGAAGCCTCCAGATCGAACTCCCGCTCCTTCGACGCCTCGTAACCACTGTACCCTCCGTGGCGCCCCGCGGCCATGATGCGCAGGCACAACAAATCCCAGCAATCGAAAGGAATCGCGGGAAATTTAGCTCACCAAACCCTAGATCCACGGGCCAAAACCAAACCCTAGAAAAATAAAAAGGGTGTTCTGGATCGGACCGGGGATCGGACCTCTTCCGAAATTGGGGATAATATGCTGGAGCTTTGGGCTAGCTCGTGCGTGCGCGGCGTCAAAGCTTATCGGAAGTCGGCGACCAAGGACGCGGAGAGGGATCGTGCGGGTTTGTGGTGCTGGGTGGCGGCGGTGGGTGGGGTTGGAGGGCGACGCGAAGAAAAGAAGAGGAAGCTGCGTCCGGCGTCGCCTATCGTGCTGTCCTGTTTGAGCGGTATCTTCAGAGTTCGCGTCGGACGCGGATGCGGCGTGTTTGAGCCGATGGCAGGTTGGGTCCGGATTGTCAGAGGACGGTGAATCAGTGGTAGGCCCTGATCGCAGAAGGGGCTATTACTCATGAACCGTAGGCTAAAAAGTTGAGAGAGCAAGCAGTAAGAGCCAACTTCAACGCGTGCACCCATTTCATCTGTGCGTGTCCAATGCGTCGTCCCTTTTGTTCGCGCGTGTCCGTTCGGATCAAAACTGACACAGAAGTCGGTCTAAGGCACCAATCCAAACGGATGCATGTCCGCTTTTTGTCCGCCTGACGACTCATTCCTAGCGCAAATTTGTGCCTCATTTGCATCGGCGCGAACATGAAACAAACATGCGCAACGCCCGCCTACTCCTCCCCCTGGTCCGCAATCGGCGGCACAGCCATCACCATTTCCCCTCACTTTTCCAAAAAATAAACTCAAAATCGTTCTAGACTCGTGATGCGGAGCATCCCACGTTCATCCCCATGTACACTCCGACTACTCTCCAAACCCCAAGAGGACTTATGACGAGACCTCAACTATACGCCATTGGACACAAGGTGAACTCGCTCCTCTCCGAACCATCACTTTCTACATGTGAGATATGGCTACTACCTCCAACGTGTGTTCTATGCATGATCAGTTACTTGGAGGAAAGCCACGAAGCCACCACATCCAACGGAAGAGCTAGCGAGGACGCCAAGTACAAGAACCCAGAGAAGAAGCTGCGCGAAGCTACAGCCACCGGACGACCGGTCCAGCCCGGACGTCCGGACCCTGAGGACCCGAGCCGAATCCACGGACGACCGGAGCCGCCGGACGTCCGACCTCTCTCCAGCGCCCGGACGACCGACGCCGACCGGACGTCCGACACCACCTGTCCAGAGCCAAAACGCTGGATGTCTGACATGCACCGGACGACCGGACCCTCGCGAGCCTCCGGACGTCCGGAACCTGTCGGACGTCCGATGCCTGTGCGCTGCCATGTGTTGGGCCGCAGCCCATGTACCCCCTTCACTTACCCCTTCGTGGCCCTAGACTATATATACTCCTCCACCTCCTCCTAATTGGATTTAACGTTGATTTAGCTCAATTTGAGATAGAGCTTCGCTCATCCACCGGATCTCCTCCTCGTGAGAGACCGCGGCCTCCTCGGAGAAGATCCTATCGGATTCAAGACCCCCTCGTGGGAAGATCCCCTCGTGGATTTCAAGGCCTCCTCACGGAGAAGAGCGGTTCCTATGTATCCGTACCTTTGTTGACATTGGATCTCGTGTATCTCTTTGTGTTCTTTGATCTAGCACTTGTGTGACCGATTCCTTGTTGGTTGAGTGTTTTCCCTCGTTCCTCCCCGTGATTTCCTCGTGTTCCTCCGCGCGTTCTTCGTGTTTCCCCGTAGGATCCACTCCAAACGTGAAAGATCGTCCACATAGGGTTTCACCCTACATCATCTTGGATCAGAGTAAGGTTGATCACGTTTTGGAGCCCCTACCCCTCCTTTTCTAGCTTGATTTTGTTGTGTTCTTGCCTAAATCCGAAAATCCCCACCAAAAATAGCCGCAATTTTTTTTGTGATTTGTTGGTTTGATGATGTTTTGTTGATTTTGATCCGTGGATTTGCTTGGTTTCAAGTGGATCTAGCATTTCCCCAAGTTTTCCCATCTTTCATCCACGAAATCTCGTCAATTTTGACCCCGAAATCTCCATTTTCCGCTCAAAATCGCGCCCCCGAACTCGCATCTCGCGTTGACCCCGACCCACCGGACGATCGGAGTTTTACGGACGTCCGGAGCCCCTGGAACGACCGGACGTCCGACCTTTTCCGGACGACCGGAACCCCTAACCCGAACCAAATTTACGGATGTCCGACCTTTTACGGACGTCCGTAACCTGTAGTTTCAGACTTCGGCTGATTCTTGTTTCGGCCGTAACTAATTCATCCGAACTCCGATTTTGACGTTCTTTAGCTCGTTTTGAAGGTCTTGACATTCCCCTTCCCACAAAAATACCACCAACATCATTGGACTCCATCAAATTTTGTGAATTTTGGCATCTTTGCCAAGGCCCTCCACCATATCATCTGCATAGCCACCTCCGACTTCCGCAACCTAACCCATCTTGATCAACTCAAACAAGCTCAAACTAGCCCTTAGCATTAGTGGTTGCTTGAGTAGTGATTCGAGTCTCCTAAGATGTTTCGGCTACTTAGGGACGATTACTTCTTCATCAACCACCACCACCAGTTCCGCATAGGCTTACCCACCATACGCTTCCACAACCCCAATTTAACCCAATTTTGTTTGAGTTGTGGCTTGTGTCTCCTAAGGTGTTTCAGCTACTTAGGGACGACAACTTCAACTCCGACACGTGTGTAGGCCATCATTCCACTTCCGCATTGCCAAGTGCAAACCACCACCGCTTTCCCGCTACCACCATTTGACTTTTGTCATTTGAGATTTTGAGTTCGCGGTTTTTCCATTTCCTAAGGTGTTTCGGCTACTTAGGGACGAGTCTCTATCTTCTTGGTATCTACATCAAGAACACCGCCACTCATCATCGCAAAGGACGGTAACCTCGACGACACCTTTGTATATTCCCCTTGCCATTGCATTGTTAACCCCTAGCCCATTTTGCGTTACTTGCCTATCGAGACTAGCCATTTGAGTATTGTCGGCAACGTTACTTGTGCACATTAGTGATCATACTTCCCATAGCATACATACCATATCATCTTGGTATCATATCATCCATTGTGTCTCAAGTTTGTTCCCGCATATACACAATTGCTATCTTGGTTTGTGCATTGTGCAAAAGTGGCCATAGAAAAAAAAAGAGAATAAGCTTTTAAGCAAAGAAAAAAGTGAGCAAAGAGCTTGTAAGCAATAGCCATAGCATCAAAATATATCATATGGTATCATATTTGATCATCTTGGATCATTGTGTGAGAAACACCGGGAACCATACATACATAGCATACTTGGGATAGAAAGTTTATCCTTTTGCATCTTATAGGTTGTGCACAAGTGTCGTATCCGCCTATTGAGCAATCGTGCTAGCGTCTCTCTTGAGTTGTGCAACACGAGCGTTTTCCGTGGATTCCACATTTTGTGCTCATTCCTTGGTTGCACGACCCCATTTATCTATCCGTGTGTGTGTTTCCGTGTACCTTTCATTGCTATTGGTCTACTTGTTTCGCTTGCGAATTTGTGAATCTCTTTCAACATTATTGACTCTTGCTAATATTTTGCATTAAATTTTTGTGCCACTATCCTCACCGAGCTCCACCATAAGCTTTACTTGTGTAGGTGTGAGAACCGACAAGAATTGGTACCAATAGTGCTATTTCATTGTCCGCATTTGAGTGAACTTGATTCATCGTCAACTTCGGTCAAGGTACATTGGTATAAGTTCTTCTCTTTCTCCCACTCATATTTGCTCGAGTCTTGTGATGGATAGGCAAGGCATTTCATCTCCGGTCTACGACAACAACGACGGCGTGAACAACTACATAACCAAAGCGTCTATCTTCGATCTACAACGACAAGTGCAAGGCACACAATCAAGATTGCAAGAGCGCATCGAGAACATCTCCATCGACATTCATCACTCAGAAGCAAGGAGAAGGGACTACATCGACAAGAAGCTTGCCGCACATAAAGAGGAGCAAGATGCAAGGATGGAGGAGATTCGGACCTTGCTCAAGTCTACTTCCCCTTCGTCATCTTCAAGGCGGCGACATTCAAGCCACAAGTCTTCGGAGCGCGAAAAAGATGCAAGTGCAAATCGTCCTCGTCCACATCTACATGGCGACCATAATCACGTTCGTGATCCACATCGTCATGAAGGGCAAGTCACCTCCAAGCATCATGTGTACGACGACGACGAACGCCTTCAAGCTCAAGCGCGACAACGACACCATCATCATGAAGATGCTACACAAGCGCAAATGCACAAGTCCCAACACGCCAAGTCAAAGCTTCATAAGCACAAGAGAAGACCGCGAGACGAGCACCACCAAGACGGCGCTACGGCTACAACAACCACTTCGGCATCTTCGCCAAGTGCTATCAAGGCATCTTCGCCTTTGGACGTACGGCATCTTCGCCTACTTCCCATGAGTACGCCTACATCGACTTCATCAAGTCCAAGGCGACCACCTACGAGCGAGGGTGACACTTCCATCTTCGGAAGCCCCTCAAGGACGATGGCCGAGCATGGGAAACTCCCTTCGGTCATGGAGACGAGCTACGAGGTGCCACATCATATGGACCTCCAACACCAAGATGGCGACAAGACGGTCGAGCAAGGGCCATCCCCTTCGACTACGGCGACAAGCGCGAACCTCTTCAACAACATGAAGATGGTGCTCATGTTGGACTGATCCTCCGAGTCAAGCTACGAGACCGCGCATGGAGACTTTTGCCACCATATTGAGAGTGAGAGTGACTTCACCACTAGCCCCATTTATGATGAGCCGCACCAATTCCCATGTGAGGAGAGCCACCACCACCACCACTTGAGTGATTTGAGTGCCTCCACCATATGCGATATTGAGTGCACCTACCTTGAGGGAGTGAGTGAGCCACCGCCACATAGAGAGAGTGAGATAGTTGATGAGGCATATGAGGCCATTTCGCTTTCTAACAACTTAACCTCTACCTCTCTTGTGTTTTCTTCTTTGGTGCTAGGACCCATATATGATGACGCGCCGATTCGCGATGACTACGTCCTCCCTTTGGACACGACGATGGCCATGGTGGAACATGATGCACCCCCCACATGGTTCCATCAAGATGAAGATGACCACCATTTGGTCTTTCCCACCTCACCTACACCACTTGAGTGGAATGACAAAGGTAACAAAGGTGATGGTGATGCTCTAGTCCCACTAGTGGACATTCTTGAGATTGATTGCTTGCATGATGTTGACCCACCTATTACCATGCTTCATGCTAGTGAAACTTCTTCATGCCTTGACTTACCTATTTACGATGAATATGATGATGAGCATGTTGAGTTGCCTAGTTGTGATGCTATGCTTCATAGGATATCATGTGAAAAATCTATTGGTCACATCATGTTTGATAATCCGCTTGACTTGTCATATGCTACGCATGAGATCAACCATATGTCTTATTTGCAATCTCTTCATAGTGACTATGCATATGCCATTAAAATAAACCCAATTTGTACATATGGCATAGATGACAAGCCCATGGTTATTGGCATTTGTTTCTCTTGTGATGATATTGATATGCTCCCTTTGCATCATTTATCTAATATGCCATGCCATGACCACCTAGCTTTGGATATGCATTGTTTACCATGTTGTCCATTTTCTCCATATTATGCTTTCGATATTTCTAATGAGGAGACCCCCATAGTTTCCTCATACCCATTAGGAGATTTTGATTCATCCTATGATTTGCATGATTTCCATGATTGCTTGCACTATATGCATTCCATGAATAACAATGCTCTAGATATTTCTCATGATGCATTACATCCTTTGAGTCTCCATTATGCCATTCATAACAACAAACCTATCATGATGGATGACATGTTTCTATATCACACATCTCATTTATTTGAGCATTGGATATTTTGTGCTAACCGACACATGCCCGTGCACATCATGATGGATGATGTGTACATATACCATGCACACACAATTTTCTCTTTGTCTTTGTTTTGTGTAGGTACTTATGAACACTCCTCAACCTCACAATCCCATGAGTTGACGAAACGAGCTCTTGAGAGCAATGACGACTTGGGATCCCGTGGACTATCCTTACCACCGTTCCCTTTGCGCAAGGACTACGCACATCTCTTCTACTTGGCTCTCACACGGCTATGGGCTATTTACCACTTGTCACCTTATACTCATTTTTCCGTGTTCACTTTGCATGTTATACTTGCTTCTATGCATTTGCCATGCAATTGTGACCCTTGCTTTCATCTACCCATGATTCACCATTATGATACTTCTATGTGTATTTGCATGCTTGGTGGAGATCCTTGTTGCTATTGCCATGTTTATCATGTGCCTCATACTATTGTTGATTCTTGTGTTGGGAGAGTCATGATGTTACATTGCTATTTACATAGGACTTCTTGCCAACACCATGAACCTACTTTCCTCATATCTTGCTTTCATGCTTGTGCTATGACATGTGAATTATTCATGCCCACTATTTGCACACATGACATGCTTGCCATGATTCCTTCTAGTATGTTGCATCTTCGCACTACTAGCTTGCTTGACTTGATTGCTATAATTGCTTGCTTGGTTGCATCACCCATGTTCCACTATCACTTGCTTTCTTGGGTTGATGACATATATGTTCATGCCTCTCACTTGATTTGTCATGATCATTGCCTCTTGTCTCCATTAGTTGCATCTCTCATATCACCTTGTATTGAGTGCCAACTTACTATGTTTATTGATCTTGGAGACTTGGACACCTTACTTGTGATGCATGATTGTTTGATTGAGCCTCTTGTATTTGGTTGTTCTTACATCATATGCCTCCATACTATGAAATGCTCCCTTGTCCTTTCTTATGATGAGCATGATGCATACACTTGTTGGGTATATTACCACATGAATGATAGGTTTTGCACTTTCGCTAACCTCATTTGTTTTGCCGAGTGTTTGTCATGTTCTTTCATTTTGAAGGATTCACAAGGCGGTACCATCACGCGACATATTGGTTATGTGAAGGCATACAATATGCGCAACTACATCATCCTTGAGACACTCCTAAAGGTGAACTCCTTCTCTTTGAGCCATCCTCAAATGCTCATATTGGATGGGTCACTCTTTCATTGTTGTTTCCTTCTTGTTGTCTACATGATACATCTCGTGAACGGAGGAGCAACATTGGAGATTGGCTACATGGACCTTCACATTGAGGAGCGCTCGCACTTATTGGATGCACCTTCAAAACTCCACTCATGCCTCGACATCGGATTGACACACATTATGATTGTCTTGTTGCACCTATTCCCATGTCATCCATGATATATGAGCTTGTGCACTTCCTTAGAAGATTTGTTGTGATCTTCCTTGATGGCTTATTCATACATAATGATCACATTGCCTTCCATCAATTGCATGTTAGCTTACACATATTGAGCATCCATTGCCATGTTCATGCTATTGATAAACCGTCTCACTATGACATCATTTTGCACCGTGGTTGCATTGATCATATTTACAACACATTTGTGTGCACAATGATTGCATTTCCTCCCATGAATGCTTTGCATCTCATTCTAGATCATCTTGATAAGCATCATGTGTATTACCACGCACTATCTTGCCGCACGGACTCATTCTTACATGATGGACACTTTGTGTGCGCTAACCATTGTATTTTCGAGTGTTGCTTGTGTTTGCTCATTTTGCATGTACCACATACCGGAGACACCTTGGACTACTTGGATTGCGCCATGTCTTCAACTTCGTCGAACTACAAGTCCGTCCACGACAACCGTTTCCATGGTGATGAGGATCACGATCCGAGGTCGGATCTTTCCCAGGGGGGGGGGAGATGATGCGGAGCATCCCACGTTCATCCCCATGTACACTCCGACTACTCTCCAAACCCCAAGAGGACTTATGACGAGACCTCAACTATATGCCATTGGACACAAGGTGAACCCGCTCCTCTCCTAACCATCACTTTCTACATGTGAGATATGGCTACTACCTCCAACGTGTGTTCTATGCATGATCAGGTACTTGGAGGAAAGCCACGAAGCCACCACATCCAACGGAAGAGCTAGCGAGGACGCCAAGTACAAGGACCCAGAGAAGAAGTTGCGCGAAGCTACAGCCACCGGACGACCGGCCCAGCCCGGACGTCCGGACCCTGAGGACCCGAGCCGAATCCACGGACGACCGGAGCCGCCGGACGTCCGACCTCTCTCCAGCGCCCGGACAACCGATGCCGACCGGACGTCCGACACCACCTGTCCAGAGCCAAATCGCCGGACGTCCGACATGCACCGGACGACCGGGCCCTCGCGAGCCTCCGGACGTCCGATGCCTGTGCGCTGCCATCTGTTGGGCCGCAGCCCATGTACCCCCTTCACTTACCCCTTCATGGCCCTAGACTATATATACTCCTCCACCTCCTCCTAATTGGATTTAGCGTTGATTTAGCTCAATTAGAGATAGAGCTTCGCTCATCCACCGGATCTCCTCCTCGTGAGAGACCGCGACCTCCTCGGAGAAGATCCTATCGGATTCAAGACCCCCTCGTGGGAAGATCCCCTCGTGGATTTCAAGGCCTCCTCACGGAGAAGAACGGTTCCTATGTATCCTTACCTTTGTTGACATTGGATCTCGTGTATCTCTTTGTGTTCTTTGATCTAGCACTTGTGTGACCGATTCCTTGTTGGTTGAGTGTTTTCCCTCATTCCTTCCCGTGATTTCCTCGTGTTCTTCCGCGCGTTCTTCGTGTTTCCCCGTAGGATCCACTCCAAACATGAAAGATCGTCCACATAGGGTTCCACCCTACATCAACTCAACAACGGGAACGGTTCCATCAATCAAGGGGGCTTCTGCAGTCCGTAAAGCTCTGGTACCAACTTGTAGCGCCCAAGATGCAATTCTATCATGATCACGTTATGAATTCATGATTGGGGCAAAATCGCATTTCAAGCGCATAGCAAGGTGGATGTCATTACAACATACCATATACTGAATAGATGAGAATACCAGATAAAGGCTTACACTCGACACAGTTTACAGCATGAATACATCATTACATAGCAATCATCATACAGAAGAGCATGATCCGACTACGGATGAAATCAAACGAAAAAGAACAACATCCACCCTGCTAATCCAGGCTCCCGACCCAGAACCCATCCTAAATCGATGATGAAGAAGAAACAGAACTCCAAAAGCAAACAGACATCGCTCTCATGTCAAAGCATCGCTTTATCTGTACATGCACTTGTTGTTGTAGTAATCTGTGAGCCACGAGGACTCGACAATCCCATTACCATGGGTATCAACACTAGCAAAGCTTAATGGGTATGGAATGGATAAGTGGTGAGGTTGTAGCAAACACTAAGCATTTGTATGGTGGCTAACTTACGAGTACAAAACTAAGAAGAGCAAACTACGCATAATGGTCGCAAAACTAGTAATGATCAAGAAGTGATCCTGAACTACTTACGAGTCAATCATAACCCCACCGTGTTCTCTTCCCGAACTCCCTCGAAAAGAGACAGTCACGGTTACGCACGCGGTTGGTGTATTTTATTTGAAGTTTAGTGTCAAGTTCTCTACAGCCAGATATTATAAATTTTCAAGTCGCCACATAACCGCGGGCACGGCTTCCGAAAAGATTTAACCCTATAGGGGTATCCCAACTTTTTCAATCATAAACTCTCACGATCCGTGAAGGAAAACCTTCATCTCGAGATAACCCGATCAACCTCGGAATCCCGGTGCACAAGACACTTCGACAATGGTAAAATAAAACTAGCAAGACCTCCCGACATGCCGACACCCCGATAGGAGCCGCGCGTATCTCATCTCATGCCACGATCCAATGAGCTAAGTTTTACGGTCGCTGAGACCCAAGTTGCCAAGGGGGCGCCGCAAGGTGCTCTATTTTGGACCATCGCTCATGAGGAGCACTGGCCCAGGTTGTTGATTAATTATCCTTGGGATCCAGAAAGTCCCTATGCAGATTTTAGTTGTTATTAGGCAAATGGTAAAACCATAGTTGGGCCTTGCTGGAAGAGTTTTATTCAAAGTGAACTGTCGAGGGGGCCCATAAACCCCAACCGTGTAAGGAACGCAAATCAAGAAACATAACACCGGTATGACAAAAACTAGGGCGGCAAGTGTGAAACAAAACACCAAACAAAAGGCTAAGCCTTCCACCCTTTACGAAGTATATAGATGCATTAATTAAATAAGAGATATTGTGATATCCCATGATATCCATGTCCCAGCATGGAACAACCTGAAACTACACCTGCAACTAGTAACGTTATAAGAGGGACTGAGCAAAGCGGTAACATGGCCAAACAATGGTTTGCTGGGTTGGTGGAAGGTCAGAGGCTTATCATGGCAATTGGGAGGCTGACAAACAAGTGGCAGGTAGCGCGACATAATTGAAGGAAATATGCCCTAGAGGCAATAATAAAGTTATTATTTGTTTCCTTATTTCATGATAAATGTTTATTATTCATGCTAGAATTGTATTAATCGGAAACTTAGTACATGTGTGAATACATAGACAAAACATAGTGTCCCTAGTATGCCTCTACTTGACTAGCTCGTTAATCAAAGATGGTTAAGTTTCCTAACCATAGACATGTGTTGTCATATAAACGGGATCACATCATTAGAAGAATGATGTGATGGACATGACCATCCGTTAGCTTAGCATTATGATCGTTACAGTTTCATTGCTACTGCTTTCTTCATGACTTACACACGTTCCTCAGACTATGAGATTATGCAACTCCCGAATACCGGAGGAACACTTTGTGTGTACCAAATGTCACAACGTAAATGGGTGATTATAAAGGTGCTCTACAGGTGTCTTCGACGGTGTTTGTTGGGTTGGCATAGATCGAGATTAAGATTTGTCACTCCGTGTTTCCGAGAGGTATCTCTGGGGCCCTCTCGGTAATGCTCATCACTATAAGCCTTGCAAGCAATGTGACTAATGAGTTAGTTGCGGGATGAAGTATTACAGAACAAGTAAATAGACTTGCCGGTAACGAGATTGAACTAGGTATGATGATACCGATGATCGAATCTCGGGCAAGTAACATACCGATGATAAAGGGAACAACGTATGTTGTTATGCGGTTTGACCGATAAAGATCTCCATAGAATATGTAGGAGCCAATATGAGAATCCAGGTTCCGCTATTGGTTATTGATCGGAGATGTGTCTCGATCATGTATACATAGTTCTCGAACCCGTAGGGTCCACACGCTTAACGTTCGATGACGATTTGTATTATGAGTTATGTGTTTTGATGACCGAAGTTTGTTCAGAGTCCCGGATGAGATCACGGACGTGACGAGGAGTCTCGAAATGGTTGAGACATAAAGATTGATATATTGGACCATGTTATTCGGACACCGGAAGTGTTCCGGGTGGTTTCGGGTAAAAACGGAGTGCCGGAGGGGTTACCAGAAACCCCGAGGGAACTAATGGGCCACCATGGGCCTTAGTGTAGAGAGAGGAGGGCAGCCAGGGCAACCCCCCCCCCTTAGTAGTCCGAATTGGACAAGAGAAGGGGGGGGCGGCGCCCCCTTTCCTACTCCCTCTCCTTCATTCCCCCTCTCTTCCTTGTAGAGGAATCCTACTAGGACTAGTAGTCCTAGTAGGACTCCCTCTCTCCTTGGGCGCCCCCCTAGGGCCGGCCGGCCTCCCTCTCCCTCCTTTATATACGGGGGCAGGGGGCACCCTAGAACACACAAGTTTCTCTTAACCATGTGCGGTGCCCCCTCCACAGTTACACACCTCGATCATACCATCATAGTGCTTAGGCGAAGCCCTGTGCCAGTAACATCATCATCACCGTCGCCACGCCGTCGTGCTGACGGAACTCACCCTCGTCCTCAAACTGTATCAAGAGCACGAGGGACGTCATCGAGCTGAACGTGTGTTGAACGCGGAGGTGCCGTACGTACGGTACTTGGATCGGTTGGATCGCGAAGAAGTTCGACAACATCAACCGCATTACTAAGCGCTTCATTACAAAAAAAGACACATCCGTGACATTTTGGGCCGAACGAATTTTTTTCCTGTCATACATATGACACTTCTATGACGATAATTGTGACAAAACCCGGTATCATCATAGATGTGGTGGGCTCCTACTTCTATGACAAAAAATCATGACAGAAAATGGGCTTTTCGTCCTGGGCGGGCCGGAGACGCAGCTGCATGATATTCTTTGGGCCGTCCATGACGGAAAAAACCATGGTAGAAGCGAGGGCGAGGAAATTTTTGGGGAGTTCCCGGTTACGGTGGGCGGCCGGGGGCCGAGCGATGCGCGTTTCTCTCGTACACGTATGCGTGTGTGTGCGAGGCGTTGGCTCTAACTGAACCCGAGCGAGGCGTTGGGCTCTAACTGAACCCGAGTGATTGCACTGCAGGCTACGCGTTACTGAACCCGAGCGATCGATCGATGGCTGTTAATTGAACCCGATCGAGCGATTCCTTCGCTACTGCTGCTAACTAAGGCCGATCGATGCTGCCTCTCTGGATGAATAGTGAGCGTTGCGGGGGGTTGGATGAACAGTGAGCGGTGGCGTTGCCTCTGGATGAACAAGACCCCGTGGTGTGGAGGGCTGGATGAACAGGACTACCCCGTGGAGGGCTGGATGAACAATAGACGCTGGAGGGGTGGTTGAACAGTAGCCGGTGGAGTAGCGCGTGGTGGAGGCTAGATGAACAGGAGCCCGTGGAGGCTGGAGGAGGTCGACGGTGGAGATGAACAGTATCCCGTGGAGTCCTGTTTTGCGGTACGCCACATCCCTCCCGATGAACAGGACCCCCGTTCCGACCGTGGCGCTCCAACACAAGTCCGTTTCGTCCGTTTGCAGTACGCCACACCCCTCTCGATGAACAGGACCCCCGTTTCGACCGTAGCGCTCCAACACAAGTCTGTTTCGTCCGTTTTGCGGTACGCCACACCCATCCTGATCAACAGGACCCCCGATTCGACCGTAGGAGGTCCGTTTCCTCCGTTTTGCGGTACGCCACACCCCTCCCGATGAACAGGATCCCGTTTCGAACGTGGTCGGTCGAACACAAGGCTGTTTCCTCCATTCTACGGTATGCCAGGCCACGTTTCCATCACGTGTTCCGTCCAAGCCCTCCCGATGAACACGACGACGCATTCCGTTCTGACCCAGCCGGTTGGCTCCCCATGAACACGACGACGACGCTGTTTCTCCGTTCTGACCCAGCCATGTACACGAGCCCTGGCCGTACGTATGCGCGAGTAGGCGTTCGAGACCCCGCCTGTATGTATGTACCTTGCCGTATTTTCTTTCTTGCACCCTGGCCATTGTACGTACGTGTACATGCTACGTGTGCGCCTCTACTACGACACGTGCACGGCTCTACTACGACACGTGCGCGCCTCTACATCGACCAGTATGTACGTACACGTTTGCGACCAGAATGACAACGCTACATACGTTTCAACCAGGTGGGTCCCGACTGTCAGGCACTTACTTGCGTGCAAAGATGTAGCTGGTGGGTCCCAATAGTCAGGGGGGCGAATCGTTTTTTTTTGCCCGGACGCACTTCCTTGCATGCGAAGGTGTAGCTGGTGGGTCCGAGCAGTCAGGGGGTGAATCTTTTTTTTCGGATGCACTTCCTTGTGTGCGAAGATGTAGCTGGTGGGTCCCAGTAGTCAGGGGGGCAAATCGTTTTTTTTTCGAACGCACTTCCTTGCGTGAGAAGATGTAGCTGGTGGGTCCCAGCAGTCAGGGGGGTGAATCATTTTTTTTCCGGACGCACTTCCTTGCGTGCGAAGGTGTAGCTGGTGGGTCCCAGCAGTCAGGGGGGAAACGTTTTTTCGCAAAATACGGTGGCCCGTCCGGTGGGTCCCTGCTGTCAGGTGGAGGAATAATTATTTTGCGCATAATAAGGAGGCACTTCCTTGCGGCCGCTGTGGACCCAGCTGTCATCCTCTCCACGCATAGTACTCTTCCGATGGAAGTCGGTCGTTGACCACATTGACCACGCCGCGCCGAGAGCACCACGGCGGTGGACGACGGCGAGGCCTAGGAAGGGGACGACGCGGAGCCGGGGAAGACGCAGCAGTGGATGCCCACGCGAAGAGGAGTACGAGGGTTCACTGGTTCGGCTGCGGTGTGAGGCTGTCATCGCTGCAGAATAACAGGGGGTGTGGGTGAGTAGAGGGATGGCCTGGCCCATGGTGGGAGTAGTAGGGGACGGTGAGGCCTCCGCGGCATCACAGCCGGCCTCAGGAGGCAGGGGCATGCGGCACGATCGGCGCTGCTTTGGGTGGCTAGAGCACGAAGATCAGAGGTTGAAGAAGCACTATGGCCGTTGGATGGACATCGTACGGTCACTGCAACTAGAATTGTTTATATTGACTAAGTTGACAAAGCCCTTGGTACGTCAACTTAGTAGACCCACAGGCCAGCTTACGAAACGGTGTGCCCCAGATGTCAGGGAGAGAAATCATTTTTTGGGCGGGTGAAGCTAGAATATCCGAGATTGAAGAAAAAGCACGACATTCGTTGGATGGACATCCAACGGCCACTGCTGCTAGAACCGTGTGTTAACTATAAGTTGACAAAGCCTTGCATACGCGTCAACTCTGTTTTTTTAGGGGACGTGTCAACTTAGTAAGACCAGAAGTGTGTGGCAGAGAACTTATAGCCCATTTGAGATTTGTAAGAATGTGCAATCCATTTTTGAATTCTAATGGAATTTACTACAGCCCATTTACAGTTTGTTAAAAGTACAACCCATTTCAACCAACCGTTCAAAACAGAATTCAATAAAATTTCCCACATTTTGATGGGATCCGAAATATTTTTATCCTGAAATTTTTAGTCAGATTAAATACAATTTCAATATAAATTTATATTACGTAAAAATCCAACGAAACATTGCGCTCGCAACAATTAATGAAATTAAAATTTCAATATCCAAAAATAATATTTTATGAAGTAATTACGTGTTTGGTGCATTTTTTTATAGTTACTCGCCAGATTTTATAATTACATCCCATTTATTATTTCTTAAAGCCCATTTTCTTGTTAAGCCTAATGCATCCCTCTTAGGAAAGATTTGCAGCCCAGCGGGGCGTAGAATAACAACTTGACCTTGCCTGGGTATTCCTAAAAAAAAGTATAGCTGGGCTAGCCATTTTCAGCTTGAAAAAAATTAATATCTGGGCTGGATATCTGGCCTGGGCTAGACGGGCCACAACCCGCCCAGTTAATACCTGCAACGATGTTTCCGTTGTTGTTCACAGGAGAAAAATTAATATCTGGGCTAAACATCCAAAAACTCTGCAGTGCTCACACCTCAAAAACACAAATACTGCTCGAGCTGCTTGGTCCCAGTTGTCAGACGCTTCTTGTGCAATTCTCTCGTTTATTGATGTAACACCCATGATGCGGCTATATCTCCCACGTGTCGAAGCACGACTTAGAGGCATAACCGCATTGTGGTTTTGTCGCAAGAAGGGTCATCTTCACACAATCCCATGTAATGAACAAGAATGGGATAAAGAGTTGGCTTACAATCGCCACTTCACACAAAGAACATATAATTCATACATCATTCAGAGTACACACATAGTCCGACTACGGACGAAGCCAAAAGAAAAGAAGATAACCCAACTGCTAGATCCTCGATCGTCCCAACTGGGCTCCACTACTGATCAACATGAAACAAAACATAGCAACGACCAAGATCTTCGTTGAGCTCCCATCTGTGCTCGGTTGCATCACCTACACTGGTATCATCGGCACCTGCAACTGTTGTGATAGTATCTGATGAGTCACGAGGACTCAGCAATCTCAAAACCCGCGAGATCAAGACTATTTAAGATTATGGGTAGGAAAGGGCAATGAGGTGGAGTTGCAGCAAGCACTAAGCAAATATGGTGGCTAACATACGCAAGTAAGAGCGAGAAGAGAAGCAATGGAACGGTCGAGAAGCTAGAAGTGATCAAGAAGTGATCCTGAAACTACTTACGCACAATCATAACACAAAGACCGTTCCATTCTTACGTCACACTTGAAAAGAATTGAGAATAACTCCAGGGGAATTAGAAGAGTCAGGTAAGATCCTGGGAAAAGACCTGTGGATTAGGGCCCACTAAAAAGAAACACCGTTGGAAAGGAATGTTGAACAGATAGATGAAGCACCGGAACAATTGAAATATTTGAATGAGGTGACAACCTCGAATTAATTGAAACACAGACGAATCTCCTGAGATGACTTGAACACTCCGAAAGGATAAACTGGCGAGAGACGAACGAGGAGGGAAAACACTTGAGTCGAGGGAAAGAATATAATCACTACCAAAAATTAGAATTGAATCCATCGGAGAAGAAAAAGGGATGATGAATGACGAACGAGACGAGAATTCACCAGTTGAAATAATTGAGAAAAGACTTAAGATGCTCCACACGAATGAAATTGATGGTCGAAAGAGACTCGGACTCTGGTAAGAAGAGGGTGGGAGGGCGGGAAAAACAAAGGCAACTTGGAAGGGGAAACCGACGAATATCTTGAAGAGAAAACATCGGTTGAAATCATTGAGGAAAGAAAGCAAAGATTTCGCACGAGTAGGATGGATACTCGATTATGGACTCCGGCTCCGAGAAGAAAAAGGGGTGGGCGGGTGGGAAAATAAAGCAACTGAGGATTGAACTTGGCAAGACGAAGAGGCTCGAGTCAACTTGACGAGAAATGCACCGGATGAAAAGAGCTGAGGAACAACGATCGGAAAACCAACTGCTGGATCCTAAAGAAAAAATTGAAGGGGAAGAGGAGTAAAAAGAATTCCTACTCTCCGATATATATAATCCTAAGACTCAAAACATTTTTGTTCTAGACTCCACAACGTCAGCGATTCGATCAAGCAGGGGGCTCCTAAGTCGGGGATGGCTTTGATTACCAACTTGTCGCACCCACGATGCGGCTATATCTCCCACGTGTCGAAGCACGACTTAGAGGCATAACCGCATGGTGGTTTTGTCGCAAGAAGGGTCATCTTCACACAATCCCATGTAATGAACAAGAATGGGATAAAGAGTTGGCTTACAATCGCCACTTCACACAGAGAACATATAATTCATACATCATTCAGAGTACACACATAGTCCGACTAGGGACGAAGCCAAAAGAAAAGAAGACAACCCAACTGCTAGATCCCCGATCGTCCCAACCGGGCTCCACTACTGATCAATATGAAACGAAACATAGCAACAGCCAAGATCTTCGTTGAGCTCCCATCTGAGCTCGGTTGCATCACCTACACTGGTATCATCGGCACCTGCAACTGTTGTGATAGTATCTGATGAGTCACGAGGACTCTAAACACACTGCGAAACTCGGAATAGCTGGAAGTCTTCTGGAGCGTCGGTCTCGGGGCGTTACAATTGACTACTCCCTCCTTTTCAGTTTATAGTGCTCAATTCAAAAATCTCACCAATCAAGGTAGATGGCGAGTGGTGGAATACTTTTTGTAGTTTTGCAAAAGCACCTAGTTAATGCTCTTGTTATCCTCAAAAAATTATGTTTATCAATGCATTAGTTGCAATGCATGCATGCATAAAGTACATGCATTGGTCAATTTTCTCTTAATAATTGCATGCAATGATTTAATGCACCTTGGAATCTGAACATGTGATGGAAAACAACCAAATTGAGCCTTATAAAATGGAAAAACTAAAATTTTGAGATAAGCCCTATAAACCGAAAAGGAGGGAGTACATAGGTTGACAATGGTGTGGGACCGTGATGTCAGGGAACCAGGAGGAAGAAAAATAAATTATAGTTATATATATATATATAATAAGGAGGCACTTGCGTATGTGAGGCTATGGCCCTGGTGGGTCCCCATTGTCATCCTCTCCAAGTAAAGTCATCTTCTCGCCCGCGCGCGCTTTCCGCCCGAAACAGTCAGCGCCGCCCGCCCCGCTTCCCGGTGCAGGCGATTGATCCGCCTTCAAACGACACAAGTGCCTTCCGTCCGTCCATCTGCCGCCCACATTAATGATACACGACTGCCGAGGCGGCTACTCCGGCACCACACGTCCGTCCCTCCGCCGCCCACCATTGCTATATAAACTGCTGCGCCGGCCATAGCCATAGTCATCCGCATCCGTTCCCTTTCTCCTGTCCACACCACTACTACCCACCATGGCTTCCTCGCGCTCCAGCGCTCTTCGGGACAGGTGGATGATGGACCACAAGGAGATGGCAGCCATTGCTGCCGAACGGTTGGCCGGCAGGCAGCCGGAGGACGACGACGTCCCAATGGAGAACATGGTAGTCGATGATCCGGCGCCAGCCCCCTCCTTCGCGCCATCCTCGTCGGTGCATTGCAACATGACCATCGGCGAGGCCCATGCCCAATATATGGACATGGTGAGGCAGATGCGTGAGGAGCAGTTCCGGGAGGCGCACGCCAACGCCGCCTACAACCACCATCTCCTCCACGAGCACCTGCAGGCGGAGGAGCAGATCGCCGCAGAGTGGCGAAGCAGGAGGCGCTGCCCGACTCGTACCGCTTTGCCCGCAAGGGCCACCTCAAGCGTTGGCGGTACCGCATGCGAGTGGCGGAGGCTGCGGCCACCTACAAAGAGGATGATGAAGCGGGCGAGGTGCTGTTTTGTGAGACCGAGGACGAGGCAGAGGACAATGCCGGCTCCGACGAGTCCCCGCTCTGATGGTGTCGATGAGGCCTTGCTCCGCCGAGGCCCCACGGCGCCAACAACAAGGCAGAGGACACCGCCGGCTCCGCCGAGGCCCCGCCACGCCAACAACGAGGCAGAGGACATCGCCGGCTCAGCCGAGGCCCCACCCTGCCGGCAACAAGGGGGGATTTCCACCGCTCCGCCGAGGCACCGCCCGTCGGCAACGAGACAGAGGACATCGCTGGCTCCGCCGAGGCCCCGCCCCACTGCCAACGAGGTCGCGCCACACAGAAAACGGGGAAGAGTAGAACACGGTAGGTCACCGCCGCTCGGGTCCAAGTAAGGCCACCGCTGCTACCCTCCGGTTGGAGCCAAGCTAGGCAGGTTGACCATTGACGGTCGGTTAGCTTCTTGGCAGCGACGTGGAGTCGGAGAGCTGCGCTGAAGAATAACGCTGCTTCTACTTAACTGCTGGTGCAGTTGGCTCACTGACACGTGGGCCCAACAGGCCGCATGTCAGTTATGTAACTGCACCTGCAGTTAAGTCACTGAAGCTTCTATTCAGCTCAGCGGGACACAGGTGGGTAGCTTTGGTTAATTAATTATACCTCCAGCACACCCCTTTTTAGTTGAAGAATGTATGAAATGTATGAAATCCGGCATGTTTATATGAAATCCGACCGTGTATGAATGAATTTATTTTGATTAGTTCGAATTCCTATATCACTGGCACTGGATGAACATGCAAAACAATATGTAATAGCATTATTCCCAGGGAGATCACCTCGTTTGCAGCAGTTTCACGTGTACTCCCTCCGGTCCTTTCTAGTCTGCATACAAGTTTTGTCTGCAGTCAAAGTGTCTCTACTTTGACCAATCTTATACAAAAAATATGCACTTTCACAATGTGCAAAGTAAAAAGGAACAGAAGGAGTACAAAGAGTTTGAGCAGCTTTTTAGCATTTCTGTACGTTGCAATCAAACACACAGAGCTGGCAATTCATAGAGAACATTCAAAATAATTGATGATTATGCATCTCAGCGACTCACATGTTAGAGGCAATATTTACTTCACAACTAAAGAATAAAGAAAAAATTGATCGACGCTGCTGACAGCAAAGGGCGTCCCATTCGAAAATATCAAACGCATGTCTTGCTAAAATCAATGAGCAAAATTTGACAAGGTTGTCCCATTCCAAAATATCAAATACCTACGATTGTGGAATGGGCAGGGTTTGCCATCAGTTCAGACATTAACATGGCACCTCGTGCTAAATAAACCAGCTGTTCTTTTTGTGCAGTTCCACCAAAATCAACCAAATTCGCACGTAGCTTGTATGATTTCGCCCTTATATGTTGCAACGCCTTGAACTTATCGGCACCTCCTTTCTTGTGGTGGAAATGAATGATTATGTATTCATGAACATTTTGTGCAGTTCCCATTGAAATCAAGCTGAGCACCCCTGTTTGCACAAATACAAAAAAGTGATTAGTATAAAGCAAATTGTACTATGAATTGACAGTTTAAAGAGGCACCTACATGGTCCATGTAGAGCACACTTTTAGAAAAATGGAACTCACCAGAAAGAATCCTAGAACAACATTGTACTCGCGCATCACAACCAAAAAAATGGAGATTTGTCAGTCCTTGTGAGCTAAAGTTAGTTTGGTCTTGTGGGGAGTAATGTAACCATCCTTCAACTGCTCCTTCTGATGAGAAGATAGACAGGGCTTCTTCATCTTGGCATAATCGGAACTAGTCACTTCACGTACTCCATATTCTTCTTCAGAGGAAGATGATCCTATTGTGCAAAGACAGGAGGACTACTAAATGCTAGCATCCCTGTTTGCTCGAAAAAAAGGAAAGGAAATATTTAAAACATCACAGATGAAGCACTTCTCAAGGACAATACCACTTTTTCATGACAGTATCTAAATAGTAGCACAACACCAATAGATATGACAAAGCTCAGTCATATGGATGAAATCAGTGGGCGAGTACCAACCTTTGTGAGGAGGCTTATTGTGTAGAGCATACAGATGAAGCACTTCTCTGGAACCATCTGTTGCTATCTACGGTGGTGGCCATGCTTACTATATACTCCTCAATTAGTTTAATGTTTCCAACATCTTCTTGTGCAGTTCCACTAAAATATATGGTATCTTCAAAGAAGATCTCTGTTTGCACAAGTAGAGATAATTACATATTACATTAAGAGTGGCATCAAATCAGTGGCAAAACAATTGCTCATTCCAGCCATAGCAATAAATTAAGATGCAAAACTATATCATTACTTGTGTCATCACAGTTCCAGTGCTTCATTACAGCATTGGGAGTTGATTTTCGTTTTTCTTCCGCTTGTTCTTCCCCTTCATCACTTGGTTCAATAACAGACAAGCTTCGCCTTCAATGTAAGATTTGGCATGTCAATCAGGGAGCACAAGTATAGTACTAAACTTAATTTTCTGATGAAAGTGGGAAAATATAGGCCAATAGTTGTGAAATATCCTTATCTTACCTCAATGGGATATTACGGTGCACATACAGATTGGAAGTCTTGTCTCCATTTGTGCAGTTCACTAAAATCAAGCAACATTATCATACAAGTAGCACAACATATGAAAGCACGTTGCAGAATCATGTGAAAGAAGGCTAGTACTGACCTCTCATGATGCGGAATTCAAACAACTCACAAGAAGAAGATCTGAACCAAATTTGCCAACACGGATAGGAAGTAAGATCTCCTCTTGTGCAGTTCCACTAAGATCAAGCAATCAAGCAACGTTGTTGGTGTGACATTTTGGTTGAACTGCACATAACACTCTTAAAATGAAAGTGTTTTGTGCAGTGCAACAAAAGGTCACAATGGCAACAAGGTGAAGTAGACCCTGTTTACACAGAGGTGCAAAGGAAACAATTAGTGGTCAATAACGGTGGATGACACAGAAGCCAATAAAAAGAGGCATGTACCTTATCTAAATGGGAAAGAAAGCAAGAAAGTAGCATTTCTCAAACAGTGGCATTGATTAATATTAACATAGAGATTATATTAACAATAAAATTCGTTAAACATGTAATTTGCTTTTAACTGTGGCTTGCATCAATTTTCCAGTGGCATTATTAGAGGGTGTTTGTTTACATGGACATTTTGGTGTAGGGACTAAAAAAACTCCATGTCAGTCCCATCTAAACCAAACAGGAGGGACTTTTAGGGACTAAAAGTGGGCATTTGGGACTAAACAAAGAAGACCCCGAGGAAGTCTTTTTGGGACTTTTTCCAACAGTTGCCCCTGCCACGCATCGCACCTTGTCTCTATTAGTTAATTACTAGGGGTAACATGGTATTTTAGCATGTCATTTAATAACCTCTAGTCCATGTTTAGTCCCTGGAACCAAGCAGGTAGGGACAAGGGAGTTTTTAACTAAACAGGGCCTTAGATTAATAACAGCTAATGAGTTGCACGGGACAGTGGACGCACCAGCACCATGTGCATCTACCGATGTACTGTGGTCATGCACAGTCTATTGCAACAAAGAACAAACAACCAAGGAGCATATTTGTGTTGGTCCCAGTTTTGTTATCTTTAGACACCTTTCCCTATGTGAGCGCAGCAAATCTAGTCCTGCTCAAACTCTACAGCCTTGTCCCCCAAAACAAAAGATCAGTTCGTTACAGATGTGCGTATTGTGTTTGTCATTGTTTTCCCTTTTCGACCAACGTAGGTGCTGGATAGCCAGTTTGTACTAGTACTTTCGCCCCTTCCTTTCCTCTTTGAACCATGTTCTAGATTCATGCTATATACAACTTTTCCCACTGCTTTCCCCCACTCCTTTCCTCTTTGAACCACGTCCTAGATTCATGGTATACATGCAGCTAGAGCAATGCATGTGGAGTAAGTAAATTATACCTTAAGGTTCTTGGGGCGTGGTTCGGTGGGCGACGGGACAACGGCAAAGAAGAAGGGTCGGAGGCCCTCCCACGCCGCCGCTGGGTGAAAGTGAACAGCTGCGCCGGTAGTGGATTTCCTCCCTTGCCGACGGTGACAGCGTTAAGCCTCCTTCACTTCCCGGCGGACGGATCCTGCCGGCTCTTTGAGCAGCAGTGAGGGGAGAGAGAGGCCAACGAAGTCTTGTTTAGATCTGGAGAGGGCGAGAGTGTGTGAAGAGAGCAACTACAAGCGATGAGGCTCCAGCGTGTATATATATACTGGAGAGAGAGTGTGAAGCGTGCAAACCCTAGAAAACAAGCGTCGAGGCTGCAGCTTATACGTGATGAGGTGATTATACGGTCACTACGAGATCGTATAGCTCCATATCCATCCATTTTGACCAGTCAAAGAATCCTCCTGGCACAAATTATGCTCAAGTGTAGTTATCGAACCCGAGACCTCAAGTTTGATGAGCGAACAGGCTAACCAGCTACACAACCCTCCCGTTATGTTCAACGAGAGGAAAATAAACTTTTATACATTCATGCATTCGTGTGACAAGCATGCCGTGTTTTTTTGTGTGTGTGGGAGTCATTGGGATTTCAATCATAATCGTGTCATGTGGCTTTGGTGGTAAGACTATCCACAGTGGTGCAGAAATAATGCAGCCTTAGTCACCTTACCTCTTTCCACATAGTACGTTGGGTCCCACCAGTCAGAGGGTGAAACAAACAAATTAATAAGAAAAATTAAAAGCGCCAGCGGTGTATCTTACCTTACACATCTTGCTACTACTCGGGAACACTGTCCAATTGATCCCTTTGTTCGCTCACGTACTATTTTAAGTGAATCCTTATTATAACATGCACACAATTTTGGGCACTTGTATTCGACTTAAGTCAGTGTGCCACCATATCTCGTATACTTACTATGCCCTCCATCTAGGTGTAATAAGTCACGTTAGAAGGTGCAACGGGACCAAGGTGCATGTGTGTGCGTGCGTGCGTGTGTGTGTGTGTTTAACAGCATGTGTGTATTAGAGAGAGCAACAGATCGACCTACTCCTATAGAGAGATGGTGTGTAGTGTATGATTTTAGCCGCGAGAGTCAGTGCATCCTCTCGTTTCCGGACGTGTCCAGTAGGGACATGCGGACAGCTGCCACGCCCGCTCCTGACCAGCCTGGCCCACCCAAAGCCCCTCCATCACCCGCGCGTGCTTCCCGCCCAAAACGGTCAGCACCGCTCCAAAGAATCGGTGCTGCATTCATGCCCGGGCAGAGCGGGCGCGACCTCTCACTAGCGCAAGAGTGATGGTTGCTTCGTCCGTCCAACTTACTGCTGGGTCTATGTGATTTGACGGCTCATTGGTCTTTATTACTGAGGTGGTAGGACTGCTGGATGTCCCACACTTTCGGCGAAAGGAGGTACTACTAGATTACAATTTTCTCCATTCTTACAGCGGAGGAGTGCAAGAGCAGTGAAAACACACAGACTCAATGATTACATGACCCACCTCACACTATCACCGTGCGACACCTAACTCTTTACATAGTACTCCCTAGATTCCTAAATATTACTAGATGAGTCCCCGCGCGTTGCCGCGGAACAGCCGCATATCTCTGCGCAAAATTATCGATTTCATAGAACTAAAAAAACACTCTATAACCGCATGACAAATGTGGTAGCCAAACTAAATAAACTCCCATCATCATTTAGATCATCCCACGTAAGGAAAAAAGATCAGCCAACTCCTACTGCATAATGGGATTATATTTTCCTTTTTGACGTGTTAATGGACTTAAAAGCTCACTTACATGCATGCTACCGGTGCATGCTTGCATGCAGACATGTTGATGTGATTTAAAACCCACTCACATGCATGCCACGGTATTTCTGCATGCTTGCATGTGGCTTAGTGCGGAGCCTCTCAACGTCTAGATCAGACGGCTATTATGGACTGATTTGGTTCATCTAACGGCTACATTAATTTTGATGATGTGGCTCAAGGAGAGGATAGAGAATTCCTAGTAGTGGGGGCTAGCTATTACTAGTAGATAAGTCTTTGTAGAGATTCCACTAGGTGAACTACATACGGAACAAAATGAATGAATCTACACTTAAAATGCATCTATATACATCCGCATGTGGTTCATGCTGAAATCTCTACAAAGACTTATATTTAGGAACGGAGGAAGTACTAGTATAGTACGTACAGTAATTTATCAGCGAGATAAATTTGTACAATGCTATGAAGCTTCCAGCTTCTGTTACATGTATCTTGCGTCCAAGGTTGCCCGTTGCAACATTTCATCAAATACAAAGGACTAACATGCATGCTATTGCATCTCAATGATTGACAGAGCATAGCAAATATGTACTCCCTCCGTTCCAAAATAAGTGTCTCAACTTTGTGCAAACTTTAGTACAAAGTTGTACTACTACTAAAGTTGACACTTATTTTGGAACAGAGGCAGCTAAAGAAAAAAACGATCCATGCAGTCCCTAGCCCTTGAACCGTGAACCCTAACCAGGCTTCAAATTGTTGGCAACGTTCGAGCTTCCTAATAAATGAAGTTTGCAACTTTTTGACCAACGGATCATTTTGTGCAGTTTCACCAAAATCGAGATGAGCATCCCTGTGGCAAAGAAATTGAAGAAGCGTGATTAGAATAAGATTACTGGGACTAGTTGACGAGACATAAACTCATCACAAATACAGTACATAGAAGCCAGTAGAGGTATGTGCGGTGCAAAGAAGTAGAGAAATATCCACAGGGAGTGATGTGGGCAGCTGGAGCAGTGGTGCAAGCTGGCTGTAAAGGGAGTTGTACCCGAGGGACGTAGCTCAGCCTTGAGGAGGGCGGCGGGAGGTGGCAACTGCCCACGTCGCGGCAGTGAGCAAGGGACGAAGGCAACCTCACCGGCTTTGTGAGAGAGAACGGCGGGGACCCCTGATCGGGACGTGCCGACAGTGGGTTTTTGTTGTCGGCGACGGCGACCGCATCTACACTAAGCATCCACCTCTTCCCCCAGCAGACGTGATCCGCCGGGATGTTAGAGATGTGTCCACAATCGTTTTGTGCGAGAGAGTGTGAAGAGAGCAACCCCAGCAAGCAACCGTGTAGGCTGGCCCGTCCTGACTATGTATATAGTGGAGCGGTTTCCTTTTCTCTCCATATGAACCTATCATATTGCGTACGTGCCACTGAAGAAAAAAAACTTTATTTATAAATGACGCGGCACCTACTACTCGTTCTCCTATAACCTTGCGCTTGGCATCTCCAAAATATTAACCTTGCAATTGGCTCTTCGCCTCTTCGGGAAGTCGAGCAATAATGGTAGTGCAGTATATATCGTTCTGGCTATATGAAACCGAATGAATTGTTGCATGTCCACCACGTGGGCGAGGGTCGAGGGGCGAGGGAGAGTGCTACATACGGAGCAAAATGAGTGAATCTACACTCTAAAGTACATCTATATACATCAGTGTTTGGAGTATGTACTAGTAGTTCATATTGTAATCTACTAAAGGACATATATATATTCCAAACAATATGATATAATCTATATAACCAAGGTAGTAGGGACGAGGAGTAAATGGAGGGAGTAGCAATTTTTTCTCCTCATCCTGCGAGCCATCGCGCGCATGGGCGAGGGAGCGGGCGTAAGGCGGAGCAAGCTTCACCTCATCATGCGGGCCACCGCGCCCGTGGGCAGGGGAGATGGCATACTAAGCAAGCTTCTCCTCGTTCTGCGAGTTGATAGGACACATCGAAAGTACTCCAGTGTATAGAGCCTTGCCTCTAAGGTAGGCCCCACATGGTTTGCCTCTTTTTTTAATTTTACATGACGCGTCAAGTCGCAAATTGTTTGTTCACCCGTGGTAGACGATCCTCCCTCCACCAAGTGGACAACTAGTACACGTGCCAAATTACCATGTGGGCTGCCTTTTTCATACAGAAATGAGCTCCACCGTGTACCCGCGCGGGTGTGGTTGGGAAAGAGACGGGAGTACGTGCGTCGTGCATGCACCTCTTCTCTTCGTGCATGTCCCCCACCTACGTGGGTGTGTGTGAGAGATCAAACCGCGTT